>NC_050099.1:29766031-30069062 GCF_902167145.1 Zea mays | reverse complement strand
AAATTACAGCTGAAGTGGGAAGGACCTTTTTTGGTAGTATCTTCGTCAAGACCCGGTTCCTACAGATTGAAGGATATGGACGGCAACGACATTCCTAGATCATGGAATGCGGATGAGCTTCGGCGATATTATGTTTAGCTTGATGTAATTTTTTTCTATTCTTTTTTGTGGCACCCTTTTCCTTTCCAAAGGGGGAGAAAGGTTTTTAATGGGGCCACAACATGTAATTTTTCTTTTCCTTATTTCAATTCTATAAAGAGTGATATCCCCCAAAAATGTAAATGTAAATGGAAAGGAAAAAGAAAAGAAAACAGGGAGAAGCTCAAAAGTCGTTCCTAAGGGAATGCAGAGCTTACAGCGAAAAATAAACGCTGATTCCGCCGAAAGTAAAAGGCGAAGAAGCTCCTAAGGGAGGCTTACAGCGAAAAATAAACGCTGATTCCGCCGAAAGTAAAAGGCGAAGAAGCTCCTAAGGGAGGCTTACAGCGAAAAGTCAGCGCTGATACACTGAAAAGTAAACGGTGAAGCCGAAAAGTAAACGGCAAAAAGATTTGAATCATTCCCAAGGGGATGAAGGGCTATGATTATGGTTTTGAATATGTGTTCCGATATTCATTTGCACGATACATTACATCATGTCATTTGCATTCATAAACATTCATTTAGACATATATAGAATCATCATCATCATATCACACAAAAAAGACAGATGCTTCGGCAGTGAGGAAAAACTTAGAAGAAAGAGGAAATTTTCATGCTTCGTTGTGTACGAAAAGAAGGGAAGGTGTTTTTCGCCTTTGGCTCAAAAGTATAGTTTCGTTCACAGCAAAGCAGATTGTACACGGATAAAGGAGACAAGATATATTACAAGGTAGGTACAAATTTACATAAGATTTTTCCACAATTATATTACAAAGATCTCTCTAGAATTTTTTGCATGAAAGTCTATTATAGCAACTATTAAGCTTCAAGCCCGTCATACTTCAGCTTCGTCATCCTGCACATATTAAAAAGCAGAATAAGAAAGGTGCAAATTTCAAGAAGAAGGTAAAAGTAACAAATATAAGTTTCTCACCGGCTTAAGGTGGCTTCGAGCTTCGTCACCAGCCATTTTTCGCCCGCCATTTACCCAAATCTGGGTCATAAATCTATTTCCGATGCTTCGGGCTAGGCTTGGGAAATCAACCAAATCTGCTGCTGACAAGCTGAAGTTTGGCCTATTTACAATTTTTCCGTGCGTACAGCCAGCCTTCAGAAAAGCGGTAGTTGTGCCTCGAGAAGCTACCAGGGCACAGAAGTCAGCATGCCCACCAATAACTTCGTCAAGAGCATCAACCTCGCCTTCAATATATTCCAAGGTGCTGGGCAGGTTTTCAGCTGAAGGTGAAAAATTTTCAGAGCTGGCTCCGATAGAGTGAAACACATCCTTCAGCCGCTGCACGCATCGGCTGCCGAAATTTAGGCATTTCTCTTGAAGTTCTTTCAATGATTTTTGCAAATTTGAATTTTTCTCGATCTCAGTCTTGAGACTTGTTTCAAGGTTCTTCTTTTCCTGCTCAAATTTTTCTGACTTTTTGAGTAATTCATTCTTTAAACTGTCATTTTCGGCTTGGACCTCAGCCAAGGAGCCTCCATAGAATGAATAACGAAGTCTTTCTTTTCTAAGGCAGCTTCGTGTTCTTTAGCTATGATTTCAAGGTCCTGAATGACGAAGTCCTTCCTCTTCAGAACAGCTTCGTAATTTTCAACTTTGTCTTCTAAATCTTTGATGACAGCTTTGTTTTTCTCCTCTTCAAGATCTTGTTGCATTTTTAGCACTTTACTTAATAGTATACTCTGCCAAAACAACCTTCGTCAGAAAACGACATAAAAATTAATAATAATAATAAAATAATAATAATATTTTTACCTTAAAATTAGCATAGAGCAAGCTACCATCGATATGTTGTCGCTGGTACCTGCAAAGGTCCGCTTCTATCTTCGGCAGGCCAACGCTTTTGGAGAAGGTCCTAACAACTTTGGCCTCGGTGCGATTCCGAAGGCATCTTAGCTTCCCTTCGTTGACCCCACCAAATAGCATAGACCCTGGTTTATATCCACAGGATATGGCATATTTCTTCAGCTCTTCTTTTTCAGCACTTGTTAATTCTTGTCCAAGTAAATCTTGAAAGTTAAAATTTCCTTCCTCCAAAATGTCTTCAACCTGCTCTTTTCCTTTTTCAGTAGCCGTGTTCACCACAGCCACAGCAGCTTCTTCTTCAGCCATTTTCAGAAGTATATTGTCAATAACATCAAGTGTGGTTTCCAGGTTCGAATCTTCAGTGGTCCCGGCTTCGGCTCCGGTGGCTTCGGCTCCGGTAGCTTCGGCTCCGACGGTTTCAACTTCAGTGGTTTCGGCTCCGGTAGCTTTGGCTGCGGCGGCTTCGGCGGTTTCGGCAATAACAAACGCCGATACCGCTGCGGTGTCTCATGAATCACATCTGTCACTTGGATAATTCTTCGCTTTTTCGGCTTTGCACTGCTGCCGAAGCTTCTTTGTCCTTCTGAAAAAACTTCGTTAGTTCCGGTGCCAGCGGACTTAGCTTGACAGGCAAAGATTCAGTCATTACCTTCAGAATCTCTTCTACTTCGGCAGCAGAAGGTGTCGCAGGAACTTCCTCCTCTCGGACCAATGTCTTTGGTTCTGGAGATGCAGCTTTTGTTTTTCTTGAAGCAGCTACTTTCGGCTCAGGGCTCAGCCTTTCAGAAATTTCTTTTTTCTTTTTGGCCAATTTGGTGCTTTCCTTGTCAAGGGCGCTGGCAATTCTTTTTCTCTTTGGGCCTTCGGCATCTCCGCCCAGTTGCTCATAATCAGGATAGTCAAAGTTCAAGGCATCTAACACCCGATTCAACCTTCCTTTGGGGCGACTACCGAAGGCTACTGTCATCAACTGATCTTCCTTCTTAGAATAATTTCCGAGGATATCATTGCACATAATCTCGATTGAGTTCAACCACTCCTGGCAGGGTTTTTTAAAGTGTTTCTTAAACTTGTAAAAATAAGGCAATCGAATAAGTTCTCCCTTTTTCTTTTCCCCCTCCAGCTTCGGCATTTCCCAATCCCTCATTGTTGGGAACACTTTAAAAGCCAGAAATTCCTGTACCAAGTCTCTAGTGCCAATGTGATCTGAAATCACGCGAAATTCAGCCATAGCAATTTAGCTCGGGCTCCCCCTTATCATGTTGCATCGGGGCCTCGTTTCTTCGAAGGTTAGCTCCAGTGGACTCTGGACCAGTGTATCTTCATCTTTATCAACTTTAACATAAAACCACTCAGATTTCCATCCGGCTGGCCACTTGCTTCGGTAGCTTATCACTGGAAACTTCGTAGTCTTGCGATAAGCAAAGTTGTAACATCCAAAATTCTCATGAAGACCATCTCCCCTGGCTTTAGTCTGATAGTGTAGTTCATGGACTCGGCAGAAACCTTCGCCGAACGGTTCCACTCCTTGACTACGAAGGGCCCAGATATAAACACTTAATCTAGCAATGGCATTAGGGGTCAGCTGATGAAGGTAAACCCCAAATTTCTTCAAAACATCAGCAATCATCCCATTCAAAGGAAATCTTAATCCTGCTTTAAAGAAGCTTTTGAACACTACCACTTCATTCTTTTCCGGCTTCGGAGTAGTTTCCTCTCCGCCAAAACGAACCAGCTCCTTTTTTGCTTCGCTGAAGGAGCCCAGCTTCATCATTTTTGGAAGGTCAGCTTCAGAGATGGTGGACTTTCCAAAGTCCAAATGACTAGGTTTAGTTGGTACCCCGCAGCTGAGTTCATCCTCAGAACCAACTTCTTCAACATCAGCTTGTGTTGCTTCGGCAGTAGGTGTGTCCTCTATTGTAACTAGCCCGGAGCGCTTCATCGCTTCAGAAATTGGAACAGCTTCAGCAGCTTCGGCCTCATCTCCATCACGCTCAACTCTAGCAGTAGAGTGCACTCTGGCCATTTGATTTTGAATTTCTTAAAAATTCCTTGCAAATTAATAACCTTTTTTTCCGAAGCTCTTCTTCTGACGAAGCAGAGACTAAACTGGAGCTTCGTTTGAATGCGAAAGTCAAGCTTCGGCTATGGTTAAAATTTTGGCAGCAAAACAGTGCAATAGCAATGAATGTTGTGGTAACTTCACACCTACCTGTCTGTTTATATAGTGCTGCAGGTAAGAAGATGAATCGTCAGGATTTTTACACCGGGAAAACAGTCGCTCGCACCCACTGCACGGTGGGCCGCAAAAACCAAAAAGTGAACCTGTATGGTGGGACCGCTCCGCGCTCGAAAATTGTATCGTTTCTCGACAACGAGCTCAGGGAAGGTGTTTTTCGGACCTTCGGCTTCCTGAAGCCTAAGAGACTTTTTTCACGGATCAAGCTCGTTACGAAAAACGATCTAGCACCGCGAAGGGGCTACTGTTGGGACCATGCTTCGTCGCCGAAGGTCCTGCGGAAAGAAACGGCTTCGGCTGAAGCTGCTCGTACGTGATGCCGAAGGTACCATTCATGAAGCTTCGGTATTACAGCATATCCGAAGATGAAGGATCGAACCGACTTAAAGATAGAATGACCTTTTAGTCCATAAGGGTTTGAGTCAATGTTGTAAACTTTTATGAGGGGCATGATTGTAATTCCTCACAGCTGTGTCCTGTGCCTATAAATAGTGAATAGTATTCCTTTACTGTTCACGCATTCCTGTAATTGCAAACGCATCACTCGAGAATTATTATTTGTCAAGGCAAAGGTATAAATGTACCTAAACATTATGTTCAAACATCTTAAATTCATATAATGAGATATGTGAATGATGTCATTTATTTCTGATATGTTTATCTTTAACGATTCACATTTTATATTACTTTGTATTATTTTTGTAAGTTTAATTACGAAGGTAAAACCTTCGTAATATTCTGCTCATGGTCTTCGTCCGAAGTTCATTAAATCCTTGAGGAGATAATGCTTCAGCGGACGAAGGGCATTGATATTTAACATTTTATGTTGCCTTGTTCTTAATTCATAGCATTTGAGAACAAGTCCCCAACAGTACTTATTCTTGATTGTAACTTCGTTCAAGGACCGGTAATCAATACACATCCTCATACTTCCATCCTTTTTGGTGACGAAAAGGACGGGTGCTCCCCAGGGAGACGAACTGGGATGGATGTACCCTTTTTGTTGCAGCTCTGCAATCTGGAGTTTTAATTCTGCTAACTCTGTGGGGGCCATGCGGTATGGTCTCTTTGCGATAGGCGCAGTGCCTAGAATGAGATCTATATAGAACTCCACTCCTCTTTCAGATGGCATTCCAGGCAACTCTTCCGGAAATACGTCCATGAATTCTTCTATTACGGGTATGTTTTCTGCTGCCAGATTAAACATCATTGGATCGTTGGCGGGCAGTTGGGCCTGACAGGAAACTGCTTTTCCTTGGCGGTCGGTGAGAAGGACGGTCTTACTTGCGCAACTTATGATGCCCTTGTGCTTAGTTAGCCAATCCATTCCTAGGATCACATCAATCCCTTGGGATGGCAAGACGGTTAAGTCTGCCAGGAACACTACCCCACTTAAAAGAATTCTGACTTGGGAGCACTTGAGCTGGCATAGAAGGTCTGACCCCGGGGTTCGGGTGAACAAGGGGATTTTTAGGGGTGTAGAGGGGATGCCATGTTTTTCCACAAAACTAGTTGCTATAAATGAATGGGATGCTCATGAATCAAAAAGCACAGTAGCGGGAGTAAATTCAACAAGGAACACACCGAGCACTACTCCCGGAGCTTGCTGGGCCTCTTGAGCGTCGACGTGATTAACTCGTGCTCTGCCCTGGTACTGGGTCCTGCTCTGCTGACTGTTGGAGGGGGTGCCTTGGAGGCAGGTGCTGAGGGAATCTTGGGGCCATTCACCGAGTTAGAGTAGGTAGGTTTGGGTGCCTTCAACTGGGGGCAGTTATTCTTGAAGTGACTGGGGTCTCCGCAGTGCTAACAGGCATTTGCTGGTGGTTGGTTGCTTGCAATCGAGGGGGCCTGGAAGGAGCTCTGACTCTGCTGACTGTAACGTGACGGAGTGGGTCCAGTTGGTCTATTGAAGCTTGGTCCCTTGGGTGGAAGCCCGAAGGATCGAGCTCTCTGGTGACGGTCTTGCTGCTGAGCTCGGAGAACCTGGAATTTCCTCTTGAGGTGCCCTTTTTCTTCCTCTTTTGCCCTTTCCACTTGGATGGCTTTGTTGGAGAGGTGCGAGAAGTTGAGGAAATCTTGGCTGGCGAGGATGGTCTTGAGTTCTGGTCTTAGCCCTTTCAGAAAACGGGCCATCTTCCTGGTCTCGGTGTTGACATCGTCAGGCGCGTAACGAGCCAACTCTGTGAACTTGTGCACGTACTCACTTACAGATCTTTCACCTTGAGTTAGTTCTCGGAATTCATCTTCCTTGAGTTGAACGATCCCCTGGGGTATATGGTGCTCACGGAAAGCAGTTTTAAATTCGGCCCAGGTAGCGTCCCTGACGGCCGCGCTGAAGGTGTCCCACCATGCTAGGGCCATCCTAGAAAGTTGATGGGCAGCCAATTGAACACGCTGATTTTTGGGGCATCCGATGGCTTCCAGTTTCCTCTTGATCGTGCGCAGCCAGTCGTCGGCATCGAGGGGATTGCTAGACCCAGCGAACGTGGGAGGCTTGAGTCTCAGAAATTCTCCCATCCTGTCCTGTGGTCTTCCACCACCTGGGCGCTGGTTCTCCAGACTTCTAGTGAGGATTTCAATGAGTCGGGTCTGATTGGCTAGAACTTGGGCCAAATCTAGTGGTAGTTCTGGAGGTGCGGGGAGGTGGGTCTCACTCCCTTCTCCGCTAGCTTATCCTTCGGCTCCTAGGGGAAATCCTGCTCCAATCCCGGAGGCGGTAGGCGTGGTTTTATCCGAAGCCATCTGCCAGGGGAAAAGAGTTACTACCATGCACATGCCAATTTTTTTAACCAGTTGCTTTATTCATTACACAAGTTCATTACAGCATACAACTACCATAAGTTCATTACACGCGAGTGCTATCTAGGGTACTCCTGAACTCCTTCTCTAAAGTGTCCCCAAATTCCTTGAGAAGGTCATCAAGGCTGGCTAGGGACATTTCCTCGGTGTCGGATGAGTTCCCTATCCTGGTAGGAGGTAGGGCTGGAGGGGCTTCTTCCTTCTGCTCAGTCTGGCATCCTTGGCTTCTGGTCTTCTTGCGGATTTTTCTTGCGGGGGTGAGCCTCTTTAGCTTCTTGTCGTAATCCATCTTCAGGGTGCGGTAGGCCTCACGGGTGTTGGTTTCCTCGCCTTCCGCTATCTCGAGGCTCTCTTGAAGGGACGCCTTTTCCCTTGTAAGTTCCCTGACTTGATGCTCCAGGCTTTCCACCTAGGAGTTTAGGTGAGTACAATGGGAGGCAAGGTCATCATATTGGTTATCGAGAGTGTGGAGGTATCCAGCCATATAGACGATGGTGGGGTCATCCTCGGTAGGGTCTCTTCCCGACAGGGCCTGAAGTCTTTTCCTCCAGGTGGGGGTATTTTTGTTGCTGGGTGGAAAGTAGCGAAGGGGGGTTTCAAAGATTACTCTGCTGTAGTGCTGGCACAGTTGTCGGAGGACTTTTCGGGCAACATTTTGGCAAGTATCTGGGAAGCAGTATCCGGTGAAAGTGACTTGGAAAGAAGGATGGTTCGGATAGTTTTGGCTTTCTCCCAGGTAGACTGCCATAGAGCACTTCTCCATTCCGTTCTCAAGATATTCCTTCCATACATATTCTGGCTTCTTGCGGATCCCCATGCGAAGCGCACAACTTCGCAACAGATGTGGGAACCCCTACACCTCTGAGCAGTAGGATGTCCTAATGACCAGAGAGTCTTCCATCTGGAATAGGAAAAGAAGGGTCTATTAATATCAGGGGAAAGGAGAGAAGATTTTTCTTGGGGTAAGAGGTATTTTCTTTTAAGACAAGTTTTAAGGTCAGGGCTGCGACCTACGGCCAGTCCTATGGCTCTGATACCACCTGAAGCGTCTCGATCCTTTGGGACTCAAATGTGATACAATTACTAGTTCCAGGAGGCTAGTAACCACATTCCTTACTTCAAATAGTACAAAGTTTAAATAAAAGTTATTACAATACCGGGGTACAAGCTCGAGAGAGCCAGAATATAGAGCGCAGTAGAAAGTACACTAGCCCAAGCCACAGGCAGAACTAGGTGCAGACACAGCCCTCTCAATCAAGCATAGCAGAAAAGAAGTCTTCGGCTGCTGAAAAACATAAATAAATCTGGGTGGATACACTAGGTATTCCGCAATCCCACCCCGCTCCTGTAAAGAGAAAGAGACCTATATCATACATGCTTTATTTGGTGGAGTTGACGTCACTCTTCATTTTCTTAGAGAAAGGCAGTTGATGTAAGGTTTTTCCCGAAGACTTAAAAGTAACAAAATACTCAACCACCACTGAGCTTCCCGCTCCCGTGGCCTTGTTTTCTTTTTCAGTACGCACTTACACACACATTTCCCTGTTCACGGAGGTTATAAAAAAATCTCTAATTGTCATACCACACCAGACTCGTCCATTCCTGTGGGCACAGACTATTCGAATAGGTTTTCAAACTCTGCGCAGAGGTGTACACTTTACCCACTAGTCCGGTTCCTGCGATCTCACCGTCGTGAGACCCAAATGTCGGATCTCTTTCTTTCCTCGCACGTCCTAACCTTAACGGTTATACCGGAAGGAGTCAGGCCACCGCCATGTCCAAACCAGACAAAACTTTCCCCCTCCTTATCCTCCCGGTGCTCCCTAGCCTTCATAACCCTGGGGTCGGACCGTACGAGTTCGGATCGAGTGACTGCCCACACAGTCTCGAGTGGTTGTACTATTTATGAGTACAGGTAGTGAAAAATGACAAACCGATCCTTATATGAGGGGACAATCCTTCTGCTCACGCCTAAACCAGCTGAGCCAACACCTTAGGCCCTCCCCTAAACCAGGGAGTCCCTGATCATCCCACTCCAAGGTGATGAGGGTGAATACCCTTCATCGCACATCCCCTTTTTCGAAAACCTCTTTTGAAGAAACACCCTGCCCTTTCTCCCATCTCATATTTAGTATCCAAATGATATATGTTAATGCGGGCTATCTCTTTACTCACAATGCAAAATTCCACCATGTAATCCCGGCCTAGGTAGTGGTAGAAAGAATAGGTAATTTATGCATCAAGGGAAGGATGGACTTGCCTTCGTCGAAGCTTTCCTGGCACAAAAGGTCTACCTCCGGGAGATTGGGCTCCGGCCCTTCTTCCGGGGCTACGGGTTCCGGATCGACGGTCCCCGCTTCTTCTAGTAAAACAGGCAATAAACAATACATCAATAGTGGCTTACTAATTGGAGTGTGTCATTTTTTAACATTATTATTACATGTGACTTTAGAAAGTATTTTGATAATTTTTGGTGCATAAAATATTGAGATGTAATAATTTAAAGGAGAAAAGGCTGAAAAAGAAAAAAGAAAAGGAATTAAGCTTCTGGTGGGCCGTGGGGGGGAATCTGGCCCAGCCAGGCGCAGGGCGCGCGCGGGCGCGTGGTTGCGCCGGCCCAGCTGCGGTCCAAGGCGGGAGACGGCGCGGGCGCACGAGGGGGACGGCGTCTCCGCGGGGCCCACACGCCAGAGAGAGCGGAAGGGGAGGGGGACGGCGCCAGCGGTCGACGGCAGGGTGAACCGGCCGTCCGCGGGGGAGAACCCGACCGCCGGTGGGCTTGGCGGCGATTCGCCGCCGGTGACCCGATTCTTGGGTAACGGGCAGGCGCCCTAGCACGAGGAGGGGCTGGCGAACCTAGGGCGGGCTCAATTTGGCTAGAGGGGGCCGGGAGGGGGTTGTCCGCGGGGAGGTGGCGGAGCTCCGCGGCGGGAGTCACCGCCGGTGAGCTTCGGGCGGGGATTGGGGTAGGGGAGCGATGTCCCAAGTTCGCGGCGGTGTGGCGCAACTGATGGACCTAACTAATTTCTCGCTGAACCACCAGAGGGGAAGGGAGAAGAGGGGGAAGGCTTACCGGAGGGGAAGAAGACGGCGGCGCTTCTGCGACTGAGCTCGGGCGAGGGAGAAGAGGGGTGGCTGAGGCCGGTGCGGGGAAGGAAGTGCTCAGGGCGACCCTTTTATAGGCGCCCGAGGGGAGGGGAGCGGCGGAGCTCGGCGGACGCGGTGAGGTACACAGCGCCGGAATTAATGACGCGGCGACGACGAGACCGCACGGCGGGGGCGGTACCGGGCAAGGACGCGGTCGAGCGGCGAGGACGGGGTGGTGCCGAACTTCCCTGTGCGGCGAGGGGATGGGCGAGGGGACGGGGCGAGGGAGGGGACGGTGGTCGGAGGTGACCGCGGTGAAGTCGTACGCGGCGAGGACGAAGAGGTGACTAACGGGTGGGGCCAGTCTGCCAGTGGGAGCGACCGCGAGCGAGGGCGAGGGGGCGAGGCTAACAAGTGGGGACGGCGTGTCAGTGTGCGCGGGCGCGAGCGCGGAGTGGGCCGGTAGGTGGGCTGAGGGGGAGGGAGTCGCGGGCGTGGGAGGGGGAAGCCGCCGCGGGCGTGGGCTGGATTCAGCCCAGCTAGGGGGGAAGAGGGTTTCTCTTTTTCTTTTTCTTTTCCAATTTCTATATCCATTTTTATATTCTTTTCTTTTGAATAATTAATTTAATAGATAATCTTAGGTGCTAGAAATAAAATTTAAGTGAGGTGCTTCTAATCACACAAAGTACATGCATATGATGAGAAGACCTAGGGAGATTTGGGATAGATAATAAGAAGGGGGGTTAGATTAGGGTTCCAAACCTGGGTTGAAAATTGGGATGTTACAACTGTTCACTGTCCGGTGCGCCTTCTGGCGCTGCTCTGACTTTGGGCGAACTGTCCGCGCACTGTTCACGTTGCAGGCGACAGTTGGAGTCGACCGTTGCGCTCTTGAGCTGTTGCTCCGCTGGCACACCGGATAGTCCGGTGACCCACCAGACAGTCCGGTGAATTATAGCGGAGCGGCTCTCTAGAAACCCGAAGGTGAAGAGTTCAGCCTGTACGGTCCCTGGGGTACCGGACACTGTCCGGTGGTGCACCGGACATTGTTCGGTGGTGCACCGGACAGTCTGGTGCGCCAGACCAGGGTTCTCTTCGGTTTCTTTTGCTCCTTTCTTTTGAACCCTAACTTAGATCTTTTTATTGGTTTGTGTTGAACCTTTGGCACCTGTATAATATATAATCTAGAGCAAACTAGTTAGTCCAATTATTTGTGTTGGACATTTCAACCACCAAAATCATTTAGGAAAAGGTTTGACCCTATTTCCCTTTCAGCTGACGTTGACGACGACCATGAGGTCCCTCTGTTTGATGATGGACAGCGCGGTGCAGGCGCTTTGGACCGCGTCCAAGCGGCGGCTGCGCCGGAGCTTGCCTTACACAGCGGCGTATGCGGCCACGTAGGACTGTTTCCAGAGGTCGAACTGGCAGTCGCCAAGCCTCTTCTCGTCGTCGATGAGCGACGTCAACACGATCGCCTCCTACTAGTGGTGTTTGTTCGGGGTTTCCAAGTAAGAAACATGGATTCATCTTCGACGTTGGTTTATGAAAATGTTAGATCCATAGAAAAATATTACGGAGAATAAATGTCACACATGCAAAAAATGAATTTAAGTTAAAAACATTATTCAAACAAAATAAATTGCATGCAATGCTCTTCTTTAAATACTACTCCCTCCAAAAAATATAATTCAAGAATCTCGGTGATATTTATCTACTACTACACATTGTGCAAAGGTACCAGGTGGGCTTTGGGAGAGATGTAGTAGATATTTTTACTGTAATAGATGTAGACGTAAACACACATGTGATGTAGTGGTAGCTACAAGCACATTTGCTTGAGGGGTCACGGGTTCAAATCCCCTTGGAGCCATTTGTGTTTTTTTAATTTAATTTTAGTTAGGCATGGGATGTACGTGGGAATGGGAATGTGCTTTGCGAGGAGGGGGGATGAGAAAGGCAGAACAAGGTGAGGGGAATGGGCTTTGTGGGCAGGGAGAATGAGAAAGGCAGAACAAGGAATGAGAATGACAGAAAAAAAATGGTGACAGAACATGAGAATGGACTGTGCGGGGGGGGAATGGGAAAGGCAGAACAGGGAATGAGAATGGCAGAACACGGAATGACAGTCTACCCCTTACTGCCTTAATAAGTAGTACTAGTTAGATGCCCGTGCGTTGCAACGGCAATACAAAATATTTTTACACAATAATTACATAAAAATGAACACCACATATATAATCGAACCCAATATCTCAAAAAAATTTGGCAACAATCAATACAGAAATAAACCGATACAAATTAAATTATACAATACAAATATCACAAAACAAAGTTTTAGAAGCATGTTATTTAAGAATCTCACAAATTACATGTCTGCTGTCGTCTCGCCACCGAAGTGCAGCACACCTCAATGAGAACTTATTCTATAAGTGATAATCTAGTTAATTTAGCTAAGCTGGACATAATCGTTTAAGCCGTTACTCCCTCCCGACCGTGGCGGCCACTCGGTGCTCGTTGATAAGCCGCTCCGTCAACTCATTCTACGCCTTGAACAACCTCATTCTGCGTTCACTTGCTCTCAATGTCGGGTAGGATAGAAATGAAATCCAATAAGGGACTAAAATAAACAAACAAAACATGACACAATGTGCTCAGACGTATTCACAAAGTTCAAAATTAATTCAGTGATGAAACATATTTATCTAGCTAACCTGCAGTTTCTAGCATTGATCACAGAAGGACCAAAAATCTTTATTAGTGTGGTTTATTGGATCTTGATTCAGTACCTTCCTCTTCATCATATCAAGCATAGGGTGATAAGGTGTCTTAGGTTAGTGATCTTCTCTCTTTCTGGTTTGTTTGACTCAATGTCATTTAAATTCTCCTCGTCCCATTTAGCATGACCCTTGGAACACATCAACAGTGGTATTTTTGCAGGGCAAACCATTATGCCAGAAAAAGAAGTTGAGATGACACCACTAACCCTGTCTTTTTGGGTTCTCTAGCTTTCAATTTGTCCTAACAAATGCATGGTTCGGTTTTGACCATGGAAAGATAATTGTTTTGCAAGAGCTAACGATCTTTCTTCAGCACCGATACTTTCTTCTAATAAACATGTATCAACAATTAATACAAAGGGAAACCACATGTCTCAACAATAAAACATATAGCTGAGGCATCGAAGATTATGATGTACCAAATAAAAATAACAACTAATGAAAAGCAAGGAGTTCAATATCTTTTAAATTGCACCTTGAGTAATCTTACTTTTGCTGATAACTTGTTCCATGGTACTGATGTGAGAGACGAATCCAGTATAGGAGAAGAGAAACAACTTTATCTGTTGCTTGAAGCTCTAACCGCCAAACCAATACCTCTAGTATATGCATCGATACTTCCTCCTATTTTGTTGAGAAACAAATGAAAAGGTGATCTCATCCTCGTTATCAATAAAAACCACAAGAGATTCTTTCTCTCTGCACCATTATGACATTTCATCTAACACTTTATCAGCGTGTAGAATTTCTCCACTAATAGCAGAGTTGTTTGCAGTATTAATGTTCTAGGATAATTTGTTCTGTCTAAATTATTGTCACTACAAAAATTTCAGGCAACAGATATATAACTGAAACAGTATAGCGAAAACACCTGTTATTGAAAATGATGGAGTACTTGTTCGACCTTTTGTCAGCTAGGTGATTTGGTCCAGCCATATGCACGCCATGGTGTCCTGGCTAATAAGCATAGCAGCTACTATTAATAAATTGTCCTCATAACTAACAGATCAATCACAGATAAATTTATGGAGAGCTTCCTAGACGTTACTAATTAAATACCTAAATCACAGTGTCAAACTAAACATAGTCGATGAAACTTTATGCTATTCTATATTTGTGTCCTAATGATGTGGTAGTATTGATTCACAGGTATGTACACCAAACATGAAGTCGAATCTTCAGAAAATAGTTCTAATGATGTGAAGTGTACTCATGGTGCCGAACCTTCAGATTATCACCAATAACATGCAAACAAACCAATGCCTTTGTCTATGTCTACTTCTCAATGCTCGAGACACATGTAGAAAACTCGTTTTAATACAGCTATAATCCATCAACGCTGTTGAGTTTTAACATGGACTGCTATTTTAAAATTCAGACACTTCAACAGCTCACCTGTATCCCCAACTCGCCAGAAAACAATACAGATCACGCTTAATCTAAATGATTCTTTATTAAGTGAACAGGTAGCTAAACCAGATCTAATGACTTGACTGCTACAAAACTTGGATCCAATCAACAAACAAATAAGTGCCACAAGCTGGTCTTGAATAATCCTAGTGTGGCTAGAAGTAGTATTTCTCATTTAAGTAGTACCTTATTTTGTTGTGCAGGTACAATGAAGCTGGAAAATAATGGTGCTGAAAAAATTGGTGGCCTTTCTAATTCTAGTAGTGGTTCTTCAATGGGCAACAGTGATCCTAAGAACAATATTTAGTTTAACATTTAAAGAAACTATATTTACGTAAGAACCAAAACAGTCACCGATCAACCAAAACAGTCACAGGATAGGAATTGTTACCCTCTATGCTAGGCTGATGAAGTAAGATCATGGTACTCTGAAGCTATCTACGAACCAGAAAATGACCTTGTAACTATCACTGGCACATACTTGATTAACCAAAATAAAAACAGAATAGTTTGTTATCATCACTCATAATCCAATAACCACAAAAACAATACTATGTTAGATCAGTACCCCTGTTGAAGAACTTTATCCTACCACATGTTCAAGTTCGGTTTTCATAAAGAATATGAACCGAGTATATGTTTCAACACACTACTTCAAAGCATGAATTAACCAATACAGAACAAGTTTGGATTACAGAACAGTTTCTCCAACTCACCGTCGGCAAAGCGATTGAAGAGAACTTGATCGTCACAAGCAGCAAACACGACGCGAGGCGAGGAGGATGATGGTGGATGGGTTTTCGGCTTGGAGTGTAACTTTAATTTGAGCTGCTCTACTACATGAAAAAGAACAAGAACAATCGTGACTTTAAATAACAATGCATCATATGAAGCAACCACATTGTGACTGAACATAAAAGTTTTTGTTCATTTTCTGTATTCCAAATCAGAGTATACATTTTAAATCAGACTACCATATGTGATTCCAAATCAGACTACCATATGCCATTCCAAAAAAAAGCTGGAATGGCTTACTGTTGTGAGTTTTCTTTATTTTTATGTTGATTGGTAGCAAAGATATAAAATTATATGTGTTTATATAGACGGCTGGTCTTGAATAATCCTAGTGTGGCTCGAAGTAGTGTTTCTCAGTTAAGTAGTACCTTATTTTGTTGTGCAGGTATAATGAAGCTGGAAAATAATGGTGCTGAAAAAATTGGTGGCCTTTCTAATTCTAGTAGTGGTTCTTCAATGGGCAACAGTGATCCTGAGAACAATATTTAGTTTAACATTTAAAGAAACTATTTATGTAAGAACCAAAACAGTCACACAGGATGGGAATTGTTACCCTTATGCTAGGCTGATGAAGTAAGATCATGGTACTCTGAAGCTATCTACGAAGCAGAAAATGAACTTGTAACTATCACTGGCACAGATTTGATTAACCAAAATAAAAACAGAATAGTTTGTTATTATCACTCCTCATCCAATAACCACAAAAACAGCACTATGTTAGATCAGTACTGTGTTTAGAATAGTCTAAGTTGATTCTGGTTACTGTATGATTGACAGTCTTCATCTATTGTTCCAAAAAAGCTGGTTTGGAATCGTCTAAGTTGATTCTGGTTACCCCCTATATGCAAACCAGCTTAGAAGGTTTGCTCCTAATTAATCCAGTTCTTCAGCCTACATCTACGCCACCTCCTCCTAAGAGTGACCAATGCACTACCAAGTAATTTAGCCCATGTTATTTCTTCTATTGTTTCTCCTGGTGTATTAGGAGTTTCTGAGGTAGTCCTATAATTTGGATGAGGAGGTGGTTGATCATGAACTAATCCAGTTCAGCTTATTAAAGTTCAAATACACTTTATACTGACATAAAAATGACATAAAAACTGGATTACTGTCTGCGCATAGTGTAACTTTAATTTGAGACGTGGCATAAAAAATCTCAGAACTGGTTTACTGCCAGCATCATATGCAAAACTGGTTTACTGCCTGCGCAGAGTGTAGCGATGTGGCAGAGAATATTTTGTCAGGCTGAGAGGGCAATTTTCCTGCTAATTCGAGTTGTGAATTTACTTGTAGGAACCCAACACATGAATTTTGCTGATGAATATAGGTATGATTGACAGTCTTCATCTATTGTTCCAAAAAAAGCTGGGTTGGAATCGTCTAAGTTGATTCTGGTTACCCCCTATATGCAAACCAGCTTAGAAGGTTTGCTCCTAATTAATCCAGTTCTTCAGCCTGCATCTACGCCACCTCCTCCTAAGAGTGACCAATGCACTACGAAGTAATTTAGCCCATGTTATTTCTTCTATTGTTTCTCCTGATGTATTAGGAGTTTCTGAGGTAGTCCTATAATTTGGATGAGGAGATGGTTGATCATGAACTAATCCAGTTCAGCTTATTAAAGTTCAAATACACTTTATACTGACATAAAATGGCATAAAAAACTGGATTACTGCCTGCGCACAGTGTAACTTTAATTTGAGATGTGGCATAAATAATCTCAGAACTGGTTTACTGCCTGCGCAGAGTATAGCGATCTGGCAGAGAATATTTTGTTAGGCTGAGAGGGCAATTTTCCTGCTAATTCGAGTTGTGAATTTACTTGTAGGAACCCAACACATGAATTTTGCTGATGAATATAGATTTTTTTGAAAATATGTGTGTGTTTATCATATTTTTTTGTCCTTGCTTTATACACCTTGTATTTTAGTGGACACAGGAAAACATTAAGACCTACTGCATTTATATTCTATATGTTAAAAAATATGTATAAAAAGGAAAAACAGAAAAGGTAGTAAGAAGAACGTGCATTTACCAAAAAAAATTTGTCTAGGAGTTGGATAACCAAGGAATTTAATTTTTAGAAATTCTTTTTCCCTAGCTTCCAGATTGGACATACATGTTTGGAAGCCATACTGTTCCTTGTTATTAGCCTTACATAGATCATGATCTCCTTGTAGTGAGATGTATTTAACTTTAAATTCATGGAGTAAAGTTCATACTACCATGTTTTAAAGAGATTTTTTATCTGTTTATTTCTAGAATATTGTATATAGCCTTCAAACTAAATTATACTTCCTCTGAAACAAAGTTAATTACCGATAGAAGGATAAACATGGAGTAAAGTTGGTAGTATACAATGCAGAATATCTTAAATTGTTTGTGCTGATTACAAACACTTCTACTTCATTTAGAATATCTCAAATTGTTTGTGCTGATTATAAACAGTTCTACCTTGTTTAGCTGAGTAACTACCACACCATGTTTGCCGAAACATATCATAGCAATGTCTGAATGTTGTGCATGAATTGTCTGCGTATATAAATCATTATTGACCATTTCCATCCCTGATTCATGTGCTCTATTTTAGCTAAAGAATATAAAAACCCTAAACCCCAAACTTCAACAGAGCATCTGCTTTATGAACATATGAACGAACACACTGCTTTTTAGAATGATCAATAATAGTTGTGCCAAATCAAGAGGGAGAAACACTGCAGCAGACGGGAGACCTGACGGAAACAGCCAATTGCTAGTACCTGAGAGGAACTGAGCTTTAGAGCCGACGGGTGCTGCTGGTGGCTCCCTAGGCGCAGGCTTCCCGCGATCGCACGAACACACAGACAAAATCAGCAGCCGAGACCGAGAGAGGAAACAGCAGGGGGTGGGAGTTAGCGGAGGGAGGCCATGGCTGAGGCTCACTTGGCGTGGGGACGGCGGAGACGAGCGGGGCGAGGAGGAGGAGGCAGGAGGGCAGCACGAGGAGTGGCTTCTCCGCGTGGAAACCAGAGTCATGAAATCCTTGGAGCATTCGAAATCACCCCGCCTCACCTCCAAAATGGCATCAAATCGGCGTTATTGTCGGGCACGATCGTCAAGTACTCGACCTCCATCGTGGAGGGGATAGAGGTGCTCCAAGCGTACTCTTCGCCAAGATCTGGTCCGTCGCTGCGCCAACCGAGGGGAGCGCCTTGGTGAGCTCTGCCCTTCCTTGGATTACGAGAGAGGGGTCGAGGATGGATAGAGAGGGAGAAGAAAGGGGCTGGGGCGGGTCTCACCGTGGGGGTGGGAAGAAGAATCGAAGCTGTGATCTGGAGGCCGTCGCGCGGAGGTGGAGGGAGGTCGCCGTGCGAAGGGCTCTACCCTTCCTTCGGGAGGGGCCAAGGATGGAGCGGCGCGGCGAGCAGAGGTTGGGGGCGGGCAACACGAGGGGAGCAACGGGACGGGGGCGTGGGCAACGCGAGGGGACCGTCAGGCGGGGCCAGTATGGCAGTGACAACTGAGAGGGGGAGGTGAGGCGAGGCGGGGGCATGGCCACGCCGAGCGCCCACACTGCGTACTTAATTAGTAGTAGGGATATAGATAGTTTGTACATTTGGAGCCCGTAGTTTCCAATGCGGGGGGGATGGGAAAGGCAGAGCAGGGAATGAGAATGGCAGAACACGGAATGACAGTCTACCCCTTACTGCCTTAATAAGTAGTATATAGATAGTTTGTACATTTGGAGCCCGTAGTTTCCAATAACTAGCGGATCTTGGAGGAGCGCATGCGGCGGTGGATCCCAGAGGCGTGCGCACGATATCGGCTCCTCGGAAGCACGCGCCCCAGAGTGGCGCTCGTTGGCGTCCCGCCTCCCGCGACAACGCCAGCCTTCCCTAGACGCGAGCGACGATGACGGACTTCCCTAGACGGCGAGCGGTGGCGGATTGACGGCCCTATTTTTATGTTATTTTGTATACATATTTATGCCAACGTCAATAGATTTTTATAATACATTGTCAGGTGATGGCTCACCTTCCATCTTTTGTATGTTTATGATATTTCTATTCATATTTGATGTAAATGTTTGTTGATTTTTGCGTAGTATACCGCAATGCATAACTTCGACATGTAGCATAATTAGTATCAGTATATATCATAAATTGGTTCTAACGAGCCTAACTGCATGACTGTTGTAGAGATCTTATATTTATGGATAAAATAAAACATTGAAAATTAGATTTTTTTTCTATGCATGTCAATTCATTTCCTTTCGACTTACATTCTTATTATCCTAAATTTATGTGCATGCAATAGTAAACAGATTTTGTACACAATATATTGTATTGCATAAATACCTTTGATATGTAGAATAATTAGTCTCAGCGTATATCATAAACCAGTTCTAACGAGCCTAGATACATCGTTGTTGGAAAGATTCTATATTTATGAAGGAAAACATTTAAATCAATTTTTTTCCATGCACAGAAGGGAAGTTAAAGACACTTGGTGGTGGAACGAAGATGTCCAAAAGGCTATCAAGGAGAAGAAAGATTGCTACAAACGCTTACATCATGACAAGTGTGCGGAAAACATAGAGAAGTATACGATAGCGAAGAAGTCTGCAAAGCGAGCGGTTAGTAGAGCCCGGGGTCAAGCCTTTGACAACCTTTATCAACGGTTGGACACAAAGCAGGGAGAAAAGGATATCTATAGGATGGCCAAGATTCGTGAAAGGAAGACAAGGGATGTCAACCAAGTCAAATGCATCAAGGATGAAGCAAACCAACTATTAGTGAAGAATGAAGAGATCAAGAACAGATGGAAGGAGTACTTCAACAAATTGTTCAATGGAGGGAATGAGAGTTCTACAATAGAATTGGACGAACCATTCGATGACAACAACAGGGGTTTTGTACGAAGGATACAAGAATATGAAGTTAAGGAGGCGCTAAAAAGGATGAAGGTAGGAAAGGCGATGGGCCCTGATGGTATCCCTATCGAGGTATGGAGATGCCTTGGAGACATAGCGATAGTATGGCTGACTAAGCTTTTCAACACCATCTTTCGGACAAACAGAATGCCCGACGAGTGGCGGCGGAGTACATTAGTACCAATCTTCAAGAACAAAGGAGATGTTCAAAGTTGTACTAATTACCGTGGAATTAAGCTCATGAGCCATACAATGAAGCTATGGGAGAGAGTCATTGAACACCGCCTGCGAAAGATGACGAGCGTGACCCAAAATCAGTTTGGTTTCATGCCCGGGAGATCAACTATGGAGGCCATTTTCTTACTAAGACAACTTATGGAGAGATTCAGAGAACAAAAGAAAGACCTACATATGGTCTTTATAGACTTGGAGAAGTCTTATGACAAAGTACCTAGGAGTGTAATGTGGTGGGCCTTGGAAAAACACAAAGTAGCAACAAAGTACATTAATCTTATTAAAGATATGTACACTAATGTTGTGACAAGTGTCCGAACAAGTGATGGGGACACCGATGACTTTCCAATTAACATAGGACTACATCAAGGGTCGGCTTTGAGCCCTTATCTTTTCGCTTTGGTGATAGATGAGGTCACAAGGGACATACAAGGAGATATACCGTGGTGTATGCTTTTTGCCGATGATGTGGTACTTATTGAGGAGAGTAGGAGTGGTGTTTCGCAAAAGTTGGAATTGTGGAGGCAGACGCTGGAAGCAAAAGGTTTTAGGCTTAGTAGGTCTAAAACGGAATATATGAAGTGTGATTTCAGTGCCATGGGGTATGAAGATGGCGATGTTAGTCTTGATGGGCAAGTGGTACCCAAAAAAGACACTTTTAGTTACTTAGGATCAATGCTTCAGAAGGATGGAGACATCGATAAGGATGTCAGTCATAGAATTAAAGCTGGATGGTTGAAGTGGTGGCAAGCGGCGGGTGTCTTATGCGACCCCCGGGTGCCACACAAACTAAAAGGCAAATTCTACAGGACAGCAATCCGGTCGGCTATGTTGTATGGAGCAGAATGTTGGCCCACTAAAAGACGACATGTCCAACAACTATGCGTGGCAGAGATGCGTATGTTGCGCTGGATATGTGGCCACACAAGGAGAGACCGAGTCCGGAATGATGATATACGAGAGAGGGTAGGAGTGGCGCCAATTGAGGAGAAGCTTATGCAACATCGTTTGAGATGGTTTGGACATATCCAACGAAGATCTGAGGAGGCACTAGTGCATATCGGAATAATTAGGCGTCCCGAGAATGTGAAGAGAGGTAGAGGTCGACCAACCTTGACGTGGACAGAGGCTGTGAAGAGGGACCTGAAGGAGTGGAATATTGATAAAGAGCTCGCTGTGGATAGGAAGGGGTGGAAGTGTGCGATTCACGTGTCAGAACCTTGATTTATAGTTTCGCTTTTCCTCTTTAATCGTTTGACCTTTTCTTGTGTCCATTTAGATCTTGCTGGTTCTTGTGGGTTTTATCTCTTTTATGTGTTTCCCCGTTTCGTCGTTTTTCGGTTCTCCTTTGCCTTTGTTTCCCTTTTTTTCTTTGGGGTTGAGCTCTGAGGTTTTCATAAGAGATTTCATCTCTAGCCTACTCCAACATGCTTGGGACAAAAAGGTTTTGTTGTTGTTGTTGTTGTTGTATGTCAACGTATATTTTTGTCATCCTAAATTTGTGCGCATACAGAAGAAAACAGATTTTTTTTCGTGATGTACCACAGTTTAATTCAATTCACTTCTCACTAACGTTCTCAACACCACTGTCACGTTTCACCAATTTTGACACCAGGAGCACGTTTTCAGACAAGTCTGACTCTGAGGAATTCATAACAGGACATTTTTGTTTGTTTAGGGCTAGTTTGGCACCCAATTTTCTAAAAGGAATTTTCATTTTCCTTGTACACACATGAATTGAGCACCATATGTATGTCTATTTCACACATGAATTGAGCTAATCACTCTAGCCACAACACGCCCTGTTTGGTTTCACCAACGGACCTAACACACCCTGTTTGGTTTCACGAACGGTAACGAAAGGTTAACTGACCGAACCAAAGCGATTATTCATACAGCATCAAGTTAGTCCAAATGGTCATTTGTAAAATACGTACGTAACATTTTGTATTATACTAGTAGAGAAGGCATCGCAGAGGCTCGGGCTCAACAGCTGGATCAAATTTTCAGCTCTGATCAAGCTAAACCGTGAGCAACGTTTGCCCTCCAAGCAACAATTTCTTGTAAAGTAATAAAGATTATTAGAGGGGGATATAAACCAAACATAATATTGGCTACTACTAGCCTACAGAAAACATTACCAACATCAGAAAAAAGAATGTGCTCCAAGACACCGAAATGTCTAGATGAAACCTGAAGGGCTACAGCATAATCAATTTGTCGAAACGAAAGTAACAGCACAGGAAGCATTTACACCATGCTCTACACATCTGTGAAACAGATATTTCATGTAACCAAACACAGGCAAAACTGTTCCCTCAATCAGCAGGTTCCTGCCTCCACCTGCGGCTTTTATTTCACACTTTATTTATGGGCTGAATCGACAAAGAGACCCCTAGATCCATCACAAATGTCACTACATTGAGAACCAGGTCGCTAGCCCTGGGAACATGGAGCCTGCCACTGCCATTGTGGGTCAAACGGTGTGTGATCTTGCCTCAGTTATGCGCAGCTGCCAAGTTGCGGATGACATAAGGGAGGATGCCTCCATGGTTGAAGTACGCCAGCTCCACCTACAACAAACCAAGAATTGGTGATTGATTAGTTCAATAACAATGCAAATGGCATACCTGCTAGAAAGGTTAAAAGATGTCTTCTTAAATGCTTATACCTCAGTGTCAAAGCGAACGATGCAAGTGAAAGATTTCCCATTGTCGGTAGTAACAGTCACATCCTGGCCGGGACGGATCTCACTGAGGTTGGTAGGGAGATCGATGCTGTACCGCTCATGTCCAGTGAGGCCAAGTGAATCAGCATCCTCACCAGCTTTGAAGCACAGAGGAATGATTCCCATCCCCACCAAGTTGCTTCTGTGGATACGCTCAAAGCTCTTGGCAATTACAGCTTTAACTCCCTGAAAACAATGCATACCTCATCAATCAATACTATATGTTTTCCGATACAAGGTAAAATTCTCATAAACTCTGAATAGAACTTGCCAGGAGCATCGGACCCTTAGCAGCCCAATCACGAGAACTGCCGCTTCCATACTCAGCGCCAGCGAGGATTATAGTAGCATGGCCCTCAGATTTGTATCTCTGCAGTACGGACCATGGGTATTAGGAGGTCACGTTGATAGAAGCAAAAGGAATAAAACCTCACAATACATACCATGGCCGCATCAAAAACAGAAAGCTTCTCCCCAGTAGGAACATGAATGGTCTTGGGTCCAACTTCTCCGTTCAAAAACTTGTTCACGATCCTAATGTTTGCAAACGTTCCCCTTGCCATTACTTCATCATTACCACGACGGCTACCATATGAGTTGAAGTCCTTCCGGTCCACACCACGCTCCATCAAATACTTGGCAGCAGGACTGTCTTTGTGTATGCTTCCTGCAGGTGAAATGTGATCTGTAGTAATGCTGTCCCCGAAGTTCAGCAAGCAGTAGGCATCTTTCACTGTAGAGGGGCCAGGTGGGGACATGGTCATGTCCTTAAAGTAAGGGGGCTCATGAATGTAAGTGGATTTGGAATCCCATGAGTAGAGTGATGCTTCTGGGACAGTTAGCTGGTTCCACATTGGGTTGCCTTTTGTGATAGCCTCATAGGTGCCCTTGAACATGTCAGGCAGCACACTGGATTGGACAACCTGTAAGGTAGCATTTGAATAACAATTATTACAGCTACAAGATAATTGAGACATAAACATCTCCGGTATACATGAATGGTACTATAGTAACTGAAAGACAACAAAGTTTGAGTACAGAATATACCTGCGCAATTTCTTCTGTCGAGGGCCATATATCCCTGAAGTAGACTTCCTTGCCATCCTTTCCAAATCCAATGGGCTCTTTCTCAAAATCAATATCAACCTGAAAGTACAACTTCAAATATTAACTACTTCCATGAAACCAGAAACACAGATGTTCTGAAGTTTATTGAGCATGCCAGCCCTACAATAGTTTGTGAGAGAAAAGTATTTACAGTTCCGGCAAGTGCATAAGCAACAACAAGAGGTGGCGAAGCAAGATAGTTAGCCCGAGTTAAAGGGTGCACACGACCCTCGAAGTTACGGTTACCCGACAAAACAGCAGCAGCAACAACATCTGTGCAAAAGAGCTGAGCAATAAGCCAATCATAAAGAAAAAAACTGAAATTTGTTACAGCTAAATAGTCAATCATCGTATAATTAACTTACCATTTTCTGTAATGGCAGTTGATACAGATTCATCGAGATCACCAGAGTTTCCAATGCAAGTGGTACAGCCATAGCCAACGATATGGAATCCTTGCTGGTTGAGGTATTCTTGAAGACCACTGTAAATAGAAATCACCAGATTCAATTAAAATGACATCTGATACACATTGAAATTCTACGTTTCAATGATAACTCCTGACAACTCCTGATCTGATACGCATTTAAACAATGCCAAATACCTCTGAAGCAAGTACTTCGTGACAACTCCTGATCCAGGGGCAAGGCTTGTCTTCACCCATGGTTTAACCTGAAAACAAGTGCTATCTCACATCAACAGAAAGCACAGAAAGGCACTCAGCACAACAGCCCATGATTGCATTACAAGAGGACTAACCTCAAGACCCAACTCGCAAGCTTTCTTAGCTACAAGACCAGCACCAAGCATAACACTAGGATTTGAGGTGTTTGTGCAGCTAGTTATTGCTGCTATAACAACACTACCATGCTTCATTTCTGCTGGCTGCCCATGAAAGTCAAATTTGACAACCTTATCCTGCTGCTCCTTTGGCACTGCAAAACCCTGGAAACTCATACATGTATCGAGTAAGTAACATCATATGAAGCAAATGTTATGCAAAAACATATGATATACAGCTAAGCAGTTACCTTGAACCCAACTTTGTTGTCCAGGCAAGCATGCCAATCTGATTTCATTTCCTTCAAAGGGACACGATCATGAGGCCTACAAGTTCAGAACCATAAGACCCAATATACAACCCCACCCCACCCCTAAAAATATGAAGTGCAGTAACTTCCAATCAGAAGAGTCTCAGGATCGTACCTCTTTGGGCCAGACATGCTAGGCTCCACCTCATCAAGGTTCAGCTCAAGATAAGATGAGTATATTCTCTCTGTTGGAGGCTGCCAACATATGCAAATATGCTTATATTTTGCACACAAAATAATATCTGGGACTCAAGTGCTGCAATGAGTAAAGAAATCTACCTCATTGTAGTCCACAAACATTTTATTGGCTCGCAGGTATGCTTCAATCATTGACACCTAAATGAACAGGTTTAACTTATAAAATGGAGTGCATGCAGAATTCTTCTCACAAAAATCAAAATGATGTTCTATATACGAAATTAAGACGCTGAATGGAAATGGTAGTATAGATGGCAATAGGACATGGAATTTTGGGAGAGACGACTTTGTGTCCTTGAAGTTTAGTGAGTCACTTTTCGGAACAAATATGGAACAGATCCTACTGAACAAACGCAAGTAGAGAAGCTTGAATTCACACATCCCCACAGGGGGAGATATGTATGCATTGACAAATATTTTATGAGTATGTTTGCCACAAACTACCATCGCAATAGAAACCAAAAATAATTTGCATTTGCAGGTACTAAAACATACAGTTTCATCACTGCGGCCTGTCAGTTTAAGGTAATCCAATGTCACATGGTCCACAGGAAAGAAGCCCATGGTAGCTCCATATTCTGGTGACATGTTCGCAATTGTGGCCCTGTCAGCTAAAGACAGCTTACCCATACCTTCACCTGGATAGAGAAGAGAAAGGGAAATATGTCAATAACATATAGTTAAATTGCATCAGGACAGAACATTCCATCTACTAGCATCAAGGACTTACCATAGAATTCAACAAATTTGCCAACAACACCATGTTTCCTTAGCATTTGTGTTACTGTAAGAACAAGATCAGTGGCCGTGACACCACTCCGTAACTTCCCAGTTAACTTGAAGCCAACAACACCAGGCAAAACCATGCTCATTGGCTGCATAAGGCAATAACAAACAGGTCAGGTGAACCAGCCTAAAACCAATTAATAATGAGTTTGATGTTTAGCTAAATCCCATGTATAATCAAACAAATAAAAGGGCACAAAGTAAATAAGCCATTCAAAAATTTGGGGTGTGGGAAAAATGTCAGAAGAGCAATTTTCTCCTTAAAACAAAAAAAAAGGTAATGATTAGAAATCTGTCATTAAAGGATGAGTGGCCCCACATGAGATTTACCTGACCAAGCATTGTAGCCTCCGCTTCTATACCACCAACCCCCCAGCCAGCAACACCCAAACCATCAATCATAGTGGTGTGTGAATCAGTACCAACTACGCTGTCAGGATAGAGAATGCCATCTGTGTTGAAAACAACTCTGCCAAGATACTCAAGATTGACCTGATATTTGTACACAAAGAACAAAGGCGGAATTACACACATAGAAGACATGGTAGCACTACAGAAATTTTCGACAAGTCAAGAGCATTTACCTGGTGCACAATACCAGAACCAGGAGGAACAACTAGCATATTTTGGAAAGCACTAGAGCCCCATTTAAGGAAACCAAATCTTTCCTTGTTGCGACTAAATTCCAGTTCCATGTTTGCTTGTACGGCATTCTGCGACCTTGCTACATCCACCTGCACTGAGTGATCAATAACAAGATCCACCGGGACCTGCAGTCCAAACAAGGATGTGCACATCAGAAAAAAGAATTGCCAAGACAATGGATAGGTGTCCACCAGAAATATAGAGCATATAAACTTCTGGTATTCTGCCCTATGTCAACTCATCTTTTCTCCGGAAATAACACGTGGTTGAGCACAAATTGATGAAATTTACAGATCTCACATAACAACGAGAAAAGATGAATGTACCAATGGGTTAATCTTGTTCGCATCACTGCCCAACTTGGCCATCGCATCACGCATAGCTGCAAGATCAACAACTGCTGGAACTCCAGTGAAGTCCTAAAAGTACAATGTCAATGGATGAGCAAAGGGCATTTAGAAACAAAGGAGATCATGTGTGATGTTATCAGTTCAAACCTGAAGAAGAACTCGAGCTGGCTTGAATGGTATCTCGGCCAGCTTTGGAGATGTGTTTTCCCAGTCAATTATTTTCTCAACATCATTCTTGGTAACTTGGAAGTTATCACAGTTACGGATAGCTGACTCAAGAAGAATACGGACGGAGTACGGCAGCTTATCTGATACATAACAAAAGATATAATATACATTCAGTTACAACAATAGAAGATATAACTATGTACAATTTGCTGTGTCACATACTAAAGAATTGATAGAAACACAAAAGGTATGACTAGAGAATATATTATATATAGCTTTCTTAAGGAAGGTATGCCATAGAATTGTGTGATATGTTCTCTGTATAAAGTTAATTAACCAGTCCAAATTTGATGTGGGAATATATAGCTTTCTTAAGGAAGGAATGCCATAGAATTGTGT
Organism: Zea mays; assembly: GCF_902167145.1. Lineage (NCBI taxonomy): Eukaryota > Viridiplantae > Streptophyta > Magnoliopsida > Poales > Poaceae > Zea > Zea mays. The sequence goes on along the minus strand of NC_050099.1, from coordinate 30,041,374 downwards.
CAATATTTCATTTTCACTTAACATGGATTATTGACTATTGAGAATAGAAAACAACTAATAAAACCTCGTTTTGACTGGAAGTGGGGAACTTAAGTGAAGTAATATTACAAGCATGTATTATAATTTTTCTTCAGTTTAGGATACTAAAATCACACTGAACATACACACCCGTTGGCAATGTAACCTAGCAACTGCTGAAGTAAAGAGAAAACAATTTCAAAAGGAAGCAGCACAATTACCAATCCTTGGATCATTTAGTGCAGGAAGGCTGTAGAACTTTCCATATTCACCACCTCCAGGCTTAGGGAGGCTGGTCAGAATATCCTTGAAGGCATGCACAGTAGCTGCACACAAAGTAAGGCAACATGATTAGCTACTGGAACAAAGAAATGCCTCTGCATTAACAGATCTCACCGAAGTTAAATTTATCCTGAGGTGCAGAACATTTCAAGTCAACTAAATGAGTCATCAAGTTGGTCGCCACATGAAAATTAGTCAATTATATTATAGGATTCCTTAACCTATCCATATGGGAATAGGGAAAGCAAGATGATAAATTAATAACAAGCGCAAAATCACCCCGTACAAACAACAGTCTGAAATATAGGTCAATAGATCATGCACTACAACCTTATAGCCTACTTAGCACTAAGGTCCCGCAACAGCTTAGTACCATAGTAATGGCTTGGTTGGTTCAGAAATAGCCATAATGTTGTATCAAAGCCAAATTAGCTGATCTCCGTTATATTGTTAACGGAAGTGGGGTGGGAGCCTCATCTCAAAAAAATTCCACTAACTGCTAATCACATGAACATAATCCGCAATCCTTATAGTACGTAAACAATACCACCAGATATCACTGAAGGCATCTATGATCCATACGAGGTCTTCCACAAGGAAACATTCAAGTCTCAACCACCAGGGAACCAAAAGAAGCATGACATAACTGCCTAACTACCAGATCCTAATCTAATCACTTAATAGGTACCCGACTCAATCAGTAGTGACCAGAACAGGTCACACAAACCTGTAGGTTGTAACTACTGATCACAAACCATCACATCCTGAGATCGAGCTCTGCTTCTGCTTGCAGGATGAAGGCACTAGCTTAAATTGCAATCTAAGCTGAGTCCCTGAGTGCAAAGAGTCGTGTGCTTCAGTGAAAACCAAGTCAAATCAACTCAAAACGCGAACCGAATATACTAAAATATCCATCCCGAATATCTAATATCCACATCCAAAAAGTAAAGGGAGAGAAGAACTAGGAATCTATTCGCCCCCGATTCCTAAACCCCTAGCCCCCCAACCGAAACCAGCAGAGGCATCTTCGTCTAGACATCAAACGAACCCACGCGCCGACACGGGAAATGGTCAGTCGGCACCGGTGGATGCGCCATCCAAAAACCGCTCCAACGCATCTGGGTCACGTCACTTCATTCACTGGTTCACTTGAAAAAATCCCGAGTGAAACGCTGGCGAGCGAACCCATCTACTCCTCGACCCCAGAAGACAAGATCCACACGATGCGAGGAACACCGCGTCACATAATTCGAATTCAATGATCCGGGTAGAAGGATAAGGCCGTCGATTGACCAGGATCCCAGTCCAAAACGAGCGAGCACACAGCGCTCGAAGCAGCGAACGCGACGAGGCGAGGCGCACGCATCAACGTCACCCAGATCGCCCCGCCCCGCCCCGCGCGCGCGTGACAAGCACACGACCCACGACCAGACGGAAGACCCCACGCGCGGACGGACGAAGACAAGCGCGCGCACGCACGCACGCACCTTGGGTTGCCATCCTGCGCTGGAACTGCTCGACGGCAGGCACGGCGGCCCCGATCTGCGCCCTGGCGCCCGCGAAACGCGGCCGTGTCCCGGAGAAGGCGGCGGCGCGGCGGACGAGCCCGCTTCGGCCGACCCACGCGCCGCACGGCAGCGAGAGCGCGAGGCGGGCGGAGGAGGCGGCGCGGCCCGGGTTGACGGAGGCTAGCGCAGCTGAGTTGGGGGAGAGGGATCTGAGGAGGAGGCGGGCGTTGGCGGCTTTATACATGGATGGATGGATGGAGGTCGCAGCCCGGAGGCGTGGGGCAAGTGGGCGGGGGAGATGAGTGAGGCTGCGGGGAGGTGGGTCGGGGTCGCGAGGCGACCGCTGGAGCCTGTGCAGGGAATATTGGAGTACGAACCACGGGGTCTGGTTGAGGGTCTGACCGTGGTTAGTGTCGATCTGGCCATCTCGGGTCGGGTTCCAGAGTGGGGGCGCCGGCTCGTGTCCCTGCCTCGCGGGTCGCGGCGCGGGGACGACGGTCGAGGACCCGAGGGGCGTGGCTGCCACGGGGCCGGGCCGGCTTGTTGTTGTTGGCTGGCTTACTGCCAGGTGGGGCTGTTGTTGTTCGTGGTTTCGGTTCTCTGCAGGCAGCGGCCGCGCGGTTGGGGTTGGGGCGTTGGGGTCCGTCGGCTCCGGCCGTGGCGAGGTGGAAAGGCCAGGTGCTCGCGCTGTCGTCCGACTGATGTGTTCGTTTGCAAGGCCGCTTTAGAATGAAAAAATAAATAAAAAAACATACTGTGCACTGTGCTGGTTGGTGATCGGTTACATGATTTTGCAGCGATAGAAATCAATAAAGATGCTTTTGAGAGGCAAATTTCAAAAGCTGGCTGTTTTCTTGGAAAAGCGAACTTTTGATAGAAGCGAGTTTCTCACGAATTTTGGCCTAACTTTGTAAGCTGGCCATCTCAAAAAAAAAAGTACGCTGATGGCTTTGTAGACTTTTCAGAATACCTCCAGGGGTCGGGGGATCGGGACGAATCGTTTTTCTAGCTATGCCGCAATTGTTCATTGAGTTGAACTCCACTGTGATATCCACTAACTTTAGCGACATCGCAAACTTACCTTCGACTAGGCTAGAATAATCCTCGCGTCACTAAGTACCGAGTTCCTCGCTCATGTTTCTTTGTTGCAATACCTTAGTTCTCAAATATTTGTTCATCTTTAAACTAAATCGCGACAAGACAAATAAAAAAGAATGGGGGAGTAATATATTTAAGCGAGTGTGTAGTGACACATGGTGTACTGTTTGTTTGAGTACCTTTTGTCGTGGGGCGAGGTTTGTACGCAATATATATAGAATGGATACACATGCGCTCGCCTTGGTCACCAGCTGGCGGATTGGAGGACGCGGATCGGCGCCGGGCTGGTGTAGATCGATCCACGTTGGGATGCAGATCCACATCACGCCGGGGGGCGAATCTCTGCGGTGGCATGCTAGGAGCGAGCTCACAGTGGAGCAGACGTTACTGTTTTTTGTTAGCATTTTTTTAATCTTTTTTATACAGGTGAATATTTGCGATCATCTGTCTGTCTGTCTGAATGGCCTGTCTCTGACTCTGTCCATCACTTTCGTCCACCTCAGTAAACCTTGAACGCAGCTAGCAGTGTACCCAAGTACCGAACCAGGAGGTTGTTGTTGATGGTAAAAGAACGGTGTGGATCGCTTGAGGTGAACGCATTTGGATTGGGGTTTTACGTCACCACGTTTGCCGTTGCTCTTGCAGTACGTAGCACACACGGATACGGAGCAAATACCAAGCCCCCCGCACACTAGCGAGTAGCGACAAAAAAATGGCGTGGTGGGTTCTAGACACGTGAGCTGCCATCCAGCAGATTAGTGAGAGCGGGAGCCGTGCGGCGCACTGCTACTGCTGCTGCCGCCTCTGCTGCCCATGCCATGCGGGCAAACGCGACGGCGCGGTGGTTCTGCCGTGGAAGAAACCGGCTGCATGGGAATGGGATGGCTGGGACTGGGCGGCCGGGTTCTTCCTGCCCATCCCATACACGATCCGAAATTCCGAACGGATAATATAGTACGATCCAGCAATGGAAATCGGAAAGGGTAAAAGGGGAGCAGGTGAGCCAGCAGATCGGCGGCATGTCCGATGTTCTCCGTTGGGGGAATAACTTCTGATCCCTGTTCCCACGGTGAGGAAAAATTATCCGTTCACGTGAACGCTCACGGTGATATTTTTTCTCTCGTCTCCGCCCCCCTAACGCTCACGGTAATACATTTTCTCTCATACCTGTCATAAAATACTCCCTCTATTTTTTGTATTTGACGTTTTGTAGTTCAATTTTACCATATTTAACGTCAAATAAAAAATATAAAGATAGTACAATATTTACATGTAAATTTAAATTGATTATATTAAATTAATATAAATTGAACAAAAATAATTTATAAAAATTGCAAGAGACACCTACTTTATAGTTTAATTTGTTATTTTATAACAGGTTGTGTATTGGATTTTTAGTGTGATTTTAATGTATTAGTGAACTAATTTAGCTGAAGAGGAGTTCACGGGCGCGTATGTGGAGAACGGTGACGAGGTTTAGTCCCAAACCCCGTCCCCGCAAATCCAACGGGTACAAGACTTTCCTGTTTCAATTTCCATGGGACTAAATTATCCTATCCATGTTTCCTAATAGAAGAATTCTCTGCGTAAACTGAGGATCGGGTTCCCATTACCATCTCTAAGGTTAGATCAAGTCGGTTGGGTCCGTATGTCGTAGACCACACGATTTTTTCCCTCCTATTTCTATTTAAAAAAACAAATTGCAGTTATAGTTATTTGAAGTGTCATTTGAATTGTGCCTTTGAATTCCATTAAGTTAATTAGGTCTACCTAGATAATGTAAAATAATACCATTTTTTTGGTGTGTTGAATCTGGATGATACATGTCTTTTGTTTTGCATTTATGTTTATTTCCCAGAAAGAACGGTTAAACATCTCAGGTTTGGTGACATAGAGTATATATCTCAGGTTTGGTGACGACATAGAGTATATCGCTACTTAATCATGATTTCTTTATGGCTAGTATTGTCCTATTTAAATAAAATTCTACCTATGTGTTATATAAAAACTGTATCAACTCACGGACATCTGACTAATTATATTTGTTGGGACTATGCTTCGTCGTCGAAGGTCTTGTAGGAAGAAACATCTTCGGCTGAAGCTGTCCGCATGTGACGACCGAAGGTTCCTTTTCATGAAGCTTCGGAATTACAAACCGACATAAAAGTAGAATGACCTTTTAATCCATAAATGTTTGAGTCGCTGTTGTAATCCCTTATGAGGGGCATAATTGTAATTCCTCACAGGCTGTGTCCCGTGTCTATAAATAGTGAACAGTATTCCTTTACTGTTCACGCATTCCTGTAATAGCGATCGCACCATTCGAGAATCAATCTTTTGTCAAGGCAAAGGTATAATTGTACCCAATGCTTAAATGTATTAAATCGATATAATATGAAAATAATGTTGTTCGTTTATAATTTATTCACCTTTCACGCTTCGTATTTTATATTATTTTATTTAATCTATTAGGATTCAAGTACGAAGATTTTAACCTTCATAATCATATTGTCTTTAACCTTCGTCCAAGGCTCATTAATCCTTAAGGGAATAATGCTTCGTTGGACGAAGGGCATTAACATTTAACATTTTATGTTGTCTTGTTCTTAATTCATAGCATTTGAGAACAAGTCCCCAACATTGGCGCCCACCTCCGGTGAACTCACTTCCACTTTCGTGAGGCAATGGCTTCGTTCAAGAACCAAGCTGGAGCTGCTTCGGCTCCGAAGCTGATTCTCCCGATAACAGGCGGTTCATGCTCAAAGCCGGCTAACAAGAAACAGAAGAAGGAGGCACAGAGAAGAGTACAACATGTTGGAGTGCAGGGACCCTTCATCAAGTCAAGATGGTCTCACGTTCCAATCACCTTCTCCCAAGAGGATCTTCAGCTCAAGGATTTTCCTCATAACGATGCTATGGTTATTTCTTGCGTTATCAAAGGGTTTCTGGTCCACAATGTCTTGGTTGATACAGGCAGTGCAGCTGATATTATATTTGCTAAGGCCTTCAGACAAATGCAACAGCCAGAAGATAAGATTCATGATGCTACACACCCTCTCTGTGGCTTCGGAGGAAGACAGATTGTAGCATTGGGCAAGATCACCATGCCAGTGACCTTCGGATTCATCAACAACACCAAAACTGAGCAAGTTGTGTTTGATATTGTTGACATGGAATACCCTTACAATGCAATTATTGGTCGTGGCACCCTCAATGCTTTCGAAGCAATTCTTCATCCTGCTTACCTTTGCATGAAGATACCTTCGGATCAAGGACTCATTGCTATTCATGGAAGTCAGGAAGCTGCCAGAAGGGCCGAGGGAAACTGGACTGACTCAAAAGCAATCCATAATATAGATGGAGCTGAAGCTTGTGAACAGTACAAATTCAGAAGGGAGAAAGCAGCTTCGGCAGATCAGCCGAAGCCCATGCTCTTATGTGAGGACATAGCAGAGCAGAAGGTGCTGTTGGGCTCCCAATTATCCGAAGAACAGGAGAAAACCTTGATAAGGTTTTTGTTCAACAACAAAGATGTTTTTGCATGGTCAGCCAATGATCTTTGCGGAGTTAACAGGGATGTTATTGAACACTCGCTCAATGTTGACGCATCCTTCAGACCCAGAAAGCAGAGGCTTCGGAAAATGTCTGAAGACAAGGCCGAAGGAGCTCGGAATGAAGTCAAAAGACTTCTCAGTGCAGGAGTTATCAGAGAAGTAAAGTACCCAGAATGGCTAGCTAACACTGTTATGGTAAAAAAGGCCAATGGCAAATGGCGAATGTGTATCGATTTTACGGATCTCAACAAGGCCTGTCCGAAGGACGAATTCCCATTGCCAAGGATAGACTCCTTAGTTGATGCAGCAGCTTTGTCAGAGCTTATGAGTCTTCTAGATTATTATTCAGGCTATCATCAAATTTGGATGAAGAAGGAGGATGAGCCGAAGACCAGTTTCATAACCCCTAGTGGAACATATTGTTACCTTCGGATGCCTGAGGGGCTCAAGAACGCTGGAGGAAGTTTCAGCAGAATGACTGCGAAGGTTCTTCAGTCTCAGATAGGCAGAAATGTGCTAACTTATGTTGATGATATCATTGTAAAAAGCACGAAACAAGAAAATCACATTGCTGATTTGCAGGAGACCTTCGCCAGTTTTAGACAAGCTGGTCTAAAGCTAAATCCAGAAAAATGTGTCTTCGGAGTAAAGAAGGGGAAATTTCTTGGATGCTTGGTTTCAACAAAGGGAATTGAAGCTAATCCAAGTAAAATCGAAGCTATACTTCGAATGGAGCCACCAAATACAAAAAAGGGGGCCCAAAGACTGACAGGGAGGCTGGCATCTCTCAATAGATTCATATCCAGATCAGCAGAGAGAAATTTACCATTCTTCGAAGTGCTGAAATCAGCCGAAGTCTTTCAATGGGGACCAAGCCAACAAAAAGCCTTCGAGGAACTGAAGCAATATTTGATAGATTTAACAACATTAACCCCACCAACACCAGGGGCTCCTTTGTTATTATATGTGGCAGCTTCGCACTCAGCGGTAAGTGCAGCACTTGTCCAGGAGAAGCTTGATGGCCAAGTCAAGAAGCAGGTCCCAGTATATTTTGTATCTAAGGTTCTTAGTTTATCGAAGAAAAACTATACAGAATTGGAGAAGGTGTTATATGCTGTTTTAATGGCATCCAGGAAGCTTCGGCATTACTTTCAAGCATACAATATTGTTGTTCCTTCTTCGCAACCGTTGAAGGATATTATGAGAAATAGAGAAGCTACTGGACGGATTGGAAAATGGGCTGCAGAGCTCAATGAATTTTGCATTGATTATGTGCATAGATCTTCGATCCAGTCTCAAGCGTTGGCAGATTTCATTGCTGACTGGACGCTAGGGGCTCAGGATGAAGAAACAAATAAAGATGCCGAAGTATGGACAGTGTTTTGCGATGGGTCTTGGGGAACCTTCGGAGCGGGAGCAGCCGCTGTGTTGGTCTCACCATCCAAAGTTAAAACTTGCTATGCAGCAAGACTCGATTTTAGTTGTACAAACAATATTACTGAGTACGAAGCCCTGCTTTTGGGCCTTCGGAAGTTAAAAGTAATGGGAATCAGAAGGGCCATTCTTAAAACTGATTCCCAGGTTGTTTCGGGTCATATCGACAAGAGTTGTAAGGCTAAAGATCCGAAGCTTGAAAAATATCTAGACACGGTCCGAAGGATTGAAGCTTCCTTCGAAGGATTTTCTGTCAAAAATATCCCTCGAGGACAAAATGAGCATGCTGATTTGCTAGCTAAGTCAGCAGCACATGGGCTGCCCTTACCTTCGGATGTGTTCTTCGAAACAATAAAAGCACCTTCAGTGGAACTTCTTGAAAGAGCAGTCCTCAATATATCTCCTGTTTATAGTGAAGACTGGAGAACTGAGATCATCTCTTACCTTCAGGGTAACTTCCTTTCAGATGACGAAACTTATAACAGGAGGATAGAGGCAAGAGCTCGTCCATATGTCATGATAGAAGGGGAGTTGTACAAGCATGGAGTTTGTGCTCCATTACTCAAGTGTTTATCTAGAGCCGAAGGCATAGAATTAATGAAAGAAATACATGCAGGCCTGTGTGGATCTCACATTGGATCTAGGCCGTTACTTGGAAAAGTTTTCCGTCAAGGGTTTTATTGGCCGAAAGCAGCTTCGGATGCAGCAGAATTAGTTCAAAAGTGCGAAGGTTGTCAGAAATGTGCAAGAGATCAAAAACAACCTTCGTCTCTAACTCAGCTGATACAACCCATCTGGCCATTGCAAAGGTGGGGCCTTGACTTGTTAGGTCCGTTACCACCGACCCAAGGAAACTTAAGATATGTTGTAGTGGCTGTGGAATATTTTTCTAAATGGATTGAGGCAAAGCCTTTAGCCACAATAACTTCGGCCACTATTCAAAAGTTTTTCTGGCAGAATATTGTTTGTCGTTTCGGAGTACCAAAGGCCATCACTGTAGATAATGGAACACAGTTCGACTCCGAAGCTTTCAGAGAATTCTGTGATCAAATTGGCACGAAGATCCATTTTGCATCGGTCAGGCATCCGGAGTCAAATGGACTTGTTGAAAGAGCCAATGGCATCATAATGACAGGAATAATGAAGTTAATCTTCAATCAACCCAGGGGAAAGTGGCCAGATCAATTAATCAAAGTGGTATGGAGCCACAACACAACAACATCAAGGTCAACAGGCTTTACACCATTCAAATTATTGTTTGGTGACGAAGCAATAACTCCGGAGGAAGCTAAAAATTGGATCAATAAGAGTAGTAGCTTCGGCAGAATCAGATTCTGAAGCTGATAATTCTGTGGAAAAAGATGATATAGAAGGGATCAGGCTTCAAGCTGTGGAGAACATCAATAAATATCAAGCCGAAACAATCAAATGGCGTGATAGAAAGGTTCGGCTAAAGAATATTGAGCCAGGACATTTGGTGCTTCGGAGAGTGGCTAACCCAGATACAGTGGGCAAGTTGCAGTTGAAATGGGAGGGACCTTTTTTGGTAGTATCTTCGTCAAGACCCGGTTCATACAGATTGAAGGATATGGACGGCAACGACATTCCTAGATCTTGGAATGCGGATGAGCTTCGGCGATATTATGTATAACTTGATGTAATTTTTTATATTTTTTATTTTTTCTTTCATGGCACCCTTTTCCTTTCTGAAGGGGGAGAAAGGTTTTTAATGTGGCCATCACATGTAATTTCCTTTTTTAGCTCTATAAGAGCAAAATCCCCCAAAGATGTAAATGTAAAAACTGAGAACACACCATCGAGTGCCGAAAAGAAACAGGGAAGAAGCTCGAAAGCCGTCCCTAAGGGGATGCGGAGCACGACGAAGTTACTAAAGAAGTCGCTCCAAAGGGGGCGCAGTGTAAGTTTTCTGCTCAGAAGTCATTCCAAAGGGAATGCAGAGCTTACAGCGAAAAGTCAACGCTGATACCGCCGAAAGTAAAAGGCGAAGAAGCTCCTAAGGGAGGCTTACAACGAAAAGTCAACGCTGATACCGCCGAAAGTAAAAGGCGAAGAAGCTCCTAAGGGAGGCTTACAGCGAAAAGTCAACGCTGATATGTGATTGTTTCTAAGGAAATAACGGTTGTGATTATGGCTTCGGATATGTGTTTGGACATTCATTTGCACACCACATTACATCATAACATTTGCATTCATAAACATTCATCCAGGCATATGTAGGATAACCATCATCATAGCATAAGTGGTTGCTTCGGCAAAAAGGAAAAGAACTGTCTTTTGTACTTCGTCGTGTACGAAAAGAAGAGCTTCGGCAAAAAGGAAAAGCTGTTTTTTATGCTTCGCTGTGTACGAAAAGAAGGGAATGTGTTTTTTTCGCCTTCGGCTCAAAAAGGTAATTTCGTCCACATCAAAGCACCTCATACATTAATGGAAGGGTAAGAGCATATTACAAGGTATGAACAAAATTCATTAAGAACTGTTTAGCCATATTTACAAAAGTTATTTCAAAAGTTTCTTGAGTTTTTCTACAGTCTACTCCTACTGATCTTCATGGGGCCTCAGCTTTGGCGTCATACTCTTTAAGCATCGGTCTCGACTTTGTCATCCTACATGAATTAAGTTGTTGTGAGTAAAAACCAAGTTTGAAGGAAAAGGTAAGCACAAGGTATGATTTCTTACTGGTTCAAGATGACTCCGAGCTTCGTCTCCAGCTTTTTCTCGCCCGCCTTTTGTCCATATCATCTTCACAAATCTATTAGAAATGCTTCGGGCGAGGTCAGGAATATCATCTAAAATTGATGGTGATAGAGTGAAATTGGGCCTATTAACAATTTTTCCATGGTCGCAGCCAGCTTTCAGAAAAGTTGCAGCAGTGCCCCGAGAAGCTACCCAGGCACAGAAGTCACCGTGCCCGGCTATAACTTCGTCAAGCTCATCAATTTCATCCTCGATATGTTCGAAGGTCTTTGGTAAATCTTCAGTTGACGGGGTGAACTTCCCACTGCTAGCCCCGACTGAGTGGAAGATTTTTCTCAGTCGTTGAATACATTTATTGCTAAACTCCAAACATTTGTCTTGAAGGCTTGCCAATAATTTTTTCAAATTTGAATTTTGTTGGACTTCGGCTTCAAGTTTCGCATTAAGTTCTTGCTTTTCTTGTTCAAACTGTTCAGATTGGCAGAGAAGTTTCGTATTCAATTCTGTTATTTTAGCCTCGGCTTCTGCCAATAAGCCTTCAGTTGCCTGAAGCTCGAAGTTCTTCTTTTCAATAGTAGCTGATTGCTCTTTTATTTTGCTCTCTAAATTTTCAATTATAACCTCGTGTTTTTTGTCTTCCAGATCCTGCTGCATTTTCAAAGCCTTACTCAACAGCATACTATGCACATAAACAACCTTCGTTAGAAATGTCTTCATTATTAAAAACAATAAAAGTCAAGAGAAAAGTAGTTCACCTTGAAATTAGAATAAAATAAACTACCAACGATATGTTGTCGTCGGTAGCGACTAATATCCGTTTCCAGCTTCGGAAAACCGATACTCTTTGATAGAGTACCGATAACCTTAGCTCCAGTTTGATCCCGGATACAGTCTAATTTTTCATCGTCAATACCCCCGAAGAGGAGTGCTCCTGGTTTATATCCGCAAGATTTGGCATATTCTTTAAGCTCTTCTATTTCGGTTTTTGACAGTTCTTGTCCAACTAAATTTTGAAACATGAAGGCTTCGTCCTATGAGGTTTCGTCAGCGATTTCCTTTTCTTTCCCAGACATTGCGGCCATGGTCTCCTCGGCGGCAGTCGTAGCTTCTTCTGTGGCCATGTTTAGCAGTATTTTGTCGATATGTTCGATTGTGGTTTCCAAGTTCAAATCTTCGGTTGAAGTAGCTTCGGTAGCCGCAATCTCTGAAGGTGCGACTTCAATATTTGTTATTTCCTCAGCCGCTGGTATATCCCGAGCTGAGGCTCTCGGTGGTATCTTGTCAATGACTTCTGTCACTGCGATGATCCTTTGTCTCTTTGTTTTAATTGTTTTCTTCATTTTTTCGGGCTCCTTTTCCTTCTGAAAAAACTTCGTCAGTTGAGGCCCTAATGGACTTAGCTTCACAGACAGGGATTCAGTCATTACCTTCAAAATCTCTTCCACGTCAGTGGCAGAGCGTGATGCGGGAGTCTCTTCTTCGTTGGATACTTTTCGCTTCGGAGATGATACTTTTCTCTTCTTTGGAATATTCTTCTCTTTTGGTAGTTCTTTCTCATCTTCATTTAAAGCTTCGGCTACCCTTTTCCTTTTCCGACCTTCGACACCTTTATTCAGTTGTTCGTAGTCAGGGTATTCAAAACCCAAGGCGTCTAGTACTCGATTCAGTCTTCGCTTCGGACGGGTACCGAAGGCTGCAGTCATCAACTGATCTTCTTTTTTGGAGTAATTACCGAGTATTTCATTGCACATTATTTCAATTGTGTCCAGCCACTCTTGGCAAGGTGTTTTAAAGTATTTCTTAAACTTGTAATAGTAAGGTAACCGCACAAGTTCCCCTTCTTTCTTCTCCCCCTCTAGCTTCGGCATTTCCCATTCTTTTAAAGTAGGAAAAACCCTGAAGGCCAAGAACTCTTGAACCAGGTCTCTTGTGCCGATATGCTCTGAAATAATTTTAAACTCAGCCATGGCAGCCCAAGTGGGACCTTCTAATGACATTTGACATCGCGGTCTTGTTTCTCCGAAGATCAATTCAAGAGGGCTTTGTACCAGCTTCTCTTTGTCTTCGTCAACCTTCACATAAAACCATTCCGACTTCCAGCCTGCTGGCCATTTGCTTCGGTAGCTGATTACAGGAAACTTTGTGGTTTTCCGATAAGCAAAATTATAGCAACCAAAGTTATCATGCAATCCATCTTTTCTAGCCTTCGTCTGGTAGTGCAGCTCATGAACTCGACAAAAGCTGTCGGCAAACGGCTCCACCGCTTGGCTTCGGAGGGCCCAGATATAAACACTAAGCCTAACGACAGCGTTAGGAGTCAGCTGATGAAAGTAGATCCCAAACTTCTTCAATACATCTTCAATAATCCCATGGAGGGGGAATCTCAACCCAGCCTTTAGAAAGCTCTTGAAAATGACTATTTCATCCTTCTCCGGCTTCGGGGTAGTTTCTTCCCCCCCGAAGCGAAGTAGCTTCTTCTGACTCTCACTGAAATAACCCGACTTCACCATCTTGGAGAGATCAGCCTTAGAGACAGTCGACTTTCCGAAGTCCAAGTGGCTGGGCTTACTTGGCATGGCAATATGATAATCATCTTCGGAATCAGTTTCCTCAATGTCTCCTTCTTCCGCTTCGGCAGTTGCCTGTTCTGTTTCAGCAGTGGGGATTTCTTCCGAGATTACCAGTCCGGATCGTTGCATCGCTTCGGAGATGGGAACAGTCTCCGATCCTTCAGCTTCGCCTCCCTCACGCTCAACCCTAGCGGTAGAACGCACTCTAGCCATTTAATTCTGGATTTTTTGGGAACTAAATACTTTTCTTCCGAAGATTTTCTTCTGACGAAGTAGGCTTCGAGCTGGAGTTTCGTTTGATTTCGAGAGTCAAGCTTCGGCTATGGTTAAAAATTTTGGCAGCAAAACAGTGCAAATAGCAATGAATGATGTGGTAACTTCACACCTACCCGTCTGTTTATATAGTGATGCAGGTAAGAAGGCGAATCGCCAGGATTTTTACACCAGGCGAGTGATGTAGGTAAGAAGGCGAATCGCCAGGATTTTTACACCAGGCGAACAGCTGCTTGCACCCGCTGCGCGGTGGACCGCAGAGACCAAATAGTAACTCTGCAAGGTGGGACCGCTACGCGCTCGGAAACTAAATCGTTTATCGACAACGAGCTCAGGGAAGGTGTTTTTTCGGACCTTCGGCTTCCCGAAGCCTAAGATACTTTTTTCACGGATCAAGCTCGTTACGAAAAACGATCTAGCACCGCGAAGGGGCTACTGTTGGGACTATGCTTCGTCGCCGAAGGTCTTGTAGGAAGAAACAGATTCGGCTGAAGCTGTCCGCATGTGACGACCGAAGGTTCCTTTTCATGAAGCTTCGGAATTACAAACCGACATAAAAGTAGAATGACCTTTTAATCCATAAATGTTTGAGTCGCTGTTGTAATCCCTTATGAGGGGCATAATTGTAATTCCTCACAGGCTGTGTCCCGTGTCTATAAATAGTGAACAATATTCCTTTACTGTTCACGCATTCCTGTAATAGCGATCGCACCATTCGAGAATCAATCTTTTGTCAATGCAAAGGTATAATTGTACCCAATGCTTAAATGTATTAAATCGATATAATATGAAAATAATGTTGTTCGTTTATAATTTATTCACCTTTCACGCTTCGTATTTTATATTATTTTATTTAATCTATTAGGATTCAAGTACGAAGATTTTAACCTTCGTAATCATATTGTCTTTAACCTTCGTCCAAGGCTCATTAATCCTTAAGGGAATAATGCTTCGTTAGACGAAGGGCATTAACATTTAACATTTTATGTTGTCTTGTTCTTAATTCATAGCATTTGAGAATAAGTCCCCAACAATATTTATATATTCTCTAGCAGTATAATAGTACAAATGGTTATTAGCATCTATTAATGTTACCAACATCAAACATTAGTATGGTGTTACAGATTGCGTCCGTTTATTCTGCTGAGCCGATTGTAGATTGTTGCTAGTGCTAGCCTTCAACTTGATGTATGCGTAATCTTGTTTTGTTAGTTGTTATAGTTAATTAGTAGAGATTTGTATTACGCAATACTCATTGATTCACTTATAATTAGGGATGGCTATAGATGGCCAAACGGGCCGACACGGTCCGTCGCTGGCACGGCCCGCCAGGCACGGCTACGAATCGTGCCGTGCCTAGATGGGCCGGCGTGCCGCTGCCGCGGCCCAGGCACGATCCGTGAGCCTGTTAGTCGTGCTGGGCCGGTCCGGTGGCACTATGGCCCATCTGAGTATATTGTAGAATTTAGCAAAAAATGTGTAGTTGTGGGGGCTCAAACCCACAACCTAGTGCATAAGAGGCTTAAACGCATCCATCTAACTAGTGCAGCTGCAGTTTTATTGTGTTATATGTTGAATTCTTATACTTAATATATGTAAACTATTATTTTTAAAATAAAAAATGTAACCGTGTCGTGCCCGTGCCAGCACTACGGGTCGAGATAGTGGCCCAGGCACGGCACTATAACCGTGCCGTGCCAGGCACTGGCACTATACTAATTGGACCGGGTCGTGCCTGTACCGTGCTTTTTCGTGCCGTGCCTGGACTGGCCCATCGTGTTAGTGCCAAATGGTCATCTATAGGGATGGCAGCGAGACGGATTCAGGATGGGTCACCGTGGGTTTTGGACTCGGCGGGAGCAGATGGGTCTGCGGGCTCGGAGACCCGAATAGTGACAGATTCGGGACGGGTTTTCTCTCGCACCCGCAGGTGCGATACGGACCCCGAATACAGTAGCTTGCAGCCCAGCCAATAGCCCAAGATGGCCCATGAAATACTCCTCCAGAATCCATCCTATTGCTCTCCACTTTTACCCTAGCTGTCGGCCGCCGCAACATTCCATCTGTCTCTTCGACTCCTCTGGCTGCTCCCCGCCTGGCTAGTGGCTACCTCTTGTCGTCGTCTCTCCTCGGTCCGGCCGTCCGGCGTCCGGCTACGTAGGTCAGCAATGGCCTCACTTGATCTTGGCTTTGATGATTGCGTTGCATGGCTGGCCGATACAAAAGCCGGAGCGGATATGGGCCCTTTATTTTTCTTTTGCACGTACTCGTGGCTGGAGCGATGCATTGCATGGCCTCACTTGATCTTGTGAGCTCAGCATGGCCTCACTTGATCTCGTGAGTCGTGACTCACAAGTAGTAATAAGATTTCAGACTCGATGGCTTCAGACTTGAACCCGTCAGGCGTCAGGGGCTCAGGTTGGCAACTTGGCATACGCGTGGCAAATGGCACCGGATGACGGGATGAGCAACATATATAGGGCCTGTTTGGTTCAGCTTTTTTCTGACCAGCTTTTCTGAGAATCTGGCTGTGGGGAGAATCTGGCTGTGTAGAGAATCTGTGTATCATTAGGATTACGTGCGGAGGAAGATAAAGGTGTCCATAGGACTCAGGATCTAGAAAGTGACGGATTACTACTATTGCAACGACTCAACCGATTATGTGTTTATGTTGATTTTGAATGGTTTTTACTCAAACGAATTTTATATAAGCTGACTGAAAATCTGAGCGTTTGGCAAGCCGCAGTAGCTTTTGGTGGCCAGAAGCTCCAAAAAGCTGAAACAAACAGGGGCATATATTCGGGTTTTGGGGGAACCCGTCGGGTCTCATGTCCCAGCGGGTTCGGGGCAGGGGCAATTTTTAACCCGATACGTGGTTTAGGTGGGGTTCGGATTTTATTCTCGGGTTTCGGATGCACGGACGTTCTGCCCCACTCAAACCGGAAGATGCGAGTCGAGGTAGCCAGCTTCGGGAAGAAGAGGTCTCGGACGAAAAACGATGAAGGCACAAAGTGTGAAGAAAGGGAAAAGCCAGCAATATCCCTATAACATCTGTAAACATTGAGCATAAAACCTCAAGAGGCGCGGTTGTAATTTTGTACAAATGCGGTTCATCTTCTCTATAAATAGATGAACAATACTCTGTCTAAAGTACATTTTTTCGAGGATCATAGCTTCGTGTCGCTTAGCATTCGAAGAACCTGCGCGACACCTTGTGTTAAGAAGCTGAAGGTATGCTTGCAAAATCATTTAACATAATGGGATATGGAATAAAAGTGTTAAGGCAAAGAAGATAAGTTTTCGTACTCAATTGTGTTGTGTTATTCTATTATGCATTCTTTCGTTTGCATTTGCCTCTAAAGATCTTCATCCTTCCGATTAGCACTTTTGAAAAAGTGTTAAGCATAGGACGAAGGTCCACGTTCCTAACTTGGGTTGCCTTGATTTTCAACGACTTTAGGAGATTGAAATCAAGTATCCAACAATATGATTAGTATTTGGCTATTTTAAATAGAGTCGTTAGAAAAAGAACGAACATGTGTCACACGCGAACACTGTCGCCCCTAAGGCGTGGTGCAATATTGTGCGGAGTAATTTACGATATACATGGTGTAAATCTGATTTTCACATGTTGTAAGCTCAATAGAACCAACAATCTAAATAGAGTTTTTACACTAAAGGTAATCTTAATATTAATGATTTAAAATAATATTTTTATGATTTTTAATAACATTGAATGGAGAAATAATCCAGATCAAAGCTGTAGTTTTTAAAGGGATCTAGAAATCCAGTTAAATTTTTTATTTAAATTTGTTTAGGATCTCAAATATCTCTATCTCTACTCCTTTAATGCACTGGTTTTGTGCGTCATGCGTCACGCTGCGAAGCGCGCAGGTCTATCTATCTCCTCGCTTCTTGTCGGGTACCATAATTAGGGGTACCCCCAACACTCCTAAACTCGGCTGGTAATCACCATCAGCACAAGCCGCAGAGACTGATGGACGCAATTCAGGTCAAGGCTTCGTCTACTCAAGGGACGCAATCTCGCATCGCCCGAGCCCAGCCTCGGGCGGGAACAGTAGTCCCAGGCGAATTCACGCCTCGCCCGAGGGCCTCTTCAAGCAACGGGCGCACCCTCGACTCGCCCGAAGCCCAGCTCGGGTAGGCTTCGTTGTGAAGCAACCTTGGCCAAATCATCTCACCAACCGACCGTATCGCAGGCGCATTCAATGCAAGGATCGCCTGGCACCTTATCCTGACATGCGTGCCTCAGTCGGCAAGGTCGAAGTGACCGCAGTCACTTCGCCCTCCCACTGACTGACCTGACAGGAAAACAGCGCCGCTCGCCCCTCTCCGACTGCTGTGCCACCCGCCAGGGTGAGGCTGACAGCAGCTAAGTCCAGCCTCAGGCGCAACAGGAAGCTCCGCCTCGCCCGATCTTGGGCCTCGGCCCCAGGAGGAGGTCTCCGCCTCGCCCGACCCTAGGGCTCGGCCCCCGCCTCGGCCTCAGAAGGTGGTCTCCGCCTCGCCCGACCCCAGGGCTCGGCCTCAACCTCGACCTCGGGAGGAATCGCGTCCTCGCCCGACCCCGGCCTCGGCCTCAAGAGGAGTCTCCGCCTCGCCCGACCTTGGGCTCGGACCGACCACGCCACAGGGGTACATCATTACCCTATCCCTAGCTAGCTTGGGCTACGGGGGAACAAGACCGGTGTCCCATCCAGGCTTGCCCCGGTAACAAGTAATGATGGCTCCCCGCATGCGTCCATGACGACGGCGGTTCTCAGCCCCCTACGGAAGCAAGGAGACGTCAGCAAGGTCCCAGCAGCCCCGACAGCTGTGCTTCTACAGGGCTCAAGCGCTCCTCCGACGGCCACGACACCGCGTACACAGGGCTCTAGCACCTCTCTGACTGCCACGATGGCATGTACACAAGGCTCTGACACCTCTCTGCCGGACACGTTAGCGCATAGCTACACTCCCGTTGTACACCTGGACCCTCTCCTTGCATCTGATAGTCGCCTAGAGGGGGGTGAATAGGGCGAAACTGAAATTCTCAAAAATAATCACAACTACAAGCCGGGTTAGCGTTTAGAAATATACACGAGTCCGCGAGGGTGCAAAACAAATCGCAATCTAATAAAGAGTGTGACACGCGGATTTGTTTTACCGAGGTTCGGTTCTCGCAAACCTACTCCCCGTTGAGGAGGCCACAAAGGCCGGGTCTTTTTCAACCCTTTCCCTCTCTCAAACGGTCCCTCGGACCGAGTGAGCTTCTCCTTCTCAATCAAACGGGAACAAACTTCCCCGCAAGGACCACCACACAATTGGTGTCTCTTGCCTTGGTTACAATTGAGTTGTTTGCAAGAAAGAATGAAAGAAAGCACGATTGCAAAAGCCAAGCGACAAGAGCGACGAATAATACACGGATCACTTTCTCTCTCAAGTCACTAATCACTAATGATCTCTTTTCTCAATTGTGAAACTTGGAGAGATGGATGCTTTGAATGTGTCTTGGAATGGATTGCTAGCTCTTGTATTGAATGTTGAAGGTTGGAATGCTTGGGTGAAGTGAATGGAGGTGGTTGGGGTTGTATTTATAGCCACCAACCACTTCCTAGCCGTTGCTCCATTCTGCTGACCGCGGACGGTCCGCCCGCCTGGTCCGGACGGTCCGCGCCTGTAGATCAATGGCTGAAAACGCAACGGTCAGCAGTAACGGCTATATTGCATTTAATGCGTCGTCAGATGTCAGATAAAGCCAGTCGCGGACGGTCCGGTCGTGCACCCCGGACGGTCCGCGAGGACGCTATAATTCATTTTTCCGAACCCGTCACCTTCGGGTTTTTCGGTTCCTCACCTACCGGACGGTCCGCGCCTGAGGCCGGACGGTCCGCGCGAGGTCACGGACGGTCCTTGCTTTTCCTCCGAACGGTCCGTAAAGCAGACTTGGATTTTTGCATTGGTTCTGTCCGAGGGTCATCCTGGTGTTGCGGACGGTCCGCGCTTGGTCTGTTTTTCCAAAAAGCTTCTCCTGTCCGGAATAATCTACGGTATTCCAGACAGTCGATTTAGTATAGTTGTAGATGAACCTTTGGCACCTGTAGAACATATAATCTAGAGCAAACTAGTTAGTCCAATTATTTGTGTTGGACAATTTCAACCACCAAAATTAATTAGGAACTAGGAGTAAGCCTAATTCCCTTTCAGCATCTATAAAAGGAAGGTCCAGGGCCCTCATGCGGGAGGGTCGTCGCGCTGGAGGACGGGCCGACGAACCGGCTCACTCTCTCTCCCTCCCTCGCGAACGCTTGTAACCCCTACCGCAAGCACATCCCCCCTTGGCGCAGGATAACACGAGCCGCGGTTTTCCCCCCTTTGTGTTCCATCTTGCGCCAACCCATCTGGGCTGGGGCACGCAGCGACAATTTTACTCGTCGGTCCAGGGACCCCCCGGGGTCAAAACGCTGACACTTCTCGTCCAACAATGGGCCCAACAACCCAACATGACAACAAGCCACATGCAACATAGCGCTATCACATAGTATCGCCTCGCTATTTGAAGGGGACGATCAACCAAACGACCTATAAAAAGGGATAAGACACCTTTTCGACTAATACCTTTTTCGACCTTTTGGCTAATAAGATAAAGTGTAATATTTATTTTATCTTTTTAATATCTAATATATTTATCATATGTTTACTTTAATATTCAATTTTTTATGAGTATTAAATATGATTATGTGTTGTCGCAACACATTAGCATTTTACTAGTAAATTACTAAATATTCACTAAGGGCTAGTTTGAAAACATATTTTTTCAAGGGAATTCTATTTTCTTACGAGAAATTAGTTCATTTTCTCTTGGAAAAATAGGAATTCCTTGTGAAAATGAAGTTGCCAAACTAGCCCTAAAATAGATATGGTGGGAATGTATTGTCGGCCACTTAGTCGCAAGTGCCTTAGATACAATGGCCCTATTTGTTTGGGCTTTTCTTAGTTTCTGGCCACCAAAAGCTGCTGCAGACTATCAAATGCTCCATCTTTTCAGCCCGCTTGTATAAGAATCGCTTTAATAAAAACCGTTTAAAATCAACATGAACATAGAATCGATCGAGTTGCCACGATAGTAGGAATTCGTCGCTTTCTAGATCCTGAACCTTTTGGACCACTTCATCTTCCTCCGCACGTAATCCTCATGATATTCAGATTATTTCCAGAACCAGATTTTCTCCACAGCCAGATTCTCAGAAAAGCTGATCAGAAAAAACTGAACTAAACAGGCCCTGTCCAAGTTTTGAATTTGAGTTACATTCCAGCATACATATGCTGATATGCACATGTTTTTTTTTGTGCGAACAATGGCACGACTTGTGACGCGTGGGTGTGGCTGTAGAGGACTGGCTAGGGGTTCTCAGAAAAAGGTGTCACAACTCACAACCACAAGTGAAAATTGTTTCTGTACCGAAATTAAATTAATTTTCGTATAAACATTAAAGATTTTTTAATATGAAATTTTGCTGAAGAGTACATCTACCGATACACTATGGATGGAAGTTTAGTTTTTTTTTGAAAACTTATTCTCTATGACGAAGTTTCTAAAAACTAGAATGGCTAATAGGAGTAGTTGTCAACGACCTTTCTATGACGAAGAAAACTAACAACCACTTCGGGTTTTCTTTCTTTCTCAAGGGATTGCTACTACGGTTTAACGGAGCATGTTGTTTGCGTGGCGATGAGTGCAGGCCAACGAATATCTTCATGCAAGCCATAAGCGGCCTCCAAGATAGAGTTGGGCTGGCCGCCTAGCTGGAAGTGGATTGCTATTCTTAGAGTTGGGCATTCGATCTATTAGGTAATTTGGTTCGGTCTATTCGGGTTTGTGAAATTTCAGGTTTTGAAAAATGAGAACCAAAATTTTTAAAAATATTTTAGGAACCGAACCCGAATAGACTCACAATTTCGGTTCGGCCTATTCGGTCCACCGAATAGACCTGAATTATAGAAATACTAGTATATTTTGTTAAAATATATACAATGAATAATTAATTGAAAGTACTATTATTACAACAAGTGACTATAAAAATAGCATACAAAGATATATATACTATCGTTAAGATGATATCATTATTTGTAGCTAATAAGTTCATAAATCATATAATAATACCATCACATATTAAGAGTTTTTTTATTTCGGGTTATTCGATCTATTCGGGTTCTAAAGGTTAGGAACCGAACCATACCCCGAAATATAGCACATATAGGAACCGAACACGAACCCGAAAATCCGAATAGACCGACAATTCGGTCTATTCGGGTTCGGGTTTGGTTTTCGGTTTTAAAATGCCCACCCCTAGCTATTCTTAGGCCATTCAATATTTCTCACAATAGGTTTATATATTACTAGTCGGTTGCCTGTGCGTTGCGACGGCTTACAACAATACCCACGTAAACTATCCACCAAAAAAATTCAAGATTTTTTATTGATTGTCTCCGCTCTCCGTATAATATTTTTTGATTTGGCTAACTGATGTTATTGTTTACTCCATGCAATATGTCATGGTACAACACAACCAATATAGTGAGCGATTAGAAAAGAGTTCACAACGACTTACTGAACGAACAAAGATTATAAAATGACATAATTCCACCATACAGAGACCAAATAAGAGAAAGTTTGTGAGCTCAAGTTTCTAAAATAAGTCACATGAACTCAAACTTATAAAAAAGATGGATCAAAATATGGAGTGATTGTTAAAGTCAGGCACCAATAAAAACTGGATGTGCTCCATATAAATTATGCTACTTTGTAGCAATTATTAACGTTTAAAACCAACAAATAACCTTTCATTTTACTGTTAGTGTGACAAATCATTGTTGCTCCATCCAATTCAGCAACCTGAAACACCATGGAGTCCATTGCGCCAATATAGTCTCAGAAACGACCTAATGTTTGCAAGAGTCAAGAACGTCGTGACGTGCTTGGACTGTAGCCTCGACCCGACACAATTATATATTTTTATTTTAGAAAAAAGTATATATATATATACAATTTATATTTAATATTAAAAATATCTAAGCATGATGTTATATTGGTTAGACAGTCTCACCTAGTGTCTCCTGCCCTTGTTCTAGCTCGGCATGGGATCAAACCCCACCTTTTGCACCGTTTTTTACATTTTAAGCGTGCAATAGATTAATTTGAAATAGCTGTGAGAGGTTATTTATAAAAAAGATGACGTGGGACTAGTATGGTACCCATGCGTTGCAACGGAACATTGTAAACAAATCTACCATCGACTCTTTGTCCATCAAATATTAACATGTGTAGAATTTCGGCTCCGCAGTGCACATTTGCACTAAGGCTAACAGCAAGCAACCGCAACCACAAATCAACGTTGATCTAGAAACGCAATACAACAAGTAGTATGCAACTACGCAGGTCTACATGTTCGCAACAGTGCAACTGCAACCATTATGCAAATATGAAATATGCAATAATAGTGCAATATAATGCAATACAAGTATGCAAGCAACCGTATCCGTAAGTGATAATTAAATCGAGTTAAAACGTGATTCACCGGCACGCATGCGAGTCGAAACGACTCATGCACGATACATAACCCGGCTCTAAATTAAGACGTACGACACTAGTACTGGCTAACGTGTCAGTAGTACTAATGATGTGCCGTGTGTGTACGATTTTGTATTTTGCCAACCACCTCATCATACAAAATAATAAGTCGGAGTCGGAATCTCTTTGCACGGAAATCAACAGAATTTTGCAAGCATGCATGTGACGATGACTACTTCCTACATGTGATGATGATGACTACTGAGTGGCAGAGAGGTGTAGACAAAACGTTCCCTTTCGGACTACACATACATGTGATGCATGTGATGATATAACCTCTGCACATCGGGTAGTGATGCTAAGGGGTTGTTTGGTTTGAAGAGTCAATCCATTCTAGATGAAGTGTTGTGTCATAAGTTTATTTTATAAATTTATAGAGTATTTGGTTTGATGAATGAGCAGTCTATCATCTTCTCAATCCTTACTTTTTTGTTTGGTTTGTGGAATGAAATAAGTTGATGCATCACCACCTCATTTCTTATATTAGTTAGTTAGTACTAATATAAAAAATGAGATCATTACACTAGATTTGAGAAATGAATTCATCATGCACTAACTCATTTTGGATAGAGTGATTCATCAAACCAAACACTCGGTTAGTGAATGAACCCAGTCCTCGTATTAGTACTAATTATTAGTCTATGATGAATAAAATGATGATAAATCAACTCATTCTATTTCATAAACTAAACAAGAAAGTAAGGAGTGAGAAAATGATGTACGATACGAAAAAGAATAGGACGTCACAAATAGTTGGTGTATAGGCACCGGGCCCACAACTGCAAAACACGTTTATGATCGCTCGTGACGATCCTTTTCGCTGGTCAGTCCATGCATGTGCTTGCCAGCCCCTGCACGCTGCAGCCAAACCGAGTGGTACGGTGGTACCCTGTGGACGGCGACATGGTGTCGTCGTTGTTAGTGCCATGTATACTTATTTAAACAAGTGTGTGAATATGACGGGCTTTTCTAACTATAGAAGGCACATTGTTGAAAATCAAAAGGAAAACTAAATTAGTGCGGCGAATTTAGCCAAGAATATCATTAGGGTCATTACTCATTAGAGTCAACTTCTCTATATGATATAATATTTTTTCCAAATTTTACTGTGTTTTATTAAAGGATTTACAAATTTTGTCGTGGTCGGCTGATCCCGATAAACCCCTTAGATCAGACCCTGAGTGACATAATAGATATTCAATAATTAGTGACAAACCGAAATGTAGAAATGCTTGAAAGAAAAAAAAGTGTAACATAATAGATATATCCAACGACAGATATTGTGTCGATTGATGTCGACGTACATCGGTGTAGTGACGATTCGATGCAGGAAGATATTGAGCAGTTGTGTCGCACACACTCTCCAAAAATGTGTTTGCCCGTTCTTCACTCAAGCGAGTGTTTGCACGACAGTCGTTTCTGAAGGCTTGCTCTTGCGAGGTCCGTGCTCGTAGAGCTATGAAAATAGAGATGCATAAGCAAAGCCAGCAGCAAAACATAGAGGGGATAGGAGGGAGGTCTTCTAAGCAGGTTATTTGTGGTGGTGACTTGGTGCTCTGAGCAGAAGACGTGTCTGTCCCTTATAGGCACAGGAGGAGCTCGATTCACTAAATCTGGACGCCATCTAATGTGCTTTGATGATCATAAATCAACAATTATAGGTAACAATCACATTGATGGTCATCAATCTAGCAATTACAAGTAATTGTCACATCGATGATCATCAATTTGCAGCTTCAAGTAACAGTCAGGCCATTCAGATTGTTAGTTACTCCATTGATGACTCACCCGGTTATACTGCAAAGTAATCACAACACATAAAAACTGCACCATTTGTTTGTCTCGACATGACACACCCAAGCCCATGGTTCGGCCGAGCGAGCTTGCGTGTGGCACACCAATCTCCTTTTCCAACTTTATAGAAGGTGTGCACAAAGTACACCTTTTTTTGTTGGTTAACTTTTTCTTCTGCTAGCAATATAGGACTAAAGTCTCTTAATTCTCGAGCATTTACTATGGATAATAGAATATTATATGTATTAAGTGGTCTAGAACATTTAAATTCAACAATCCACACCAAATATTTTAAGGCACGTAAAGAATACTCTCAGATGTTCTGCTATTTTGATATACTAGTGTTTCGGTGGAGGCTATTAAGTTGAACATCCACCTAGGACTAAGGCTGCACTTATTCATAATTGAACAATGGACTATGTATTGAATTAACAATTTTGTGCCAACAAGCTTGTCCAAAGCTCTTAACTAATACTAGGTAGCAAAAGCATCCCCACGGTCTGAAGAATATAAGTCACACTTTCAGGCCTTTCATGAGTATCTAGAGATTACCCATATCCCATGGACTATAACTAGCAGTCGAACTTATATAGGTGTGTTCCTTATAGTGTCTTCTATAGGATAACATCCCTGCTTAATTACAACACCCACATTATATTGCGATTTTAATCATCTTGCCCTATAGAAAAGGAGAAACATGCATCTCAAATGATCTGGACTTTGTATTAAGGGGTCTCTCCCTCAGTCAACCACTTGTTTCATCATTCTACATCATGGGATCTCTGGCCACATCGAACAAGTTACCACTATGGCGTGATCTCGAGTGGGTCTCAAGCCCATTTCCCTTGGTCCACCTTCTATCACATTATGTGAAAGAGCCTTTGTAAATTGATGTGCCATATTCTTAGATGTGTGGACATAGTCCAACACAATTACTCCATAATCGTTAGTTCTCTAACCGATTTCAATCGTGTTTTACATGCTTTCTAGACTTCATGATATCTTTATTCACTTTGATTATCACTGCCTGATTATCACAATCCATGGAGATAGATAATATCACTTTTCAGCTACCGATAAATACATAAGGAGTTCACGGAGCCACTCAACTTCAACTATGTTGTGGTATATAATGATTTGGGTTCTACTTCCATTATTGACATCGTTACGGTGATCCTTTTACAAGACTTCCACGAAACACCACCACCTCTAAGTGAGAAAAATCCACTTATGGCATAAATCTCATCAGCCTCAAATATCCGGTTTGCATCACAATAACCCTCCAGTACCCTCGGGTACCTGGTATATGGGATGTCATAACTCATAATTCCTTTTAGATGGCACAATACCCTATCAAGGGCATGCCAATGATCATCTCTCAGAATATAAATAAACAAGATGAGTTTGCTAACAATAAACACGATGTTAGGCCTCACTGCACTAGACAAATACATTATAGAACCAATGGTTTAAGAGTCTCTCAATTGATCTCGTGTTATCCTATGATTTTTCTTTAAGAGCATGTTTGGGTCATAAAGAGTTGGAGCAGGTCTACAATAATTATATCCAAATAAAGTTAGCACCTTTTCCACATAATAGAATTACACAGGACTAACTCCACCATTTTCTCCTTCTCTAAATAGCTCTATGTTAATAAAAACATCAGCCTCCCCTAAATTTTTCATTTCAAAGTTACTAGAGAAAAAGTCGTTCGCTTCCTCAATCACATTATTATTTTTAGCAAAGATTAGAATGCCATCCACATATGAACACAAGATCACACTTATCCCTTGCCAAACCGGTAATAGACACATTTATCAACTTCAGTCACAATAGATTCAGTTGATGTCAAAACTTTATCAAATTTCTTGTGCCACTGTTTAGGTGCTAGTTTTAGGCCATACAAAGAGTTTAATAATTGACACACCTTTTCATCTTGACCATTTGATACAAAACCATGAGGTTGATCTATGTGGATCTCTTCCTCTAGCTCTCCATCCAAGGAAGAAGTCTTAACATTCATCTGATAAAGGATAAGACCATGCGAGATAGCCAAGGAAAGTAGTACATGTATGGTCATTAGACGAACAAATGGTAAATAAGTATCAACATAATCTTTGCCTTCTTTTTGGGTATAACCCTTGGCACAAGCCTTGCCTTGTACTTTTCAATAGTACCATCAAACCTTAGTTTTTTCTTAAATACTTATTTACACCCTATAGGCTTGCACCCATATGGACTTTCAACTACTTCCCAAGTTCCATTAGCCATAATTGAGTTAATCTTACTCTGAATAGTTTCCTTCTATAAGTCAGCATCTAGAGTTGAGTATGTCTCTCCTATGGTTTTGAGAGTATCAACCACAAGGTATAGAATATAGCCTTTAACAAAAGACTCTGTGGTCTTTCGTCTCTTACTCTTTTGAGTGACGTAATATTTTCTTCTATATTTTCTACATGGGTTTCAAATATTGGGTACCCATCGATATTTTGAAAAGAACAACAACATCTTACTTCCCTCCAAAGGTTTTAGGGGAAAAGGTTTAAGATGTTAATAAATTATTCATACTTCTAAGGTCCATGATTCTTGGTATGTGGTAATGCAAATTGCAACATAGCTTCATGACATTTCCCCCTCCCTTTCAGAGGCGTCGAAGGGTGAATGATGTTTTTACTTATGTGATCGAAGAATATGCAAAGGGACTATAGGAAGCAACATAATCATGTGAATACTAGTTGAAACATAAAGCAAGCGGTAATAAGATAACTAATCATCATATATGTAAATTTTTGATACGTTCTTCAATACTAGGACACTTTGAATTTATGCCAAGTATAATATTAACCCAAATTATGAATGTCTTATTTATCGTTAAAAATTCATATCAAGCATTAGTTAATAAATTACAGCTCTGGTTAAATGTCACACCCAGTTATAGAAGGCAAACCGAATGCGAACTGAAAGTCGCCTAGAGGGGGGGGGGTGAATAGGGCAAATCTAAAATTTATAAACTTAAGCACAACTACAAGCCGGGTTAGCGTTAGAAATATGAATGAGTCCGAGAGAGAGGGTGAAGAACAAATCGCGGGCAAATAAAGAGCGAGACACGATGATTTGTTTTACTGAGGTTCGGTTCTTGCAAACCTACTCCCCGTTGAGGTGGTCACAAAGACCGGGTCTCTTTCAACCCTTTCCCTCTCTCAAACGGTCACTTAGACCGAGTGAGCTTCTCTTCTCAATCAAACGGGACACAAAGTCCCCGCAAGGATCACCACACAATTGGTGTCTCTTGCCTCGGTTACAATTGAGTTGATCACAAGAAAGAATGGGAAAAAGAAGCAATCCAAGCGCAAGAGCTCAAATGAACACAAGTCACTCTCTCACAAGTTGCTATTTGATTTGGAATGAACTAAGGACTTGGGAGAGGATTTGATCTCTTTGGTGTGTCTTGTATTGAATGCTATAGCTCTTGTAAGGTGTGGGAAGTCAGAAAACTTGGATGCAATGAATGGTGGGTAGTTGGGGCTATTTATAGCCCCAACCACCAAACTAGCCGTTTGGTGAAGGCTGCTGTCGCATGGCGCACCGGACAGTCCGGTGCGCCTGCCACGTCACCAAACCGTTGGATTCCGACCGTTGGAGCTTCTGTCTTCTGGGCCACCGGACAGTCCGGTGGTGCACCGGACAGGCACTGTTCAGTGTCCGGTGTGCCATCTGGCTCTGCTATGACTTAATGCCTTCTGCAGACGACCGTTGGCGCGAAGTAGCCGTTGCTCCGCTGGCACACCGGACAGTCCGGTGCTACACCGGACAGTCCGGTGAATTATAGCGGAGCGGCCTCCAGAATTCCCGAAGGTGAGCAGTTCGGAGTTGGAGTCTGGTGGTGCACCAGACACTGTCCGGTGGCACACCGGACAGTCCGCTGCGCCAGACCAGGGCACACTTTGGCTGACTTTAGCTCTCAATATTTGAATCCTTTCTCGGTCTTTTTATTGGTTTGTTGTGAACCTTTGGCACCTGTAGAACTCATAATCTAGAGCAAACTAGTTAGTCCAATTATTTGTGTTGGGCATTTCAACCACCAAAATCAATTTGGGAAAAGGTGTAAGCCTATTTCCCTTTCAATCTCCCCCTTTTTGGTGATTGATGCCAACACAAACCAAAGCAAATATAGAAGTGCATAATTGAACTAGTTTGCAGAATGTAAGTGCAAAGGTTACTTAGAATTGAACCAATAAATTCTTATAAGATATGCATGGATTGTTTCTTTATTTTTAGCATTTTGGACCACGCTTGCACCACATGTTTTGTTTTGGCGAATTCTTTTGTAAATTCTTTTCAAAGTCCTTTTGCAAATAGTTAAAGGTAAATGAATAAGATTTTGAGAAGCATTTTCAAGATTTGAAATTTTCTCCCCCTGTTTCAAATGTTTTTCCTTTGACTAAACAAAACTCTCCCTCAATCAAATCCTCCTCTTAGTGTTCAAGAGGGTTTTAGATATTAGTTTTGAAAGGGTTGTACCAACTTGAAATTCTAATAAGATATCGATTGAAAAAAATCATCAATTGAAAAATATTTTCTTAACTCAAATTTTTGAAAAATTGGTGGTGGTGCGGTCCTTTTGCTTTGGGCTAATACTTTCTCCCCCTTTGGCATGAATCGCCAAAAATGGATACTTGAGTGAGATATAAGCCCTTATAACTACTTTCTCCCCCTTTGGCGAACAAAATATGAGTGAAGATTATACCAAAGTTGGAGAGCGGCGCGGAGTGACGGCGAAGGATGAGTAATTTCGATGGAGTGAAGTGGAAGCCTTTTGTCTTCGCCGAAGACTCCATTTTCCTTTCAATCTATGACTTGGTTTGAAATACACTTGAAAACACATTAGTCATAGCATATATAAAAGAGATATGATCAAAGGTATATTTATGAGCTATGTGTGCAAAACATCAAAAGAAATTCCGAGAATCAAGAATATTTAGCTCATGCCTAAGTTTGTTAAATGTTTGTTCATCAAGTGGCTTGGTAAAGATATCGGCTAATTGTTCTTTGGTGTTAATATATGCAATCTCGATATCCCCGTTTTGTTGGTGATCCCTTAGAAAATGATACCGAATGGCTATGTGTTTAGTGCGGCTATGTTCAACGGGATTATCCGCCATGCGGATTGCACTCTCATTATCACATAGAAGAGGAACTTTGGTTAATTTGTAACCATAGTCCCTAAGGGTTTGCCTCATCCAAAGTAATTGCGCACAACAATGGCCTGCGGCAATATACTCGGCTTCGGCGGTAGAAAGAGCTACAGAATTTTGCTTCTTTGAAGCCCAAGACACCAGAGACCTTCCCAAGAACTGACAAGTCCCCGATGTGCTCTTTCTATTAATTTTACACCCCGCCCAATCGGCATCCGAATAACCAATTAAATCAAATGTGGATCCCCGAGGGTACCAAAGGCCAAACTTAGGAGTATAAACTAAATATCTCAAGATTCGTTTTACGACCCAAAGGTGAGCTTCCTTAGGATCGGCTTGGAATCTTGCACACATGCATACGGAAAGCTTATATCCGGTCGTGAAGCACATAAATAGAGTAAAGAACCTATCATCGACCGGTATACCTTTTGATCTACGGATTTACCTCCCGTGTCGAGGTCGAGATGCCCATTGGTTCCCATGGGTGTCTTGATGGGCTTGGCATCCTTCATCCCAAACTTGTTTAGAATGTCTTGAATATACTTCGTTTGGCTAATGAAGGTGCCCTCTTGGAGTTGCTTCACTTGAAATCCTAAGAAGTACTTCAACTCCCCCATCATAGACATCTCGAATTTTTGTGTCATGATCCTACTAAATTCCTCACATGTAGATTCATTAGTAGACCCAAATATTATGTCATCAACATAAATTTGGCATACAAACAAATCATTTGCAAGAGTTTTAGTAAATAAAGTAGGATCGACCTTTCCGACTTTGAAGCCATTAGTGATAAGGAAATCTCTTATGCATTCATACCATGCTCTTGGGGCTTGCTTGAGCCCATAAAGCGCCTTAGAGAGTTTGTATACATAGTTAGGGTACTCACTATCTTCAAAGCCGGGAGATTGCTCAACATAGACCTACTCCTTGATTGGTCCATTGAGGAAGGCACTTTTCACGTCCATTTGGTAAAGCTTGAAGCCATGGTAAGTAGCATAGGCAAGTAAAATGCGAATTGATTCTAGCCTAGCTACGGGTGCATAGGTTTCACCGAAATCCAAACCTTCGACTTGTGAATACCCCTTGGCCACAAGTCAGGCTTTGTTCCTTGTCACCACACCATGCTCGTCTTGCTTGTTGCGGAAGACCCACTTGGTTCCTACAACATTTTGGTTAGGACGTGGAACTAAATGCCATACCTCATTCCTAGTGAAGTTGTTGAGCTCCTCTTGCATCACCACCACCCAATCCGAATCTTGAAGTGCTTCCTCTATCCTGTGTGGCTCAATAGAGGAAACAAACGAGTAATGTTCACAAAAATGAGCAACACGAGATCTAGTAGTTACCCTCTTTTGAATATCACCGAGGATGGTGTTCACGGGGTGATCTCGTTGGATTGCTTGGTGGACTCTTGGGTGTGGCGGTCTAGGAACTTGTCCATCCTCCTTATCTTGATCATGGGCATCTCCCCCTTGATCATTGCTCTCCTCTTGAGGTGGCTCATCCTCTTGATCTTCTCCTTCATTATCTTGAGCCTCATCCTCATTTTGAGTTGGTGGAGATGCTTGCATGGAGGAAGATGGTTGATCTTGTGCTTGTGGAGGCTCTTCGGATTCCTTAGGACACACATCCCCAATGGACATGTTCCTTAGCGCGACACACGGAGCCTCTTCATCATCTAGCTCATCAAGATCAACTTGCTCTACTTGAGAGCCGTTAGTCTCATCAAACACAATGTCACAAGAAACTTCAACTAGTCCAGAGGACTTGTTAAAGACTCTATATGCCCTTGTGTTTGAATCATATCCTAGTAAAAAGCCTTCTACAGCCTTAGGAGCAAATTTGGATTTTCTACCTCTTTTAACAAGAATAAAGCATTTGCTACCAAAGACTCTAAAATATGAAACATTGGGCTTTTTATCGGTTAGGAGTTCGTATGATGTCTTCTTGAGGATTCGGTGTAGATATAACCGGTGATGGCGTAGCAGGCGGTGTTGACCGCCTCGGCCCAAAACCGATCCGAAGTCTTGTATTCATCAAGCATGGTTCTTGCCATGTCCAATAGAGTTCTATTCTTCCTCTCCACTACACCATTGTGTTGTGGCGTGTAGGGAGAAGAGAACTCATGCTTGATGCCCTCCTCCTCAAGGAAGCCTTCGATTTGAGAGTTCTTGAACTTCGTCCCGTTGTCGCTTCTTATCTTCTTGATCCTTAAGCCGAACTCATTTTGAGCCCGTCTCAAGAATCCCTTTAAGGTTTCTTGGGTATGAGATTTTTCCTGCAAAAAGAACACCCAAGTGAAGCGAGAATTGTCATCCATAATAACTAGACAGTACTTACTCCCGCCGATGCTTATGTAAGCTATCAGGCCAAATAGATCCATGTGTAGGAGCTCGAGTGGCCTGTCAGTCGTCATGTTGTTCTTGTGTGGATGATGAACACCAACTTGCTTCCCTGCCTGACATGCCTACAAACCCTGTCTTTCTCAAAATGAACATTTGTTAGTCCCAAAATGTGTTCTCCCTTTAGAAGCTTGTGAAGATTCTTCATTCCAACATGTGCTAGTCGGCGATGCCAGAGCCAGCCCATGTTAGTCTTAGCAATTAAGCAAGTGTCGAGTTCAGCTCTATCAAAATCTACTAAGTATAGCTGACCCTCTAACACTCCCTTAAATGCTACTGAATCATTACTTCTTCTAAAGACAGTAACACATATATCCGTAAAAAGACAGTTGTAACCCATTTTACATAATTGCGAAACTGAAAGCAAGTTATAATCTAAAGAGTCTACAAGAAAAACATTGGAAATAGAGTGGTCAGGAGATATAGCAATTTTACCCAATCCTTTGACCAAACCTTGATTTCCATCCCTGAATGTGATAGCTCGTTGGGGATCTTGGTTTTTCTCATAGGAGGAGAACATCTTCTTCTCCCCTGTCATATGGTTTGTGCACCCGCTATCGATGATTCAACTTGAGCCCCTAGATGCAAAAACCTACAAAACAAATTTAGTTCTTGATTTTAGGTACCCAAACGGTTTTGGGTCCTTTGACATTAGACACAAGAACTTTGGGTACCCAAACACAAGTCTTTGACCCCTTGTGTTTACCCCCAACATATTTGGCAACTACTTTGCCAAATTTGTTAGTCAAAACATAGGATGCATCAAAAGTCTTAAATGAAATGTTATGATCACTTGATGCATTAGGAGTTTTCTTCTTAGGCAATTTAGCATGAGAGGATTGCCTAGAACTAGATGTCTCACTCTTATACATAAAAGCATGGTTAGAACTAGAGTGAGACTTCCTAGAGTGAATTCTCCTAATTTTATGCTCGGGATAACCGACAGGGTACAAAATGTAACCCTCGTTATCCTGAGGCATGGGAGCCTTGCCCTTAACAAAGTTAGACAATCTTTTAGGAGGGGCATTAAGTTTGACATTGTCTCCCTTTTGGAATCCAATGCCATCCTTGATGCCAGGGCGTCTCCCACTATAGAGCATACTACGAGCAAATTTAAAATTTTCATTATCTATCTCATGCTCGGCAATTTTAGCATCTAATTTTGCTATATGATCAGTTTGTTGTTTAATTAAGGCCATGTGATCATGAATAGCATCAATGTTAACATCTCTACATCTAGTGCAAATAGTAACATGCTCAATGGTAGATGTAGAGGGTTTGCAAGAATTAAGTTCAACAATCTTAGCACGTAAAATATCATTGTTATCTCTAAGATCGGAAATGGAAGCATTGCAAACATCTAATTCTTTAGCCTTAGCAATCAATTTTTCATTTTCAATCCTAAGGCTAGCAAGAGAGGCTTTCAATTTTTTAATCTTAGCAAAAGAACTAGCATTATCATCTCTAAGATTGGTAATTGAAACATCACACACATTTGAACTCTCAACCTTAGCAATTAATCTAGCATTTTCATTTCTAAGGTTTGAGATAATGTCATGGCATGTGCTTAGCTCACTAGATAATTTTTCACATTTCTCTACCTCTAGAGCATAAGCATTTTTAACCTTAACATGCTTCTTATTTTCCTTAATTAGGAAGTCCTCTTGGGTGTCCAAGAGTTCATCCTTCTCATGAATAGCACTAATTAATTCATTTAGTTTTTCCTTTTGTTGCATGTTTAGGTTGGCAAAAAGGGTGCGCAAGTTATCCTCCTCATCACTAGAATTATCTTCATCACTAGAGGATGCATATTTAGTGGAGGATCTTGATTTTACCTTCTTCCTTTTGCCTCCCTTTGCCATGAGGCACTTGTGGCCGACGTTTGGGAAGAAGAGTCCTTTGGTGACGATGAT
The DNA here is from genome assembly GCF_902167145.1 of Zea mays. NCBI lineage: Eukaryota > Viridiplantae > Streptophyta > Magnoliopsida > Poales > Poaceae > Zea > Zea mays. The sequence continues at coordinate 30,006,987 of NC_050099.1, read as the reverse complement.
GTTGGCGGCGTCCTCGTCGGAGGAGGAGTCGGAGGAGCTCTCGTCGGAGTTCCACTCGCGGCACACATGGGCATCGCCGCCCTTCTTCTTGTAGTACCTCTTGTTTTCCCTCCACTTTCCCTTCTCGTCGTCGCCCCTGTCACTGTCACTTGATAATGGACATTTTGCAATAAAATGACCGGGCTTACCACACTTGTAGCACACTTTCTTGGAGCGGGATTTGTAGTCGTTTCCCCTCCTTTGCTTGAGGATTTGGCGGAAGCTTTTGATGATGAGCGCCATCTCCTCATTGTTGAGCTTGGAGGCGTCAATGGGGAGTCTACTTGATGTAGACTCTTCCTTCTTCTCCTCCGTTGCCTTGAATGCGACCGGTTGTGCTTCGGGCGTGGAGGGGCCATCTTGCTCGATGATTTTCTTTGAGCCTTTGATCATCAACTCAAAGCTCACAAATTTTCCTATTACTTCCTCGGGAGACATTAGTGTGTATCTAGGATCACCACGTATTAATTGAACTTGCGTAGGGTTAAGAAAAACGAGTGATCTAAGAATAACCTTGACCATTTCATGGTCATCCCATTTTTTGCTCCCGAGGTTGCGCACTTGGTTCACCAAGGTCTTGAGCCGATTGTACATTTCTTGTGGCTCCTCCCCTTGGCGAAGCCGGAAGCGACCGAGCTCCCCCTCGATCGTCTCCGCTTGGTGATCTTGGTCACCTCGTCTCCTTCGTGCGCGGTCTTGAGTACGTCCCAAATCTCTTTGGCGCTCTTCAATCCTTGCACCTTGTTATACTCTTCTCGACTTAGAGAGGTGAGGAGTATAGTGGTGGCTTGGGAGTTGAAGTGCACGATTTGGGCCACCTCGTCCTCATCATAATCTTTATCCCCTACGGATGGTACCTGTACACCAAACTCAACAACTTCCCATATACTTTTGTGGAGTGAGGTTAGGTGATATCTCATCATATCACTCCACCTAGAATAATCTTCACCGTCAAACGTCGGTGGTTTGCCTAATGGGACGGAAAGTGATGGAGTATGCTTAGGAATGCGAGGATAGCGTAATGGGATCTTACTATACTTCTTGCGCTCTTGGCGCTTAGAAGTGACGGACGCAGCGTCGGATCCGGATGTAGAGGGCGAGGAAGAGTCGGTCTCGTAGTAGACCACTTTCTTCATTTTCTTCTTCTTCTCGCCACTCTTGTGCGATCGAATGCGTGAAGGGGATCCATCCTTCTTCTTGTTAGTGGACTCCCTCGATGGAGCCTTCCCGTGGCTTGTAGCGGACTTCTCTCCGCCGATCACCATCTTCTTGGCGTGATCTCCCGACATCACTTCGAGTGGTTAAGCTCTAATGAAGCACCGGGCTTTGATACCAATTGAAAGTCGCCTAGAGGGGGGGTGAATAGGGCGAATCTGAAATTTATAAACTTAAGCACAACTACAAGCCGGGTTAGCGTTAGAAATATGAACGAGTCCGAGAGAGAGGGTGAAGAACAAATCGCGGGCAAATAAAGAGCGAGACATCATGATTTGTTTTACCGAGGTTCGGTTCTTGCAAACCTACTCCCCATTGAGGTGGTCACAAAGACCGGGTCTCTTTCAACCATTTCCCTCTCTCAAACGGTCACTTAGACCGAGTGAGCTTCTCTTCTCAATCAAACGGGACACAAAGTCCCCGCAAGGACCACCACGCAATTGGTGTCTCTTGCCTCGGTTACAATTGAGTTGGAATCAAGAAAGAATGAGAAAAAGAAGCAATCCAAGCGCAAGAGCTCAAATGAACACAAGTCACTCTCTCACAAGTCGCTATTTGATTTGGAATGAACTAAGTACTTGGGAGAGGATTTGATCTCTTTGGTGTGTCTTGTATTGAATGCTATAGCTCTTGTAAGGTGTGGGAAGTCAGAAAACTTGGATGCAATGAATGGTGGGTGGTTGGGGGTATTTATAGCCCCAACCATCAAACTAGCCGTTTTGTGAAGGCTGCTGTCGCATGGCGCACCGGACAGTCCAGTGCGCCTGCCACGTCACCAAACCGTTGGATTCCAACCGTTGGAGCTTCTGTCTTCTGGGCCACCGGACAGTCCGGTGGTGCACCGGACAGGCACTGTTCAGTGTCCGGTGTGCCATCTGGCTCTGCTCTGACTTAATGCCTTCTACAGACGACCGTTGGCGCGAAGTAGTCGTTGCTCCGCTGGCACACCGGACAGTCTGGTGCGCCACCGGACACTGTCCGGTGCTACACCGGACAGTCCGGTGCTACACCGGACAGTCCGGTGAATTATAGCGGAGCGGCCTCCAGAATTCCCGAAGGTGAGCAGTTCGGAGTTGGAGTCCTTGGTGCACCGGACACTGTCCGGTGGTGCACCGGACACTCCGGTGCGCCAGACCAGGGCACATTTCGGCTGACTTTAGCTCTCATTATTTGAATCCTTTCTCGGTCTTTTTATTGGTTTGTTGTGAACCTTTGGCACCTGTAGAACTCATAATCTAGAGCAAACTAGTTAGTCCAATTATTTATGTTGGGCATTTCAACCACCAAAATCAATTTGGGAAAAGGTGTAAGCCTATTTCCCTTTCACGAACCATGTACGTGCCAGGATCAGCAATTCACGTACACATCAGTTACATAACTGGACATCATCACACAGTGCTCAAATAATAACATAAAAAGGTAATAATAGTCGATTACATCATATGTCTGAGAAATCCACATAGTCTTTAACAATAATCAAAGTGCGAAAACGAAATGTAGATACACGCGGCCTTCACAGGCAGCCGTCTGGGGGTTGCCGCTAACCCACGCCTAAAACTCGTCGTAATCTTGGAACTCCTGGAAGTCTTCCTCTATGGCTTCATCTTCTCCTGAGTAGTGGTTGCAACGCGGACAACCTGGGGAGGGGGGGTGGTTTGGTGTGTAAAGCAAGGGTGAGTACACATCAACATACTCAGCAAATGTCCTGTTTGGCTGTAGTGGACTAGCTTTATGTGTGGGTAAGTCAAGCAGTTGCTTTTAGTTGGTCAGATTATTATTACTAGTAGAGAGAGCCAGATTTTAGTATTAACCCAAGTTGTTAACCCAAAAGTACCCTCTCCAAACGGAAAGAATACCACTTACTATTACCATAGTCAATACCAAAACCATCATTCTCATCACCACCTGTAATCCAAACATCTCTGATCAAGTATCTCTAATCAATGGAGCTCCTTTGGCCGCTCATAACCGCGAGCACGGCTGATATATCAGTTTCATAACACTCTGCAGAGGTTGCGCACTTTACCCACAAGTCGTGATTCCCTTTCTGCCCGGAGATCATGACTCTCTATTGATCACTACCAAGGTGACCCAACAGGGTATCACTATGTAGCCTTTACAAAGATTCCCTGGGGTTGTAGCCGCCCGTTAGGTTTCCTAAATGCACCGCACTCCTCCCCAAGGGGCGAACCAACCTTGGCAGAGCGAGCCGCATACATCGAGTCCCAATAACGGCACGACGGCGAAGCGAACTACCCCCGGTTCCTCTAATTATTCAGCTAAGGGCGTCCCATTCCACACTCATGGTTGCACTGTTTTTCTGGGCGGTCATCCAACGAACAGGTCCTTACGGAGAGGCACTCGAGAAACCGCTCGAGTCCCCTTAAATGCCACAAGTATATCGTCATAATAAAGAATGGAAACAACGTATCATTGATAAATCTCATCATGTTCATTGATTAATATGAAGCACTAGCATGAAGCTAAACCAGAATAATCCAACCTAAATAGGTAAGCAAGGACATGGATAATAAAAGCTAGTCAATCCTTAGGTATAAACTGTGTAAATGCGGAAAGTGAATTAAGGAATGTATAGGACATAAGTGGGTCAAGGGACACTTGCCTTCACCAAACAGATGCTCAGGGTCTTCAACTTCGTGGAACTCGAAGAGCTAGATCACTTGGTTGCCGAAGCTTGACCGTCGATTCCTCGAAGCTCGGAAATGGATCGCAGTCTATTCACGACGCACAATGAATACAAACAGGCACAAACAAACAACCATATATGCATAAGAACATTACACCATTCAAGTAAAACATAATAAAATACGCAAAATAAAGTAGAGTGTGTTACTACGGTCACACGAGGACAAAGAAACGCAATGGTCGAGGCTACGGTCGAGAGGTTATCGCGTCCACACTAAACGAGTTTTAATCATAATATCTAATTCGATATTGTCAAATATAATTAATATCTATAATTTAGTTCGATTAATCCGCTATGCTGACGAATGTCAGTCAAATAAGTAATTTAATTAACACGAGAGATTCTACGCGAGGAGAACTTACAATACACGAAATAACACGACAGCGTGAAAACGACGCGCGGACACGCGCGACACAGCACGCTGACGACACACGAAACAGAGCGCGCGACGAGCGCGAATGACGCGCAACCAACACGCGACTATGAACACATCACGCACGGACAACGCACAGACAACACGTGAATGACGCGCGAAGCAGCACGCCACTTCACATGGAACAGTACCCGCGACAGACGAGAATAACTGAATAGGTGACATGATTATACTAAACGAATGTTAAATAAGTAGAAGGTAGTTAAATTAATATTATCCATGTTAATATTTATTATAAAAGCCCAAGTTGAACACTATACATTTAATCTGTTTAGAATATTAATCCAATAAATATTAATCGAGCGAGCCTTAAGTTAAGTATCTAAAATATATGACCCGACAGATTAACATTGTTAACATGAGTGTTCGTAAGCGTAAACAATTTATTATCACGCGGCAAGGCGAGCGACATGAGTAAGTGGCACACACGACGCACACAAAAACCATAATTTTAATCTGATTGAGTATTCAGTTTACTGACCAACAATTAAATAGGAAATTAATTAGCGCAGGGATAGACGAGGTAGACGGGGGGTAGGGGTAGACGAACGGGTTTGGGGGGTAGACGAACGTCGTGTAGGGGTAGACGGATGTCGTCGGGACCCTGACGACGTGCTACGCGTGCACGAAACAACGCGCACAACAGTGCGCGACACTCGAGGATCACTAACAAATATCGTATTTATTATAAACGAGCATTTGGGCAAGACGTTTGAGTTACTAATATTGACATGGATTTATTAGAGCATAAGTTAACTACTATAAATTAGTTTAGTTAAAAGGTCAAATTAACTAACGTTAGTTAAACAAAAGTATAATTAATTATTAAAACGTGCGACATGGCGAAACAAAAAAATACTAACGCATCGACGATGCCCACCTACGTGCGGACATGGATGGCGCGTCGTCGGTCCTTCGTCGATGCTTGGGAATAGCCGAGCACGATGGCGGCGATGGTGAGACGTGGACACACGGCGAAGGGGCTACGTAGGCTCACGACGTCGCTTGGTAAGGCGAGGGCACTGCGCACGGCGCGAAAGGGCTGCGCGACGCCGATGAACGGCGGTGGTGACTCGGCCACTGCCGACCGGGCTACGGGAGCACGGGGTGCACGGGCCGGCTCGACCAAGCCCCGGCCTTGGCAAGCGGCCGCCACACCGAGCGCAATGAGGGGGAGGAAGAGGGGATGGAGAGAGGAAGGGGGGCTCACCATGGGCGGACGGAGGCGAATGACATGGGCTCGACGTGGCCTCCGGTAGACGGTCATTTTTGGGCGAGAGAGAGACGAGCGCGACGGAGTTGGGCAAGAACTGGCGAGAGGTGCGGGCATGGGGAAGGGGGAGAGGTCGAGCAGGACTGGGGCAAGAATATGGGCAGCGTGGGGGTGGTGGTTGACGAGGTTTTCGCGACGTGGGGCACCTCAGACGGGAGAGAGAGGTGGGGGAAGAGAAACAGTGCCCGGGGGCGCCACTGACAGGCGGGCCCGGCGGCTGGGGGAGGGCGCGACCTAGGGTTTGGGGGCGGGGCTGCTGCACGCTGGTGGGCCGCTGGTTGGGCTGCGGGAGTTGGGGACGCGGGGCAGCGGCTGGGCCGAGCTGGCCTGGCGGCTAGGCGGGACGCCGGCGCGCTGGGGCGCGCTAATGGGCCGGCTCGGGCACGCGCGATAGCGCTGGACCGCGCGCAGGCCAAGGAGGGAGGGGGGAAGCAGGGATGGGCCGCGCGGTGCGCTGGGCCGCAGGGGCTGAGGGAGGAAAGGCTTTTGTTTTTATTTGATTTTAGTCTATTTCTATCTTTTATCTATTTATATTTTAATTTAAATATAGTTTTTTTGAATCAGAAATTCAAATATACCTCTTGAGTTTGAATGGATGCACCACCACAACAATTCAACATACCATAAAATATCTCGGCATGTTATGCAAAAATCAAGGACCCTTTTAGGTTCTATTTTACTACACTCAACATATGTATATATATACACTCACACGCAAAATAACTCTCCACTATTTAGTTAAAGAAAAGAAAATTAAGGAAAAGAGAGAGAGAGAGTAACACCCGAATTTGGTGGATATTAGAAAAGAAATTTTATACCCCAAATTCAGGGTGTTACATTAAAGTTCTAGAAAGGAAAAAAACATAAACACATATGTAGTGGAGGCATTATGTATTGATATTATCCATAAAAGTTTGGTAAATTTTTGCCTTGCATTGCTACACATGGCTAGATTTGCTATATGTTCCCTGGTGTAAACCAACCTCTCTGTGCAACCGTGGAAATTTTTAATCTGGGACGCGTGATGTTGATCCAAGGGGCATGCAGGGGAGTGAGAGGGGATATTTGCAAAAGTGTGATTACGAGTGTGCGGTTAAGTGCAAAATTATCCACTCCCGTGCGTCCCCTTGGATCAACATCATGTGACTCAGATTAGAAGTTTGCACGGTTGCACGAAAGGATTGGTCTGCACCAGATATATTCCCATTTATTTATCTATATCACAATGTTAGCATATTGGTAAAAAGAAGGATTATGGTACTAAAGTGAAAGGTGTGAAGATGAAGCGGTGGTACTGTACATGCATGTAGTTTGTCATGGTAAACAAATTATAAAACCTATAAATATTCCAAAGTGTGGGTAGGCCACTTCTGAAAATGGCAGCATTTTGGAATGGAGCGATCGAGCAGCGAATAGTTGGCTCGATCAGGGCATCTCGATGTGTCATATAGTATACTAGATGTGTGCCCGTGCGTTGCAACGGGAGTATGCTGGAATGAGCATCAACAGTTCAACATGGGAGATCCACGGACGGTCGCAGGCCTTTGCATAGCTCCTCGAGGCCCATTGACACCTTCGACGTGCTCGTGGCGGTCCTGCTGCTCACCTTGGTGTCCTGCGTCTTCGGCCGGGTGTGCGCGGGCCACGCCGAGGGGCCCAACGAGCGGTATGACTGCAGGAGGCTGGCTCCACGGTGGTGCGGCTGGCGGGCTCCTCGATGGACCGTTCTGAAGTGGGAGGCGAAGGCGGCGTCGCCCGTAGTAGAAGTGCCCGCCGCATCACCGCCATTCGAGGAGCCGTAAAGAAGCTCCTGACGTTGAGGTTTATTTTGGTCCTTTTACTTCCTTCTCTTCCTGGCCATTCACTCCATTCTCTCCTGAGAATATTGTTTATCACGGATGGAATGCCTTTTCTTATAAATATTTCAGGCCTCTCAATTGTTTTGTACGCCAATAGCTCTGAAATCGTATATTAGACTAAACACTGAAGTTGCATGCTGATGAGTGAATCCTGACCTGAACTGTGACGATAGTTCTTTGTTGTTTTTTGTACTACAAATCGATTGAAAGCTAAGGTGACAATCCGAGTGCTGGTCTGATATTTTTGCTTTTTATCTATGGAATGCCTAAAATAAAAGGGTTAGCTCAACAATGTAAAATTATTCATGAATTTGGCATTCTAAAAAGTGTCCTCGCCATGCCCAAACCCAGTCCTATCGTCTTTTTTATTCTGTTTTAGCTGCAGTTCAACCGCTCTGAAAACTGCCTGGTGAATGCACATATTTTTCAGGTTGTTTTGGCAAAAACTGCATAAGAAACTCAAGGGCTACCTCCGTGTCTTTTCTAAAAATTCGGAAGGTGTCACTCTGTTGCTTCAAATCTGTTTCTATTTGTTTTGGCAAGATTGAAAGGGTTGAGGATATCTCATCCAGTTTGTTGGAGTAGGAGTTCAGAAGTAGTCAGAACAGTCAGCTGATCGGAGATGCTTTTGGTGTTGCTCTCAACAAGAGCTTTGAGATCATCTTGTCCCTTAAGCTGCAACGGCACAAATAAATTAGTCGAACTCCGTGTCTGTCAAAACAGAACGCAGGAGGATCAAGGACAGAAGCATCATTTATGCTTACATTTTTCTGCAGCAAAGCGTCTAGGCGAACAATCTTTTGTTGTATGCTTCCAGCTAATCATGACAAATGCATGCTTTCAGTGACGCGCTAGGACATAATTATAGTGCAAAAACTCATAAACAAAGTGTAACTTCTGCATTATAAATTCAGGTACCAATTAGGACTTACAATCTAGGATGCAGTTTAATCAACAATTGAGAACCAAATCTGTACCTTATGAATACTTCAGCAAAGGTGAGATTTCTAATGTCCCAAGGATGGTACCTGCACTTGTCAAACATAAAAGCTCGCTACCTATTTTATTTAGACACAATTAAGGCAATAAGGCCTACTGGAGTTTCTGCATACTCAAGGGTTCATGGGCATCCTAGGCTCCCAGTAGTGGAATCAGCAAGGTATGGCTCATTCGAACCATATGTGGAGAAGTTTAATTCCTTATTAGTGAGAGCAGAAGATAGAAAATGCAGAATTAGGAAGTGAGTGACACAAGCAAATAATCAGCAATCACATACAAACAGTGGTACTCAAGTACACAGTCAATTACACCCATGTGGAAGGAAAACATACCAGCTGATTAAAGCATTCATGTGCAGCTAATATCGCTTTAGCCTTCTTGCAATGTTGTCATATGATTGGTGCCTGCCAGCCTTAGCAAAAGCACGCTTCATATTCTCCATTGTGGACCGTGACAACTCAACTCTCATGTCAATCATCTCATCAGCACGCTTCGTCACCTCAGTAAACCTGCCAAAATCAAGCAGCCCTGCTATTAGCTCTTTGGCAGAGTCCTCAGCTAGGGTAATGTTGTGCTCCTCAATACAGCGCCACACGTCGATTGATGCAGATGGGTTAAACTCCTTAAAGAACAAGCTGATAGCAGCAGCGCAATTGGATGCAGTAGGTAGTTGCTCATTCTTGCTCATCTCCGTTAGGAAACTTTCAGCCTCACGAGCCTTGCGATGCTTGATGAATCCTTCCAGTATGGTGTGGTATGTGACAGAATTTGCAAAGACGTCGTTGAGGGGCATTTCGTCAAGCAACCCAAGAGCATCGTCTATGCTACCAGCATTGCAGTGGAGGCCAATCATGGCGCTGTACATTGAGAAATTGGGAACGAGGCCGGCTTCAGAGACCATCATGTGCCAGATGGCTACGGCGTTGAGGTAGTCACCCTTGCGGACGACCAGATCCACAGCTGTAGAAAAAAAATTGATCCCCGGCAAGCAGCCCTTGCTCCGCATCACCTGCAGAAATTTGAAGGCCTCGTCCAACAGGCCGCCCCGAACGAGAGTGGAGAGGAAGGAGTCGTACGCGGATACGTTGGCTGCGTCCCAGCCGATGCGGACGACCATCTCGCCAAAGACGCTCTTGGCGCGCACCGCGTTCCCCTCCTTCTCCCATGCCTCGAGCAGTATCGCGAACGTGTCGCCGTCGGGTGGGATGGTGGCCTTGGTACGCTCGAAGACGTCCTGCGCATCCTGCACGCGACCCTCGACGCGGCAAATCGCCGAGAGCAGCGAGTTGAGCGCGACGGCGTCGTGCTTGAGGCCGTAGCGGTCCATGACGTCTAAGGCCGCGATTGCATCTTTGATGTTGCCAGCGGTGCAGTAGGAGGCGAAGGTGGCGACGGAGACGAGCCCGCTGCCGCCCTCCTGCTTCATGGAGCGGATGGCGTCCCACATGGACTCGAACATGGCGGCCTTGCCGAGGATGTCGACAAGGAGGTTCCATGCGTAGGCGGTGTGCGACACGGACTGTCCCGCCCAGCGGAAGAAGCGGACGGCGGACTTAGGGCGCTTGTAGCATTCGCGGGACTTGAGCACCAGTTCCTCGACCTCGGCCGTGGGGCCGATGCCGCAAGCGGACAGCGCCGCCTCCACCTCCCCCGCCGGGACGCGGCAGATGATCTCCAGAAAAGCCTCCGCGCGCGGGTTCGCCTCCTCCTCCTCCCTTTCGGGGCTCTTCTCCGCCGTAATCATCAGCGAAAGTGCTCCTTTTCTATTCTACTATCCTATCTACTAATCCCAAATACTCTTATCTCTTGGGTCGCGGCTGGATTTCAATCCGAAGGGCGGGGCGGAGCGGGAGCACGTCCCTGTTGTGCTGGGCGCCGCGCCGGTTCTTGAGGAGCATGACGCGGTGCGCGCCGCGTCGAGCGCCAGATCCTGGTGCTCCCTGGAGCACACGTCCGCGGGGCCCAGGCGCCCGAACGGTCCGGCCGCGGGGTCCCCGTCGAACATGCCGAGCCGCATCTGCACGGTGACTGTGTTGAGGAGCGCGGCGTCGACGTCGGTGTCGGCGACCTTGGCCGCGACGACGACGGAGCCGGCATAGAGCGCGAGGAACGACCCGTAGTCGAGGTCGAGGCCGGCGCGGAGGCGGAGCGTGGCGGCGGCGGCGTCCTCGGGGGTGCGCGTAGTGGGTCGCGGAAGAAGACGTTGACAGAGTCGCAGTCGGAGACGATGTAGCCGTCCAGGCCCCCAGCGCCCGCGGATGGTGCCGTCGACGGAGTCGCAATCGGGCGTGCGGTGCGGGCGGGGTTTTCGGGACCCCGGAGGCGGGGGCGGGGGCGGGGGCGTGCGATTCGCGGGCGGCCTGGCGGGCGCGACGTGCGCGACGTGCGCGTGACTCGCGCGGGCGCGTGCGAGATCCTCGGCGGCGGGGAATCGCGGCTAGCGCCCGCGAATCACGGCGTTGGGTGGGCGGGCAACGGGATGCTCGGCTGGGAATCGTGGCTGAGTGAGGGCGGGCGGGGGCAGTTGTAGAGATATACGGAGGCACACTCGTGCTTTCCCAGCACAACTCATCACTCATCAGCAATATAATACCCAAGATACAATCTAGGCAGCCTACAATCTAACGTACTCCAGGCTCCAGCTGATTTGTCCACGCGGCATGGCGACGGCCAGCGCCGCTTCAAGCTTCCTCGTCCCGGCGACTGCTATCGCCCCGACACCCTCTGCATGCCCATCCACGGTTCCCAAGAACAAGAAGAATGCTGCCGGCCGGCGGCGGCGCACATTGCAGTGCAGGGCCAGCGGCCGGCGGGGCGACGACGAAGACAGCCGCCTCCTCTGGCTGCCCCGGCGGGAAGTGCTGACCGGTCTGGGCGGCGTGGCCGCCAGCTTCGTCGGGTACCCGGATCTGGCTTCCATCGCCCTGGAAGCGAACCCCGTGGAGAGCTGCCGGCGGGGCGAGAAGGTGACGGAGAAGCTGGTGGAGTGCTCGGACCCGAACAGAGACTTCCCGTGCCCGCCGGCGTCACGGGTCCCCATCGTGGACTTCACGCCGGAGGCGAGGGTGACGCGCGTCCGCAGGCCGGCGCACCTCCTGGACCCGGAGTACCAGGAGAAGTACAGGGAGGCGGTGGGGAAGATGCGGGCGCTGGACGGGTCGAACCCGCTGAGCTTCGCGGCGCAGGCGGCCGTCCACCAGTCCTACTGCGACGGGCACTACCGGCTGGACCCGACGGAGAAGAACCGGCCCTTCGACGTGCACTTCTCGTGGATCTTCGCGCCGTGGCACCGCATGTACATCTACTTCTACGAGCGCGCCCTCGGCCAGCTCATCGGCGACGACACCTTCGCGCTGCCCTATTGGAACTGGGACGCGCCCGCCGGCATGGGGATCCCGGCCATCTTCAAGCAGGGCGTCTCCACGGCCGACAACCCGCTGTACGACCCCTACCGCAACATGGAGAACATGGACGCCCTGCTCGATCTGGACTACCTCAAGAAACCCAGACGCGACACCATCCCTTTCGAGCCGCCGACGGACCCAGCCGCGCGCGCCAAGTACGACGACGCCGTTCAAACCAACCTGTGCACCATATACCTGCAGGTCCGTATTTGCATTGTACGTATAGCAAGTCCTGACTGTACGATGCATGACGCTTTGTTGTATTTGTACGTGTAGCAAGTCCGTGACGGCAAGGGCCCCCGTGCTTTCCTCGGCGAGAAGCTGTGCAGCGAGTCGAGCTTCCGGGTGAAGGAGATCAACGAGCGGTCCAAGCGGAGGCAGGCGGACGGGCAGAGCAGCAAGGTGAGCCCAAGCAAGTCGCAGAGCCAGGGCACGCTGGAGCGGATGGCGCACACGACGGTGCACGTGTGGACGGGGCGGGCGAACCCGGCGACGTGCAGCGCGGAGCAGGGCGGCGTGGTGGGGCACGACGGCAAGCCGCACTGCCAGGTGGACATGGGGTTCCTGGGCACGGCGGGGCGTGACCCGCTCTTCTACTCGCACCACGCGAACGTGGACCGGATGTGGCACATCTGGTCCACTAGGCTGGGCGGTAAGGGCTTCGACGACCCGGAGTGGCTGGACACCAGCTTCGTGTTCTACGACGACTACCGGAGCCCGCGGCTGGTGCGGATGAAGTTCCGCGACGTCCTGGACGCGACCAGGCTCGGGTACACGTACGACAAGGAGTCGGAGGCGGCGCTGCCGTGGCTGAACAGCAAGCCGACCCGGTTCTCCGGCGGCGGCAAGGCGAAGGCGAAGGCGGCGCCCAAGGTGGCGTCGGAGTTCCCGCTGACCCTGACGGACGAGGCCGTGGACGTGCCGGCGGTGGCGGTCCCGGCGCGGCAGGCCGGGAAGGACCTGGTGCTGCTGATCGAGGGCATCGAGTACGACCCCCAGATCAACAACAAGTTCGACGTGGTCATCAACGTGGCCCGGGAGGACGCCGCGAGGGTGGGGCCTAAGGACAGCGAGTACGCCGGCAGCTTCAGCGCCGTGCCCAGCTCCAACGCCGCCGGTGGCACGCTGGTGGGCAAGTTCACGCTCGCCCTCGACGGCGTGCTCGCCGACCTCGGGCTCGCCGGCGCGAGCGCCGTCGACATCGTGCTCGTCCCTCACACGGAGGGCGAGATCAAGCTGTACTTGCCCCCGACCATCGAGAACGCGTGAGAACTGAGATGAGATGAGACCCGCCACGCACTGCTGGCTGGCTGTTTCGTCTGTTCACCGTCCCCATGAGCCAGCAGTGGCGATTTTTAAGTTCTAATTGAAGTAGTATATGCCGTCCTGATAATCCTACCGCTTTGTATATATGTTGCCTGGAATTATAATCTCCTCATATTATATAATCCAACAAATTTTGAACTAAAATTATTGAATTATATAATTTAGATAAATTATAAATCCAAACAAACACCAAGTTTATAAATAATGAAACGAGGAAGGGTGCTCTGTGCTTATGCACGGATATTACAATGCCACTTTTTTTAAAAAAAAACATGAGCCGACAATTTTCTGTTTTCAAAAAAGTCAGGAACATGCGTGCAGGGCCAACAACAGAGAGAGCACAGGGGTCATGTCCTCCTAATGCTACCCTAATTTTATAGTAGCTATTATTTTTTAACTAATTCTCATATAAATAATAAAAAATCCTTTTAACTGCCCTCTAATATAATTTGATCCCTAATTTCATATTCTGGCTTGGCCCTTGCATGCATGCTCCAGCTACATACCTAAACCCGACGCTGGCCTTTCAACGCAACTACCGACACCTTATCTTTCGACAAATGACCAAGGCAGCGCGGGTCCTAGACTCGTAGTACGACTGGGGAAAACTACAAAAATATATATAGAAAAAAACATGGCATGCATTGTCAGTAGGCACCACGTGATGTGTCACTGACAGGTCGGCATTATTGCTTGCTAAAATGGTTCTAAAAATATCTTGTATACGAAGAGGGATGGTATCCACTTGTCGGCGGCGGCGCTGGTCCTCAATCGGGCATTGCCTCTTTCCGCTCAACTCACGGAGCACCGACCGAACTAGGGCTGGAAAATAAGTTCGAGGCTTGCGAGCCGAGCCGAGTCAGTATTTTAAGCTCGTTGCGCTAGCGAGCCGAGTCGAGCCGGCTCATTCCGGCTCGCGAGCTTTGCCAAATTACTTAATATGTAGAATAATGATAGATATTGAGTAATTTTATAGATAGTCAGTTTGTTTCTTAACGTTTCATGATAAATATATGATAATTAATAATTTACATTACTCATAATGATGAATGATATCTATATATTTATATTTATATACTAATAATTCACTAGATAATGCAATTATATATATCAGGGTGTGGCTCGCGAGCCGAGCCTGTCTCCCCAGCTCGTAAAATGGTCGAGCCGAGCCGAGCTCGGTCAGCTACCGAGCCGCACCGAGCCGAGCCGAGTCGAGCTCGGCTCGGCTCGTTTCCAGCCCTAGACCGAACCAAGGCGCGGCTTCGATAAAACTGAAGCGGGACCCTGCCGCAAGGCAATGTGGTAGGAGAAGAAGAGCAGGGAAACGAGATGTAACAGGGGTCTATATTTTTTCTCCTGTGTTGTGTACTATAGATGTCCAATAAGCACGAGGCCCGTGAGCCCGGCACGAAGCCCGTTGTTTGAGCCCGGTCCGAGCCCGGCACGGCCCGGTTCTATGCGGGCCCGGGCCGGCCCGGCACGAATAAGCGGGCTCGGGCTCGGACAAGAAACTAGGCACGGTGGGCTAGCCTGGCACGGCCCGTTTACCTCTAAGCCCGTTAAGCCCGCTTTTTTACACTAAAACGTACTTACCGGCCCGCATAGCCCGTTTTTCGGCCCGTTTTTTTCGTGCTAAACGGGCCGGCCCGGCCCGTTTAGGCCCGCTGCGGGCCGGGCTCGGACAGAAAATTGAGCCCACGTGCCTAGACGGTCCGACCCGATTTTCTAACCGTGCCTGGCGGGCCGGGCCTAAAACGGGTCGGGCTTCACCGGGCCCAGGCCGGGCCGGGCGGCCCAATTGGACATCTCTACTGTGTACCATTGTTAATGCGGAGTCCGTGAGTTTTCTTCTCTCTCATGGACGGAGCCACACAAAATTTTAGTAGAAACTTAACTAAACCCTTACAGGATAAGAGCCACATCTACTAGAGATGATTATGTGTACGGGTATGAGAAAATAATCGCGGATAATTGTCCATCGAGTATGGGTACGATGAAATTTTGTATCCACGGGTACGAGTATGGATCGCAGATTTTTTTCACATGTATGAATATCCAATATCTATATCCGTTATCCGACAACGGGTATCTGACATGTTGCTATAAGGTTGAGTATTATCTTTCCACAAATATTGTTTTATATTGATTGTATTATCATCCAATAACTTGATGCTCTTGGAATGCTGAATTTTTTGTTTGATGTTGCTAGAACCATGAAATTGTTGAGTTGTGATAGAATTGCTAATTGATGTTGAATACTAAAATTGTAGTGGGAGGGTGGGTAAATCCGTTAGATAGCGGATACCCGACGGATACGAGTATGGCTACAGATCTATACCTACGAACGCATATGGGTACATATATGGGTCGTGTTTTGTCTCATGGGTATGAGTTTGTGAACTATATATACATGTGTCTTACCTGTCCAATTGCCATCCCTACCTTCTACATTATATTGTGTACATCTTTTAAACTTTATGGAGGGCTTTAGGGGGATTCCATGGGCTTACGAGTGGAAAGGGGGCTCGAGCCCCTCTCGCCACATCGCTACCTCCATCATTGCGCTCTCACTGTTATGTTGTCAATATAGCTTCTCTGTACTGATGTATACTTTTAATTTATATGGATAGTATGGTAGAAGAACCATATATATATGGTCTATTTAGTCCAGCTTTAGATTCCTGATGAAAATCTGATTTTAGTTGTGAATTGTGAGAAAGCCGCTGTGAGCTAACGACCGTGAAAAACTTAAATTTGTTTGGTCAAAACAAATGTCAACTACTAATTTTATAAGAGAATGATAGATTGTAACATGGATGGCAGGAAATAAGGTGATTTTGAATTGAAATAGAGAAATTTATAGATTTTAGGAATTTATTCTGATGTTGTATCTATTTGGTTGAAATTCCGGATTTTTTGTAGCGAATCTAGTTCATAAAGCTACACTAAATGTACTCGGTGTTTATTTGTTTGATTACTTATAATAGCATATGTTGGTAGCTTAGATCTATTTAGTTTATTTAGCATAAGAATAATTTAGATAAAATACAAGGAGCTAGTTACTTTGGAATTATCTCTGCTATACTTAAAGCACCAGTTTCGTTTATTTATCATAAGAATAATTTAGATAAAATACAAGGAGCTAGTTACTTTGGAATTATCTCTACTATACTTAAAGCACCAGTTTCAATGGTCGTCCTGCGTTATTTTTTAATAAAAAAGTCCATACATTTCTTCCAAATCAACTCTGCGTTAAATATTTAAAAGCGGTGCAGCAGGTGGTTAAAAAGCGGTGCAAGAGGTGAGGTTTGAACCCACACCCTAATGGGAGAAGGGTGGAAGACACTGGGCGAAGCTGTCTAACAAATACAACATCATGCTCACGTGTTTATAATATTGGATATACATTGTACATATGTATATATATATATATGATTTTTTATAAATTAAAAAATAATCGTGTCGGACCGAGCCAGCACTACGGGCCGAGGCTACGGTCCAAGCACCGCACGGTGCTCATGCCGGGTTGGCCCAGACACTATTAAATGGGTCGTGCTTCGGGCCGGCTCGCCAGATACGGCTCATTTGGCCATCTATACATCCGCACGATAATTATGGTCCTCGCCTTAGTTGCCACCACCTCGTTCGCCACTCTACTTATTTTCTCTCTCCCCTCATGCCTCCACCTCCGTGCCATCCCATTCTCGGCAGAGGGCGTAGGAGCAGACGCCTCCTCACCGTATTCGTCTGACAACAGCCCCGACACTGACTCGTGCAGTGGCTATTGCACGTCCACGAGGACATTTCACATCACATGCGCACCATAGTTTTCGCCGTCGTCGTCTTCCCGGCCTCCGCCCTGTTCTTCCTCCCTAACCTACTGCCCCACCCACGGTCACAGCCGCGAGCCGATCGACGCTCGTCGACGCGGGTACAGGGCGAGTCGATCATGCTCCCAGCCTTTCTCCGTGCGTGCCATCAAGGAGGACATGGTGGCGCCTGCCACGCTTAGGTTATCTTAGCGATGAGGAGTACATGTCTGAGATATTAGACAACTAAGGCCCGTAGCGTGGCAGTAGTCGGCATATGCTACAGAGTTGGTGGTGGTGTTGTGTCACTTCGGTGGGTCCAGGGTTGGAAAGACACTCGCATTCTCTCGCCCTTCTCGGACTGACGCCTAGTGCGGGTGCCTCTTGGTTTAGAGCTGCTCTGGCTGGGCTTCTTTATCCGCGTGCGTGCTCTCTCCCTATATATCGAGCGGTATACTACCTATGTCGCCTCCAGATGCCCAGGTCTTCGTCATGTCTGAAAGGGAATTAGGCTTACATCGTTTTTCTAATTATTTTTGGTGGTTGAATTGCTCAACACAAATAATTGGACTAACTAGTTTGCTCTAGTCTATAAGTTCTACAGGTGCCAAAGGTTCACAATAAGCCAATAAAAAAGACCAAGAAAGGGTTCAAACAAAGAGAGCCAAAGACATCCCAAAAGGCACCCTGGTCTGGCGCACCGGACAATGTCTGGTGCACCAAGGCACTCGAGGCTGAACTTGCCACCTTCGGGAAAATCAGAGGGCGCTCCGCTATAATTCACCGGACTGTACCAGCGGAGCAACGACTACTTCGCGCGCAACGGTCGTCTGCAACCGCATTCAATGCGCTACAGTGCGCGCCAGAGTCAGAGCACGCGCAGTTGGCGCACCGGACAGTCTACAGGACCTGTCCGGTGCACCACCGGACAGCCCAGAGGCCCCACAAGTCAGAGCTCCAACGGTCAAACCCCAACGGCTGGCTGACATGACTGGCGCACCGGACAGTGTCCGATGGCGCACCGGACTGTCCGGTGCGCCATGCGACAGCAGTCTTCCAATGGCCATTTTTGGTGGTTGGGGCTATAAATACCCCAACCACCCCACATTCAATGGCATCCAAGTTTCTACACTTCTACACCTTACAAGAGCTATAGCATTCAATACAAGACACACCAAAGAGATCAAATCCTCTCCCAACTCCACACAAAGCTTTAGTGATTAGAGAGAGTGATTTGTTGTGTTCATTTGAGCTCTTGCGCTTGGATTGCTTCTTTCTTTCTCATTCTTCTTGTGATCAAACTCAATTGTAACCAAGGCAAGAGACACCAATTGTGTGGTGGTCCTTGCGGGAACTTTGTGTTCCGTGTGATTGAGAAGAGAAGCTCACTCGGTCTAAGTGACCGTTTGAGAGAGGGAAAGGGTTGAAAGAGACCCGGTCTTCGTGACCACCTCAACGGGGAGTAGGTTTGCAAGAACCGAACATCAGTAAAATAAATCACCGTGTCTTGCTCTTTATTCGCTCACGATTTATTTTGCGCCCTCTCTCTCAGACTCGTTTATATTTCTAACGCTAACCCGGCTTGTAGTTGTGCTTAAGTTTATAAATTTCAGATTCGCCCTATTCACCCCCCCTCTAGGCGACTTTCAATTGGTATCAGAGCCCGGTGCTTCATTAAAGCCTAACCGCTCGAAGTGATGTCGGGAGATCACGCCAAGAAGGAGATGGTGACCGGCGAGAAGCCCGCTACAAGCCACGGGAAAGCTCCATCGGGAGAGTCCCGCAACAAGGGGAAGGAAAAGGAATCCCCTTCACACAAGTCGCGTCGGAGCGGTGACAAGAAGAAGAAGATGAGGAAAGTGGTCTACTACGAAACCGACTCCTCGTCGCCATCCACCTCCGGCTCTGACACGCCGTCCGTAACTTCTAAGCGCCATGAGCGCAAGAAGTTTAGTAAGATCCCCTACTGTCGGGGACCATAATTAGGGGTACCCTCAAGACTCCTAATTCTCAGCTGGTAACCCCCATCAGCATAAAGCTGCTAAGGCCTGATGGGTGCGATTAAGTCAGGGATCAGTCCATTCGAGCGACTCGATCACGCCTCGCCCGAGCCTAGCCTCGGACAAGGGCAGCCGGCCCCGGAGGATTTCCGTCTCGCCCGAGGCCCCCCTCCGACGGCGTACATATTTCCGGCTCGCCCAAGGCCCTGCCTTCGCTAAGAAGCAACCCTGACTAAGTCGCCGCACCAACCGACCAAATCGCAGGAGCATTTAACGCAAAGGTGGCCTGACACCTTTATCCTGACGCGCGCCCCCCGGCAGAGCCGAAGTGACCGCCGTCACTTCGCCGCTTCGCTGACCGGCCTGACAGAAGGACAGCGCCGCCTGCGCCACTCCGACTGCAGTGTCACTTGACAGAGTAAGACTGACAGGCGGTCAGGCCCTGCCAAAGGCACCATAGGAAGCTCCACTCCGCCCGACCCAGGGCTCGGACTCGGGCTAAGTCCCGGAAGACGGCGAACTCCGCTCCGCCCGACCCAGGGCTCGGACTCGGGCTAAGTCCCGGAAGACGGCGAACTCTGCTCCGCCCGACCCAGGGCTTGGACTCGGGCTAAGTCCCGGAAGACGGCGAACTCCGCTCCGCCCGACCCAGGGCTCAGACTCGGGCTAAGTCCCGGAAGACGGCGAACTCCGCTCCGCCCGACCCAGGGCTCGGACTCGGGCTCAGCCCTAGAAGACGACGAACTCCGCTCCGCCCGACCCAGGGCTCGGACTCGGGCTCAGCCCCAGAAGACGACGAACTCCGCTTCGCCTGACCCCAGGGCTCGGGCTCCGCCCTGGCCTCTGCCGACGACCTCCGCCTCGCCCGACCCAGGGGCTCGGACTCGGCCTCGGCCATGGAAGACAGACTCGACCTCGGCTTTGGAGGAGCCTCCACATCGCCCAACCTAGGGCACAGGCCAGCCACATCAACAGGAGGCGCCATCATCACCCTACCCCGAGCTGACTCAGGCCACAGGGAACAAGACCGGTGTCCCATCTGGCTAAGCTCCGCCAGATAGGCAATGATGGCGCCCCGCATGCTCCGTGACGACGGCGGCTCTCAGCCCCCCTTACGGAAGCAAGTGGACGTCAGCAAGGACCCAACCGCTCCGACAGCTGTCCCTCCACCAGGCTCCGTCGCTCCTCCGACGGCCATGACATCACACCAGCTGGGTGCCAAAATCTCTCCGGCTGCCACATCGACATGTACTTAGGGCGCTAGCTCTCCCCCGCTAGACACGTAGCACTCTGCTACACCCCCCATTGTACACCTGGATCCTCTCCTTATGCCTATAAAAGGAAGGACCAGGGCCCTCTTAGAGAAGGTTGGCCGCGCGGGGACGAGGACGAGACAGGCGCTCTCTTAGGGGCCGCTCGCTTCCCTCTCCCGCGTGGACGCTTGTAACCCCCTACTGCAAGCGCACCCGACCTGGGCGAGGGACGAACACGAAGGCCGCGGGATTCCCACCTCTCTCACGCCGGCCTCCGGCCGCCTCGCTTTCTCCCCCCTTCGCGCTCACCCTCGCGCTCGACCCATCTGGGCTGGGGCACGCGGCGACACTCACTCGTCGGCCCAAGGGACCCCCCGGTCTCGGAACGCCGACAGTTGGCGTGCCAGGTAGGGGCCTGCTGCGTGTTGACGAAAAGCTTCCCGTCAAGCTCCAGATGGGCAGTCTTCAGCAACCTCTCCAACCCGGGACGATGCTCCGTTTCGGGAGTCTTGAGTTCATGTCCCTCGACGGCAGCTACGACATGATACTCCTTCCACCGCCGCTCGACAACGACAATGGCGGCCGACAGCCCGTCCGCCGGCGGCGGAATCGACGACGTCTTCCCCGCATGGTGGAAGAACAACCTCCGAGCTCGTCCCGCTTTCTTCCCCGCCGACGGAGGGGAAGGCGGGGCAGCCAAGGCCAAGCAGGAGGCATCACTTCGTCGGCTGTCGAGCAAGCCGACAGAACCGGCACCCCAACGAGGGGCGCACCGGGTATCGACTTCGCGCCTGAGACGAAGACGAGCGCCGTCTCCCCGCGATACGCCAATCCCGAGCAAGCGGACGACGCCAGCGCGCTCGCGGAGAGCTTGCTGGGCGTTGCCCTCGTACCTGAGACGACGGTGCAGTCAGTCCTCGACGTGACTTCGTCGCCACTCGTCGACCAAAAGGTACCGGCCGATTCCCATCCTATGTCATTTGGATTCAGCCTCAACCCACCTAGCGACCTCGCTTTGGCGGACGCTCTCGTAGAGGCGGGTTCAAACCCTCTAGGGTTTCGCATGCGGTCGCCTTGGGACCGGCTGACGGACGTCTCGACCTACGGGCCCTCTGGGTCCGAGGAAGACGACGGGCCCAGCATCTGTTGGGATTTCTCTGGACTTGGCAACCCCAGTGCCATGCGGGACTTCATGACCGCGTGTAACTATTGCCTCTCCGATTGTTCCGACGGTAGCCGCAGCCTCGACGATGAGGACTGCGGCCCAAGCCGCGAATGTTTCCACGTCGATCTAGGGGGTCCCTCCGAAGGCAATCATCTCGGCATGCCGGAGGATGGTGATCCCCCTAGGCCGGTGCCCCGCGTTGACATCCCACGGGAGCTAGCTGTGGTCCCCGTTCAGGCGGGTGGCCACGACCCACAGCTCGAGCAAATCCGCGGGGTGCAGGCCAGGCTCGATGAGGGAACAGGAGCGCTTGAGCCGATCCGCCGGGACGTCGGCCCGGCATGGGCGGGCCAACCCCCGGCCGGAGAAATACGTCACCTGCCCCAGGGCTTCCAGCACCGCGTCGCCGATGACGTCAGGGTCAGGCCACCACCCGCATCTAGTGGGGTCGGTCAGAACCTGGCTGCAGCAGCGATGCTTCTCCGCGCGATGCCGGAGCCATCAACCACCGAGGGTCGGCGAATCCAGGGGGAGCTCAAAAATCTCCTGGAAGGCGCTGCGGTCCGACGGGCCAAGAGCTCTGCCTCCCGAAGGCAGGGATACCCCTCGGAACCTCATGCCGCGACTTCCCGATTCATGCGGGAAGCCTCGGTCTACACCGGGCGCACGCGCAACACCGCGCCTGCAGCCCCGGGCCGCCTCGGCAACGAGCACCATCATCGCGACCGTCGGGCCCACCTCGACGAGAGGGTGCGCCGAGGCTATCACCCCAGGCGTGGGGGACGCTATGACAGCGGGGAGGATCGGAGTCCCTCGCCCGAGCCACAAGGTCCGCAGGCCTTCAGCCGGGCCATCCGACGGGCACCGTTCCCGACCCGGTTCCGACCCCCGACTACTATCGCAAAGTACTCGAGGGAGACGAGACCGGAACTGTGGCTCGCGGACTACCGTCTGGCCTGCCAACTGGGTGGAACGGACGACGACAACCTCATCATCCGCAACCTCCCCCTATTCCTCTCCGACACCGCTCGCGCCTGGTTGGAGCACCTGCCTCCGGGGCAGATCTCCAACTGGGACGACTTAGTCCAAGCCTTCGCCGGCAATTTCCAGGGCACGTACGTGCGCCCCGGGAATTCCTGGGATCTCCGAAGTTGCCGACAGCAGCCGGGAGAGTCCCTCCGGGACTACATCCGACGATTTTCGAAGCAACGCACCGAGCTGCCCAACATCACCGACTCGGATGTCATCGGCGCGTTCCTCGCCGGCACCACCTGCCGCGACCTGGTGAGCAAGTTGGGTCGCAAGACCCCCACCAGGGCGAGCGAGCTGATGGACATCGCCACCAAGTTCTCCTCCGGCCAGGAGGCGGTCGAGGCTATCTTCCGGAAGGACAAGCAGCCCCAGGGCTGCCCATCGGAAGATGCTCCCGAGGCGTCTACTCAGCGCGGCGCCAAGAAGAAAGGCAGGAAGAAGTCGCAAGCGAAACGCGACGCCGCCGACACGGACCTTGTCGCCGCCGCGGAGTACAAGAACCCTCGGAAACCCCCCGGAGGTGCCAACCTCTTCGACAAGATGCTCAAGGAGCCGTGCCCCTATCATCAGGGGCCCGTCAAGCACACCCTTGAGGAGTGCGTCATGCTTCGGCGCCACTTCCACAGGGCCGGGCCACCCGCGGAGGGTGGCAGGGCCCGCGACGACGACAAGAAGGAAGATCACCAAGCAGGAGAGTTCCCCGAGGTCCGCGACTGCTTCATGATCTACGGTGGGCATGCGGCGAATGCCTCGGCTCGGCATCGCAAGCAAGAGCGCCGGGAGGTCTGCTCGGTGAAGGTGGCGGCGCCAGTCTACCTAGACTGGTCCGACAAGCCCATCACCTTCGACCAGGCCGACCACCCCGACCAAGTGCCGAGCCTGGGGAAATACCCGCTCGTCGTTGACCCCGTCATCGGCGACGTCAGGCTCACCAAGGTCCTTATGGACGGAGGCAGCAGCCTCAACATCATCTACGCCGAGACCCTCGGGCTCCTGCGCGTCGACCTGTCCTCCGTCCGAGCAGGCGCTGCGCCCTTCCACGGGATCATTCCTGGGAAGCGCGTCCAGCCCCTCGGACGGCTCGACCTTCCCGTCTGCTTCGGAAAGCCCTCCAATTTCCGAAGGGAGACTCTGACGTTCGAGGTCGTCGGGTTCCGAGGAACCTACCACGCGGTTCTGGGAAGGCCATGCTACGCGAAGTTCATGGCCGTCCCCAACTACACCTACCTGAAGCTCAAGATGCCGGGCCCCAACGGGGTCATCACCGTCGGCCCCACGTACAAACATGCGTTCGAATGCGACGTGGAGTGCGTGGAGTACGCCGAGGCCCTCGTCGAGTCCGAGGCCCTCATCGCCGATCTGGAAAGCCTCTCCAAAGAGGTGCCAGACATGAAGCGTCATGCCGGCAACTTCGAGCCAGTGGAGACGGTCAAGGCCGTCCCCCTCGACCCCAGCGGCGACGCCTCCAAGCAGATCCGGATCGGCTCCGGGCTCGACTTCAAATAGGAAGCAGTGCTCGTCGACTTCCTCCGCGCGAACGCCGACGTCTTCGCGTGGAGTCCCTCGGACATGCCCGGCATACCGAGGGATGTCGCCGAGCACTCGCTGGATGTTCGGGCCGGAGCCCGACCGGTCAAGCAGCCTCTACGCCGATTCGACGAGGAGAAGCGCAGAGCGATAGGCGAGGAGATCCACAAGCTGATGGCGGCAGGGTTCATCAAAGAGGTATTCCATCCCGAATGGCTTGCCAACCCTGTGCTTGTGAGAAAGAAAGGGGGGAAATGGCGGATGTGTGTAGACTACACTGGTCTCAACAAAGCATGTCCGAAGGTTCCCTACCCTCTGCCTCGCATCGATCAAATCGTGGATTCCACCGCTGGTTGCGAAACCCTGTCTTTCCTTGATGCCTACTCAGGGTATCATCAAATCAGGATGAAAGAGTCCGACCAGCTCGCGACTTCTTTCATCACGCCCTTCGGCATGTACTGCTATGTCACCATGCCGTTCGGCTTGAGGAATGTGGGCGCGACGTACCAGCGGTGCATGAACCATGTGTTCGGCGAGCACATCGGTCGCACGGTCGAGGCCTACGTCGATGACATCGTAGTCAAGACGAGGAAAGCTTCCGACCTCCTTTCCGACCTTGAAGTGACATTCCGATGTCTCAAGGCGAAAGGCGTCAAGCTCAATCCCGAGAAGTGTGTCTTCGAGGTGCCCCAAGGCATGCTCTTGGGATTCATCGTCTCCGAGCGGGGCATCGAAGCCAACCCGGAGAAGATCGCGGCCATCACCAGCATTGGCCCATCAAGGACTTAAAAGGCGTACAGAGGGTCATGGGATGTCTCGCGGCTCTGAGCCGCTTCATCTCACGCCTCGGCGAAAGAGGTCTACCTCTGTACCGCCTCTTAAGGAAGGCCGAGTGCTTCACTTGGACCCCTGAGGCCGAGGAAGCTCTCGGGAATTTGAAGGCGCTCCTCACAAAGGTGCCTATCTTGGTGCCTCCAGCTGACGGAGAAGCCCTCTTGGTCTACGTCGCCGCTACCACTCAGGTGGTTAGCGCCGCGATTGTGGTCGAGAGGCAAGAAGAGGGGCATGCATTGCCCGTTCAGAGGCCAGTTTACTTCGTCAGCGAGGTACTGTCCGAAACCAAGATCCGCTACCCACAAGTTCAGAAGCTGTTGTATGCAATGATCCTGACGCGGCGGAAGTTGCGACACTACTTCGAGTCTCATCCGGTGACTGTGGTGTCATCCTTCCCCCTGGGGGAGATCATCCAGTGCCGAGAGGCCTCGGGCAGGATTGCAAAGTGGGCGGTGGAAATCATGGGCGAGACAATCTCGTTCGCCCCTCGGAAGGCCATCAAGTCCCAGGTCTTGGCGGACTTCGTGGCCGAATGGGTCGATACCCAGCTACCGACGGCTCCGATCCAACCGGAGCTCCGGACCATGTTTTTCGACGGGTCGCTGATGAAGACGGGAGCCGGCGCGGGCCTACTCTTCATCTCGCCCCTCGGGAAACACCTACGCTATGTGCTACGCCTCCATTTCCCGGCGTCCAACAATGTGGCTGAGTACGAGGCTCTGGTCAACGGGTTGCGGATCGCCATCGAACTAGGGGTCCGGCGCCTCGACGCCCGCGGTGACTCGCAGCTCGTCATCGACCAAGTCATGAAAAACTCCCACTACCATGACCCGAAGATGGAGGCCTACTGCGATGAGGTTCGGTGCCTGGAAGACAAGTTCCACGGGCTCGAGCTTAACCACATCGCTCGGCACTACAACGAGACTGCGGACGAGCTGGCTAAAATAGCCTCGGGGCGAACAACGGTTCCCCCAGACGTCTTCTCCCGGGATCTGCATCAACCCTCCGTTAAGATCGACGACACGCCCGAGCCTGAGGCGCCCTTGGCCCAGTCCGAGGTACCCTCGGACCCGTCCGAGGTATCCTCGGCACAGCCCGAGGCACCCTCGGTTCAGCCCGAGGTACCCTCGGCCTCCGAGGATGAGGTACCCTCGGCCCCGTCCGAGGTACCCTCGGCACAGCCCGAGGCACCCTCGGTTCAGCCCGAGGTACCCTCGGCCTCCGAGGATGAGGCACTGCGCATCGAGGAGGAGCGAAGCGGGGCCACGCCTGATCGAAATAGGCAGACCCCGTACCTGCAATATCTCCACCAAGGAGAGCTACCCCTCGACCGAGCCGAGGCTCGGCGGGTGGCGCGACGCGCCAAGTCGTTCATCTTGCTGGGCGATGAGAAGGAGCTCTACCACCGCAGTCCCTCGGGCATCCTCCAGCGATGCATCTCCGTCACCGAGGGTCAGGAACTCCTGCGAGAGATACACTCGGGGGCTTGCGGCCATCACGCAGCGCCTCGAGCCCTTGTCGGGAATGCTTTCCGACAAGGCTTCTACTGGCCAACGGCGGTGGCTGACGCCACTAGAATTGTCCGCACCTGCGAAGGGTGTCAATTCTATGCGAAGCAGACCCACTTGCCCGCTCAGGCTCTGCAGACGATACCCATCACCTGGCCCTTTGCCGTGTGGGGTCTGGACCTCGTCGGCCCCTTGCAGAAGGCGCCCGGGGGCTACACGCACCTGCTGGTCGCCATCGACAAATTCTCCAAGTGGATCGAGGTCCGACCTCTGAATAGCATTAGGTCCAAGCAGGCGGTGGCGTTCTTCACCGACATCATCCATCGCTTCGGGGTCCCGAACTCCATCATCACCGACAACGGCACCCAGTTCACCGGCAGAAAGTTCTTGGACTTCTGCGAGGATCACCACATCAGGGTGGACTAGGCCGCCGTGGCTCATCCCATGTCGAATGGGCAAGTAGAGCGTGCCAACGGCATGATTCTACAAGGGCTCAAGCCTCGGATTTACAACAACCTCAACAAGTTCGGCAAGCGATGGATGAAGGAACTCCCCTCGGTGATTGAGCCTGAGGACGACGCCGAGCCGAGCCACGGGCTTCACGCCGTTCTTCCTAGTCTACGATGCCGAGGCCGTCTTGCCCACAGACCTGGAATACGGCTCCCCGAGGACGAGGGCCTACAGCGATCAAAGCAACCAAGCTAGCCGAGAAGACTCGCTGGACCAGCTAGAAGAGGCTCGGGACAAGGCCTTACTACACTCGGCGCGGTACCAGCAGTCCCTGCGACGCTACCACGCCCGAGGGGTCCGGCCCCGAGACCTCCAGGTGGGCGACCTGGTACTTCGGCTGCGACAAGATGCCCGAGGAAGGCACAAGCTCACGCCCCCCTGGGAGGGGCCATTCGTCATCACCAAAGTTCTGAAGCCCGGAACGTACAAGCTGGCCAACA
This sequence comes from Zea mays, assembly GCF_902167145.1. Classification (NCBI taxonomy): domain Eukaryota; kingdom Viridiplantae; phylum Streptophyta; class Magnoliopsida; order Poales; family Poaceae; genus Zea; species Zea mays. The sequence continues at coordinate 29,979,654 of NC_050099.1, read as the reverse complement.
GTCAAGGCGAGGTCTACGGCAACGCTTGGAACATCCAACAGCTACGTCGCTTCTACCCTTAAGATGTTTTCAAGTTGTTCATATACCTCGCACCCACGCAAAGTTTAGTCATCAAGGAAGGGTCGGCCTCGCCTCGGCAAAGCCCGACCCTCCCTCGGGGGCTAAAAGGGGGGAACCCCCTCTGCGTTGAAATTTTCCTTGGAAAAAGATCTCTTCTGCCAGAATATCTTTCGTGCTTTTTGACTACTTCGAAAAGTGGATCCTGAAAACGACGGAGTACACGTAAGCAGCCAAGGCTGACTGAGCCGAGGGACTCCTACGCCTCCGGGATACGGATACCTCACTCATCACCTTCTGCGATAAGTAACTCGCGTTCGGATAAAGTGAGTCCGCGGACCGAACAAGTCTTCACGTTCGGAAGCTCTTCTGCCGAAGCGATCCTTCGAGCCTTCTCGACTGAGTCGGTGACAGAGCCTCATGGACGGGTGAAAGTGCGCGTAAGCGGCAAGGCCGACCGAGCCGAGGGACTCCCACGCCTCCGGGATATGGATACCTCACTCATCACCTTCCGCGAGAAGCAACTCTCGCTCGCACAAACATCCCTGTTACCGACAAAAAAGTCCAGATACTCGAAACAAGAGGGAAAGAGACGCAGCTTTACAACACAGCGAGGGTGTGTGTTCTGGCCTCGGCGGCCGCAGAAGGCACACGCTACAAGACATTCTGATCCTGCAGGCTCGGGTCTTGGCGCTGGAAGGGGGCAGCAGCACCCTCGGCATCGACGACACCTTCAGCGAGGTCCGACCTAGCCTCGAACGGCGACGCGGTCCGAGGATCTTCGCTCCGAAGGACGACGTCACCGCCACGCCCGGGCAATCGCTGCCAGGGACTTCTACGGGAATCAGGCCCGAGCAGGCGGCTCGGCCGGTCACCCCTGGGGCCTCGGCCAACCATCTTCCATGGGCGCCAGCCCGACCCGAAGCCTCGGCTGGTCAACTCCGGCGTCGGTCCCGCTAACGGACAACCCGGCTAGGCTCCGACCAACCAGGTTTCATTTTCGAGCCAACTCCGCCTCTGTTCATGCTGCTATCGCTACCCCTGGCCTCGGCTCGTCGAAGAGCGGCCAAGGGGTCCCTTTAACTAAGCTAGAGGAGCCTCGGACAGCAAGGCCGACCGAGTCGAGGGACTCCTACGCCTCCGGGATACAGATACTGAAAGGGAATTAGGCTTACACCTAGTTCCTAAATAATTTTGGTGGTTGAATTGCCCAACACAAACTAATGGACTAACTAGTTTGCTCTAGTGTATAAGTTATACAGGTGTAAAAGGTTCACACTCAGCCAATAAAAAGACCAAATGTTGGGTTCAACAAAAGAACAAAGGAGCAACCGAAGGCTCCTCTGGTCTGGCACACCGTACTGTCCGGTGTGCCACCGGACAGTGTCCGGTGCACCAGAGGAATCCAACTCCAACTCGTCACCTTCGGGAAAATCCAGAGCCAGCGCGCTATAATTCACCGGACTGTCCGGTGTACACCGGACAGTGTCCGGTGCTCCAACGGGACGCGGCTCAGAAACTCGCCAGCCTCGGGATTTCATGAAGGCTGCTCCGCTATAATTCACCGGACATGTCCGGTGTGCACCGGACTGTCCGGTGCATCCTCGGAGCAACGGCTACTTCGCGCCAACGGCTACCTGCAACGCATTAAATGCGCGCGCAGAAGGCAGACGAGCCCATACCGGCGCACCGGACACTGAACAGTTCATGTCTGGTGCGCCACCGGACATCGAGGCGGGCCCAGAAGTCAGAACTCCAACGGTCAGATTCCAACGGCACTGGTGACGTGGCTGGGGCACCGGACATGTCCGGTGTGCACCGGACTGTCCGGTGCGCCATCGAACAGACAGCCTCCACCAACGGTCAAGTTTGGTGGTTGGGGCTATAAATACCCCAACCACCCCACCATTCATTGCATCCAAGTTTTCCACTTCTCAACCACTTACAAGAGCTAGGCATTCAATTCTAGACACATTAAAGAGATCAAATCCTCTCCAATTCCACACAAGGCTTTAGTGATTAGCGAGAGAGATTTGTCGTGTTCTTTTGAGCTCTTGCGCTTGGATTGCTTCTTTTCTTTCTCACTTGTTCTTGTGATCAAAACTCCATTGTAATCAAGGCAAGAGGCACCAATTGTGTGGTGGCCCTTGCGGGGAAGTTTTGTTCCCGGTTTCGATTTGAGAAGAGAAGCTCACTCGGTCCGAGGGACCGTTTGAGAGAGGGAAGGGTTGAAAGAGACCCGGCCTTTGTGGCCTCCTCAACGGGGAGTAGGTTTGAGAGAACCGAACCTCGGTAAAACAAATCCACGTGTCTCACTTCATTATTCGCTTGCGATTTGTTTTCACCCTCTCTCGCGGACTCGTTTTTATTTCTAACGCTAACCCGGCTTGTAGTTGTGTTTATATTTGTAAATTTCAGTTTCGCCCTATTCACCCCCCCTCTAGGCGACTATCAATTGGTATCGGAGCCCGGTGCTTCATTAGAGCCTAACCGCTCGAAGTGATGTCGGGAGATCACGCCAAGAAGGAGATGGAGACCGGCGAAAAGCCCACTACAAGCCACGGGAGCACTTCATCGGAAGAGTCCCGCACCAAGAGAAAGGAGAAGAAGAACTCCTCCAAAGGGAAGGAAAATAAGTCTTCTTCACACCACAAGGAGAAGAAGGAGAAATCCTCTTCTCACAAGACGCGTCGGAGTGGGGACAAGAAAAAGAGGATGAGGAAAGTGGTCTACTACGAGACCGATTCTTCATCGCCATCCACCTCCGGCTCCGACGCGGCGTCCGTCACTTCTAAGCGCCAAGAGCGCAAGAAGTATAGTAAGATCCCCCTACGCTACCCTCGCATTTCTAAACATACACCTTTACTTTCTGTCCCATTAGGCAAACCACCAACTTTTGATGGTGAAGATTATGCTAGGTGGAGTGATTTAATGCGATTTCATCTAACCTCACTCCACAAAAGTATATGGGATGTTGTTGAGTTTGGTGCACAGGTACCATCCGTAGGGGATGAAGACTATGATGAGGATGAGGTGGCCCAAATCGAGCACTTCAACTCTCAAGCGACAACAATACTCCTCGCCTCTCTAAGTAGAGAGGAGTATAACAAAGTGCAAGGGTTGAAGAGCGCCAAGGAGGTTTGGGATGTGCTCAAAACCGCTCACGAAGGAGATGAGCTCAAAAAGATCACCAAGCGGGAGACGATCGAGGGGGAGCTCGGTCGGTTCCGGCTTCGCAAAGGGGAGGAGCCACAAAACATGTACAACCGGCTCAAGACTTTGGTGAATCAAGTGCGCAACCTCGGGAGCAAAAAGTGGGATGACCACGAGGTGGTTAAGGTTATTCTAAGATCTCTTATTTTCCTTAACCCTACTCAAGTTCAATTAATCCGTGGCAACCCAAGGTATACACTAATGACCCCCGAGGAAGTAATCGGGAATTTTGTAAGTTTTGAGTGCATGATCGAAGGCTCGAGGAAGATCAACGAGCTTGATGATCCCTCCACATCCGAAGCTCAACCCGTCGCATTCAAGGCGACGGAGGAAAAGAAGGAGGAGTCTACAACAAGTAGACAACCAATCGACGCCTCCAAGCTCGACAATGAGGAAATGGCGCTCGTCATCAAGAGCTTCCGCCAAATCCTCAAACAAAGGAGAGGGAAAGACTACAAGTCCCGCTCCAAGAAGGTTTGCTACAAGTGTGGTAAGCCCGGTCACTTTATAGCTAAATGTCCATTATCAAGTGATAGTGACAGGGGCGACGACAAGAAGGGGAGAAGAAAGGAGAAGAAGAGGTACTACAAGAAGAAGGGCGGCGATGCCCATGTTTGTCGGGAGTGGGACTCTGACGAAAGCTCTAGCGACTCCTCCGACGACGAGGACGCCGCCAACATCGCCGTCACCAAGGGACTTCTCTTCCCCAACGTCGGTCACAAGTGCCTCATGGCAAAGGACAGCAAAAAGAAGGTTAAATCTAAATCCTCCACTAGATATGAATCCTCTAGTGATGATAATGCTAGTGATGAGGAAGATAATTTGTGCACTCTTTTTGCCAACCTCAACATGCAACAAAAAGAGAAACTTAATGAATTTATTAGTGCCATTCATGAAAAGGATGATCTCTTGGATACCCAAGAGGACTTCCTTGAAAATAAGAAGCATGTTAAGGTTAAAAATGCTTATGCTCTAGAAATTGAGAAATGTGAAAAATTATCTAGTGAGCTAAGCACTTGCCATGAGACAATAGACAACCTTAGAAATGAAAATGCTAATTTGTTAGCTAAGGTTGATTCTCATGTTTGTAATGTCTCAACTTCCAATTCTAGAGATGATAATGTTGATTTACTTGCTAGGATTGATGAGTTGAATGTTTCTCTTGCTAGCCTTAAATTTGAAAATGAAAAATTGCTTGCTAAGGCTAAAGATTTTGATGTTTGCAATGCTACTATTTCTGACCTTAGAACTAAGAATGACATGTTACATGCTAAGGTCGTAGAATTAAAATCTTGCAAACCCTCTACATCTATCGTTGAGCATGTATCTATTTGTACTAGATGTAGAGATGTTGATATCAATGCTATTTATGATCACATGTCTTTAATTAAACAACAAAATGATCATATAGCAAAATTAGATGCTAAAATTGCCGAGCATAACTTAGAAAATGAGAAATTTAAATTTGCTAGAAGTATGCTCTATAGTGGGAGACGCCCTGGCATCAAGGATGGCATTGGCTTCCAAAGGGGGGACAATGTCAAACTTAATGCCCCTCCTAAAAGATTGTCCAACTTTGTTAAGGGCAAGGCTCCCATGCCTCAGGATAACGAGGGTTACATTTTATACCCTGCCGGTTATCCCGAGGACAAAATTAGGAAAATTCATTCTAGGAAGTCTCACTCTGGTTCTAACCATGCTTTTATGTATAAGAGTGAGACATCTAGCTCTAGGCAACCAACCCGTGCTAAGTTGCCTAAGAAGAAAATTCCTATTGCATCAAATGAACATAGCTTTTCATTTAAAACCTTTGATGCATCATATGTTTTGACTAACAAATCCGGCAAGGTTGTTGCCAAGTATGTTGGGGGCAAACACAAGAACTCCAAAACTTGTGTTTGGGTTCCCAAAGTTCTTGTTTCTAATGCCAAAGGACCCAAAACCGTTTGGGTACCTAAAGTCAAGAACTAAAATTGTTTTGTAGGTTTATGCATCCGGGGGCTCAAGTTGGATACTCGACAGCGGGTGCACAAACCATATGACAGGGGAGAAAAAGATGTTCTCCTCCTACGAGAAAAACCAAGATCCCCAACGAGCTATCACATTCGGGGATGGAAATCAAGGTTTGGTCAAAGGTCTTGGTAAAATAGCTATATCTCCTGATCATTCTATTTCCAATGTTTTTCTTGTAGATTCATTAGATTACAATTTGCTTTCTGTATCTCAATTATGCAAAATGGGCTACAACTGTCTTTTCACTAAAATAAGTGTCACTGTCTTTAGAAGAAGTGATGATTCAATAGCATTTAAGGGTGTGTTAGAGGGTCAGCTATACTTGGTAGATTTTGATAGAGCTGAACTCGACACATGCTTAATTGCTAAGACTAACATGGGTTGGCTCTGGCACCGCCGACTAGCCCATGTTGGGATGAAGAATCTTCATAAGCTTCTAAAGGGAGAACACATTTTAGGACTAACAAATGTTCATTTTGAGAAAGACAGGATTTGTAGCGCATGCCAAGCAGGAAAGCAAGTTGGTGCTCATCATCCACACAAGAACATCATGACGACCGACAGGCCGCTTGAGCTACTCCACATGGATCTATTCGGCCCGATTGCTTACATAAGCATCGGCGGGAGTAAGTATTGTCTTGTAATAGTGGATGATTATTCTCGCTTCACTTGGGTGTTCTTTTTGCAGGAAAAATCTCAAACCCCAGAAACCTTAAAAGGATTCTTGAGACGGGCTCAAAATGAGTTCGCCTTAAGGATCAAGAAAATAAGAAGCGACAACGGAACGGAGTTCAAGAACTCTCAAATTGAAGGCTTCCTTGAGGAGGAGGGCATCAAGCATGAGTTCTCTTCTCCCTACACGCCACAACAAAATGGTGTAGTGGAGAGGAAGAATAGAACTCTAATGGACATGGCAAGAACCATGCTTGATGAATACAAGACTTCGGATCGGTTTTGGGCGGAAGCAGTCAACACCGCATGCTATGCCATCAACCGGTTATATCTACACCGAATCCTCAAGAAGACATCTTATGAACTCCTAACCGGTAAAAAGCCCAACATCTCATATTTTAGAGTCTTTGGTAGCAAATGCTTTATTCTTGTTAAAAGAGGTAGAAAATCTAAATTTGCTCCTAAGACTGTAGAAGGCTTTTTACTAGGATATGATTCAAACACAAGGGCATATAGAGTCTTTAACAAGTCCACTGGACAAGTTGAAGTTTCTTGTGACATTGTGTTTGATGAAACTAACGGCTCTCAAGTAGAGCAAGTTGATCTTGATGAGATAGGTGATGAAGATGCTCCATGCATCGCACTAAGGAACATGTCCATTGGGGATGTGTGCCCTAAGGAATCGGAAGAGCCTCCAAATACACAAGATCAACCATCCTCCTCCACGCAAGCATCTCCACCGACTCAAAATAAGGATGAAGCTCAAGTTGATGTAGAAGATCAAGCAAATGAGCCACCTCAAGATGACAGCAATGATCAAGGGGGAGATGCAAATGATCAAGACAAGGAGGTGAAGAGCAAAGGCCGCCACATCCAAGAGTCCACCAAGCAATCCAACGAGATCACCCCGTCGACACCATCCTCGGCGACATTCATAAGGGGGTAACCACTAGATCTCGTGTTGCACATTTTTGTGAACATTACTCTTTTGTTTCCTCTATTGAGCCACACAGGGTAGAGGAAGCACTCCAAGATTCGGATTGGGTGGTGGCGATGCAAGAGGAGCTCAACAACTTCACCAGAAACGAGGTATGACATTTAGTTCCACGTCCTAATCAAAATGTTGTAGGAACCAAATGGGTCTTCCGCAACAAGCAAGATGAGCATGGTGTGGTGACAAGGAACAAAGCTCGACTTGTGGCCAAGGGATACTCTCAAGTCGAAGGTTTGGATTTCGGTGAAACCTATGCACCCGTAGCTAGGCTTGAGTCAATTCGCATATTATTAGCCTATGCTACTTACCATGGCTTTAAGCTTTTTCAAATGGACGTGAAAAGTGCCTTCCTCAATGGACCAATCAAGGAAGAAGTCTATGTTGAGCAACCTCCCGGCTTTGAAGATAGTGAGTACCCTAACCATGTTTATAAGCTCTCTAAGGCGCTTTATGGGCACAAGCAAGCCCCAAGAGCATGGTATGAATGCCTAAGAGATTTCCTTATCGCTAATGGCTTCAAAGTCGGAAAGGCCGATCCTACTTTGTTCACTAAAACTCTTGAAAATGACTTGTTTGTATGCCAAATTTATGTTGATGATATTATATTTGGGTCTACTAACGAGTCTACATGTGAAGAATTTAGTAGGATCATGACACAGAAATTCGAGATGTCTATGATGGGGGAGTTGAAGTATTTCTTAGGATTTCAAGTGAAACAACTCCAAGAAGGCACCTTCCTTAGCCAAACGAAGTACACTCAAGACATTCTTAACAAGTTTGGGATGAAGGATGCCAAGCCCATCAAGACACCCATGGGAACTAATGGGCATCTCGACCTCGACACGGGAGGTAAGTCCGTGGATCAAAAGGTATACCGGTCGATGATAGGTTCTTTACTCTATTTATGTGCATCTCGACCGGATATTATGCTTTCCGTATGTATGTGTGCGAGATTCCAAGCCGACCCTAAGGAAGCTCACCTTACGGCCGTAAAACAAATCTTGAGATATTTGGCTTATACTCCTAAGTTTGGGCTTTGGTATCCTAGGGGATCCACTTTTGATTTGATTGGTTATTCGGATGCCGATTGGGCGGGTGCAAAATCAATAGGAAGAGCACATCGGGGACCTGCCAGTTCTTGGGAAGATCCTTGGTGTCTTGGGCTTCAAAGAAGCAAAATTTGGTCGCTCTTTCCACCGCCGAAGCCGAGTACATTGCCGCAGGCCATTGTTGCGCGCAATTACTTTGGATGAGGCAAACCCTGCGGGACTACGGTTACAAATTGACCAAAGTCCCTTTGCTATGTGATAATGAGAGTGCAATCAAGATGGCGGATAATCCCGTCGAGCATAGCCGCACTAAACACATAGCCATTCGGTATCACTTTTTAAGGGATCACCAACAAAAGGGAGATATCGAGATTTCATATATTAACACTAAAGATCAATTAGCCGATATCTTTACCAAGCCACTTGATGAACAATCTTTTAACAAACTTAGGCATGAGCTAAATATTCTTGATTCTAGGAACTTCTTTTGTTAAATTGCACACATAGCTCATTTATATACCTTTGATCATGTCTCTTTCATATGCTATGACTAATGTGTTTTCAAGTGAATTTCAAACCAAGTCATAGGAATATTGAAAGGGAATTGGAGTCTTCGGCGAAGACAAAGGCTTCCACTCCGTAACTCATCCTTCGCCGTCACTCCAAGCAACTCTCCATTCTTGTGGGAGAAAGCATGAGCACAAAGCAAAAGGACTTCATCTTTGGTATAATCTTAACTCATTTATTTATGACCAAAGAGGAAGAAAGCACTTTGAGGGCTCTAATGATTCCGTTTTTGGCGATTCATGCCAAAGGGGGAGAAAGTAAGAGCCCAAAGCAAAAGGACCGCACCACCACCAATTTCAAAAACTTCGTGTTTCCAAGAATATTATCAATTGGTTTCCTATTGTGTTCAAAAGGGGGAGAAAGTAGTATTTCAAAAATGATATATCAAAACCCTCTTGAACACTAAGAGGAGGATCTCATTTAGGGGGAGTTTTGTTTAGTCAAAGGAGAAGCATTTGAAACAGAAAAAAAAATTTCAAATCTTGAAAATGCTTTGCCAAATCTTATTCATTTCCTTTGACTATTTGCAAAAGAACTTTGAAAAGGATTTACAAAAAGAATTTGCAAAAACAAAACCTATGGTGCAAGCGTGGTCCAAAATGTTAATTAAGAAAGAAACGATCCATGCATATCTTGTAAGTATCTATATTGGCTCAATTCCAAGCAACCGTTACACTTACAGTATGCAAACTAGTTCAATTATGCACTTCTATATTTGCTTTAGTTTGTGTTGGCATCAATCACCAAAAAGGGGGAGATTGAAAGGGAATTAGGCTTACACCTAGTTCCTAAATAATTTTGGTGGTTGAATTGCCCAACACAAACTAATGGACTAACTAGTTTGCTCTAGTGTATAAGTTATACAGGTGTAAAAGGTTCACACTCAGCCAATAAAAAGACCAAATGTTGGGTTCAACAAAAGAACAAAGGAGCAACCGAAGGCTCCTCTGGTCTGGCACACCGTACTGTCCGGTGTGCCACCGGACAGTGTCCGGTGCACCAGAGGAATCCAACTCCAACTCGTCACCTTCGGGAAAATCCAGAGCCAGCGCGCTATAATTCACCGGACTGTCCGGTGTACACCGGACAGTGTCCGGTGCTCCAACGGGACGCGGCTCAGAAACTCGCCAGCCTCGGGATTTCATGAAGGCTGCTCCGCTATAATTCATCGGACATGTCCGGTGTGCACCGGACTGTCTGGTGCATCCTCGGAGCAACGGCTACTTCACGCCAACGGCTACCTGCAACGCATTAAATGCGCGCGCAGCGCGCGCAGAAGGCAGGCAAGCCCATACCGGCGCACCGGACACTGAACAGTTCATGTCCGGTGCGCCACCGAACATCGAGGCGGGCCCAGAAGTCAGAACTCCAACGGTCAGATTCCAACGGCACTGGTGACGTGGCTGGGGCACCGGACATGTCCGGTGTGCACCGGACTGTCCGGTGCGCCATCGAACAGACAGCCTCCACCAACGGTCAAGTTTGGTGGTTGGGGCTATAAATACCCCAACCACCCCACCATTCATTGAATCCAAGTTTTCCACTTCTCAACCACTTACAAGAGCTAGGCATTCAATTTTAGACACATTAAAGAGATCAAATCCTCTCCAATTCCACACAAGGCTTTAGTGATTAGCGAGAGAGATTTGTCGTGTTCTTTTGAGCTCTTGCGCTTGGATTGCTTCTTTTCTTTCTCACTTGTTCTTGTGATCAAAACTCCATTGTAATCAAGGCAAGAGGCACCAATTGTGTGGTGGCCCTTGCGGGGAAGTTTTGTTCCCGGTTTCGATTTGAGAAGAGAAGCTCACTCGGTCCGAGGGACCGTTTGAGAGAGGGAAGGGTTGAAAGACACCCGGCCTTTGTGGCCTCCTCAACGGGGAGTAGGTTTGAGAGAACCGAACCTCGGTAAAACAAATCCACGTGTCTCACTTCATTATTCGCTTGCGATTTGTTTTCACCCTCTCTCGCGGACTCGTTTTTATTTCTAACGCTAACCCGGCTTGTAGTTGTGTTTATATTTGTAAATTTCAGTTTCGCCCTATTCACCCCCCCTCTAGGCGACTATCAGATACCTCACTCGTCACCTTGACACGGGGCGACTCATGCTTGGTGAAGCGGTTCAGATAATCAACAGGCGAGTCTTAGTGCTCGAAAATGAGGAAAAAACATGGCTCCGTGCCAAAATTACATACATGTTCAGGCCTCGACAGCCATAATGAACAAAAACACTGGCATTCAAAGTGCCATTACAAACGGAACTCTGGTTCCCCCTCCGCAGGTACGAACAACCCCACTCGATGGGGGAGGGCCTGCGGAGCAACAGAAGACCGACGAACGACACGCCGTCGCCCGCTCCAGCAGCAGCGACGACGACGACTTCTGCTCCGGGGGGCCGAACAGCGGCAGCACTGACCTCAGGGCGGATGCTGCTGCCAAGAGGCCCCCGCCCATGCCCAAACTCGTGAGGCAAGGACGGGCAGAAGGCCGTAGAGTTGGAGGTCGGTCCGTGGCCGGCCCTGGCTACCTCGCCGGTGGAAGAACCTCTTCCAGCTGCCGTGGCAGACGTCGGCGCCGCGAGCGGCTCTGAAGCCACTCGCGTCCGAAAGCCGGGCACGGTGCAGCTGCCGGTGCCACGGACGGCGACCGCCCTTCCCTCCGATCACTGAGTGAAGGAGCGGGCCACCGCCCACGCAGGGGCCGACCCCAACTCGGCACACTCCCCTCCCCAGCCCTGGTGATGAAAATCCTTGAGGCTGAGGGAGGGGTAGAGGCCGCAGCCCGGCTCGCTTTCCCCCACCATCAAGCTGGAGGTCACCATCTTGGGTGACCGCCGGCGGAGGGGTGCAGCCGGGTTGCATGATGAAAATCCTTGAAGCCGAACGATGGCTGAAAGGTACCAACTCCCACGGAGTTGCGTTCCTCCAACGATGAGGCGAAAAGATGGCGGGTATCCCCCATCCGGGGGCTTGAAAGGTGGAAAGACACGATGCATAAGGGAGCGCGAAGACATGGTCGCCTTCCGAAGGGGGTCACCCTCCTTTTAAAGGCAACTCTCCCTACTTGCACCCCCAGCCGTCACGGGCCGAGTCTTCTCCAACACGCTCCAAGGCCCTCCCCTGCGGCGCGGGGGCCGGGTCCCGCATGTCATGCAAGCCGGCTCAGAGCAGAAGAAGCCAAACCGCCGCGCGCGGTGCACACGACCGCCCAGCGGTTACAAGTGACCCTCCACTTTTGCCCAGACCAATGGGCGAAAGAGGCGGGTAGCCATGCAGGCGGCATGCAAACCGCGCCAAGTGGACGCGCTTCTCCGACTCCCGACACGCCCAGCATGGAGGCCCAGGCCCACGCGTCACGCAACCGGCGCGCCGGATGCTTCATGCAAAGCAACTGCACCGCCACTTGCGCCACCACCGCGCCTCCTCGATTGTGGAACCAATACCGCGACTCGAGGCGACCCAGTGCATGACCCAGCAGCGCCAGCCTGGCGCGGCGGTCAATGCGGCCAAAAGTAGGCCGGCAGTAATGACGGTGGCAGGCGGGCGGGAGCAGCGGTCACGTCGTCAGCCAAGCTCACGTCCCATCCGGGGGCAGCAGGAGAACCCCCTCTCACGGCGTGAAGACAACGCGCCCGTGATCCGTCCCTCGAACGGCTCGCGCACGCGCAACGGCCGCCCCGCCAACCACCCGCCCCATCGCATTAACTCCGCGGCGGGACAGGCGACGCTTCTGGCAGGAGCAGCGGGCGACGCTTCGCCTTCGCCGTAATAACCGCGCCAAAAAAGGTACGCCACGTCGTTCGATTTCGTATCCTTTTCCTTTTTTCCTCTTTTTCTATCTCTTGCAACAGGGACCGGGAAAGGGGGATACCCCGAAAAGGATCCTTCCCCGTGAAGGAACCAGGCTCCGAGCCTCCTTACTGATCAGAGGTTCGAAGGCTGGCCCCCCGAAGGGTTCAACAGCCGCCTCAGATCACGTGGGCCCTACACCCACTACTGGTCAGAGGTTCGAAGGCCGGCCCCCCGAAGGGTTCCACGGCCGCCTCAGGCTACTCGGGCTCCGCGCCAATTACTGATCAGGGGTTCGAAGGCTGGCCCCCGAAGGGTTCACAGCCGCCTCAGACGCCGAGCGAGGGATGACCATGGGTACGTTCGATACATAACCAAGGCTCGGGCTGCGCTCCCGAGGTACCCTAGGACATTTCCGAGACCAGCGGGAGCGATCTTGTAACAGAATCCCATCAGAGGGAGGCATCGAGCCCTCGGACCCCGTCGCCAGGGGACCGGGTCCGGCAGATCACCCGCAGGTACTTTTGGGCGTGCCTCTGGGCCCCTAGCCGACCCCTAACGAACGGGGCACGGACGTCCACTCGGATTACCCGCTTGCAGCTCACCGGAGACACCATGTTCGGCGCCCATCGAGGGCAACATGGCGCTTTCCCCCCCTCCTCCTTGCGGAAAGGCGACGCAGGGGCATATGTAAAAAAGCCGAGTCTGTCCCTGATCGCCCTCTCGCCCTGTGCAGAGGCTCGGGGGCTGCTCTCGCAAACCCGGCTCCGGCCGAACCGTTGACAGCGTCAACATACCAGCCCGAGAACTTGGGCCCCGACCGTACACCCGGGCTACGACCAGTTCACATGAGGGAACAACCAGACCAGCCGAAGCATTACGCGAGGCATTAAGACCTCGAAGGAGTGAAACCACTCCTCCGAGGCCTCGGGGGCTACACCCGGCGGGTGCGCTCGCGCGCACCCACCGGAACAAAATGCAACCGAGAAAGGTTGGTCCCCTTGCAAAAAAGTGCGACGAAAGCCTCCAAGCGAGTGCTAACACTCCCTTCGAAGCTCGGGGGCTACTGTCGTGGACCATAATTAGGGGTACCCTCAAGACTCCTAATTCTCAGCTGGTAACCCCCATCAGCATAAAGCTGCTAAGGCCTGATGGGTGCGATTAAGTCAGGGATCAGTCCATTCGAGCGACTCGATCACGCCTCGCCCGAGCCTAGCCTCGAACAAGGGCAGCCGGCCCCGAAGGATTTCCATCTCGCCCGAGGCCCCCCTCCGACGGCGTACATATTTCCGGCTCGCCCGAGGCCCTGCCTTCGCTAAGAAGCAACCCTGACTAAGTCGCCGCACCAACCGACCAAATCGCAGGAGCATTTAACGCAAAGGTGGCCTGACACCTTTATCCTGACGCGCGCCCCCCGGCAGAGCCGAAGTGACCGCCGTCACTTTGCCGCTTCGCTGACCGGCCTGACAGAAGGACAGCACCGCCTGCGCCACTCCGACTGCAGTGTCACTTGACAGAGTAAGACTGACAGGCAGTCAGGCCCTGCCAAAGGCACCATAGGAAGCTCCGCTCCGCCCGACCCAGGGCTCGGACTCGGGCTAAGTCCCGGAAGACGGCGAACTCCGCTCCGCCCGACCCAGGGCTCGGACTCGGGCTAAGTCCCGGAAGACGGCGAACTCCGCTCCGCCCGACCCAGGGCTCGGACTCGGGCTAAGTCCCGGAAGACGGCGAACTCCGCTCCGCCCGACCCAGGGCTCGGACTCGGGCTCAGCCCCAGAAGACGACGAACTCCGCTCCGCCCGACCTAGGGCTCGGACTCGGGCTCAGCCCCAGAAGACGACGAACTCCGCTTTGCCCGACCCCAGGGCTCGGGCTCCGCTCTGGCCTCTGCCGACGACCTCCGCCTCGCCCGACCCAGGGGCTCGGACTCGGCCTCGGCCATGGAAGACAGACTCGACCTCGGCTTCGGAGGAGCCTCCACATCACCCAACCTAGGGCACAGGCCAGCCACGTCAACAGGAGGCGCCATCATCACCCTACCCCGAGCTGACTCGGGCCGCAGGGAACAAGACCGGTGTCCCATCTGGCTAAGCTCCGCCAGATAGGCAATGATGGCGCCCCGCATGCTCCGTGACGACGGCGGCTCTCAGCCCCCCTTACGGAAGCAAGAGGACGTCAGCAAGGACCCAACCGCTCCGACAGCTGTCCCTCCACCAGGCTCCGTCGCTCCTCCGACGGCCACGACATCACACCAGCTGGGTGCCAAAATCTCTCCGGCTGCCACATCGGCATGTACTTAGGGCGCTAGCTCTCCCCCGCTAGACACATAGCACTCTGCTACACCCCCCATTGTACACCTGGATCCTCTCCTTACGCCTATAAAAGGAAGGACCAGGGCCCTCTTAGAGAAGGTTGGCCGCGCGGGGACGAGGACGAGACAGGCGCTCTCTTAGGGGCCGCTCGCTTCCCTCTCCCGCGTGGACGCTTGTAACCCCCTACTGCAAGCGCACCCGACCTGGGCACGGGACGAACACGAAGGCCGCGGGATTCCCACCTCTCTCACGCCGGCCTCCGGCCGCCTCGCTTTCTCCCCCCTTCGCGCTCGCCCTCGCGCTCGACCCATCTGGGCTGGGGCACGCGGCGACACTCACTCGTCGGCCCAAGGGACCCCCCGGTCTCGGAACGCCGACACCTACGCTATCCTCGCATTCCTAAATATACACCATTACTTTCCGTTCCATTGGGCAAACCACCAACGTTTGATGGTGAAGATTATGCTAGGTGGAGTGATATGATGCGATATCACCTAACCTCACTCCACAAAAGTATATGGGATGTTGTTGAGTTTGGTGTACAGGTACCATCCGTAGGGGATGAAGATTATGATGAGGACGAAGTGGCCCAAATCGTGCACTTCAACTCCCAAGCCACCACTATACTCCTCACCTCTCTAAGTCGAGAGGAGTATAACAAGGTGCAAGGATTGAAGAGCGCCAAGGAGATTTGGGACGTGCTCAAGACCGCGCACGAAGGAGACGAGGTGACTAAAATCACCAAGCGGGAGACGATCGAGGGGGAGCTCGGTCGCTTCCGGCTTCGCCAAGGCGAAGAGCCACAAGAAATGTACAACCGGCTCAAGACCTTGGTGAACCAAGTGCGCAACCTCGGGAGTAAGAAATGGGATGACCATGAGATGGTTAAGGTTATTCTAAGATCCCTCGTTTTTCTTAACCCTACACAAGTTCAATTAATTCGAGGAAATCCTAGATATACACTAATGTCTCCTGAGGAAGTAATAGGAAACTTTGTGAGCTTTGAGTTGATGATCAAAGGCTCAAAGAAGATTATCGAGCTAGATGGCCCCTCCACGCCCGAAGCACAACCGGTTGCATTCAAGGCGACGGAGGAGAAGAAGGAGGAGTCTACATCAAGTAGACAACCAATCGACGCCTCTAAGCTCGATAATGAGGAGATGACGCTCATCATCAAGAGCTTCCGCCAAATCCTCAAGCAAAGGAGGGGGAAAGACTACAAGTCCCGCTCCAAGAACGTTTGCTACAAGTGTGGTAAGCCCGGTCACTTTATAGCAAAATGTCCTATTTCTAGTGACAGTGACAGGGGCGATGACAAGAAGGGGAGAAGAAAGGAGAAGAAGAGATACTACAAGAAGAAGGGTGGTGATGCCCATGTGTGCCGCGAATGGGACTCGGACGAGAGCTCCTCCGACTCCTCCTCCGACGAGGACGCCGCCAACATCGCTATCACTAAAGGTCTTCTCTTCCCCAACGTCGGCCACAAGTGCCTCATGGCAAAGGACGGCAAAAGGAAGAAGGTAAAATCAAAGTTTTCCACTAAATATGCAACCTCTAGTGATGAGGACAATTGTAGTGATGAGGAAGATAATTTGCGCACCCTTTTTGCCAACCTAAACATGCAATAAAAAGAAAAATTGAATGAATTAATTAGTGTTATTCATGAGAAGGATGAACTCTTGGACACTCAAGAGGACTTCCTAATTAAGGAGAATAAGAAGCATGTTAAGGTTAAAAATGCTTACGCTCTAGAAGTAGAAAAATGTGAAAAACTATCTAGTGAGCTAAGCACATGCCATGATGTTATTGTCAACCTTAGAAATGAAAATGCTAATTTAATTGCTAAGGTTGATTCAAATGCTTGTGATGTTTCAATTCCTGATCTTAGAAATGATAATGTTAGTTTACTTGCTAAGATTGAAGAATTGAATGTCTCTCTTGCTAGCCTTAGAAATGATAATGAAAAATTAATTGCTAAGGCTAAAGAATTAGATGTTTGCAATGCTTCCATTTCCGATCTTAGAGATAAAAATGATATTTTACGTGCTAAGATTGTTAAACTTAACTCTTGCAAACCCTCTACATCTACTATTGAGCATGTTACCATTTGCACTAGATGTAGAGATGTTAACATTGATGCTATTCATGATCACATGGCTTTAATTAAACAACAAAATGATCATATAGCAAAATTAGATGCCAAAATTGTCGAGCATGACTTAGAAAATGAGAAATTTAAATTTGCTAGAAGCATGCTCTATAACGGGAGACGCCCTGGCATCAAGGATGACATTGGCTTCCAAAGGGGAGACAATGTCAAACTTAATGCCCCTCCTAAAAGATTGTCAAACTTTGTTAAGGGCAAGGCTCCCATGCCTCAGGATAACGAGGGTTACATTTTGTACCCTGCCGGTTATCCCGAGAGCAAAATTAGAAGAATTCATTCTAGGAAGTCTCACTCTGGCCCTAATCATGCTCTTATGTATAAGGGTGAGACATCTAGCTCTAGGCAATCAACCCGTGCTAAGTTGCCTAAGAAGAAAACTCCTAGTGCATCAAATGAGTCCAACATTTCATTTAAAACTTTCGATGCATCTTATGTTTTGACTAACAAATCTGGCAAGGTAGTTGCCAAGTTTGTTGGGGGCAAACACAAGGGATCAAAGACTTGTGTTTGGGTACCCAAAGTTCTTGTATCTAATGCCAAAGGACCCAAAACCATTTGGGTACCTAAAACCAAGAACTAAACTTGTTTTGTAGGTTTATGCATCCGGGGGCTCAAGTTGGATCATCGATAGCGGGTGCACAAACCACATGACAGGGGAGAAGAAGATGTTCTCCTCCTATGAGAAAAACCAAGATCCCAAAGAGCGATCACATTCGGGGATGGAAATCAAGGTTTGGTCAAAGGATTGGGTAAAATTGCTATATCACCTGACCATTCCATTTCAAATGTTTTTCTTGTTGATTCTTTAGATTACAACTTGCTTTCTATTTCACAATTATGTAAAATGGGCTACAACTGTCTTTTTACGGATACAGGTGTCACTGTCTTTAGAAGAAGTGATGATTCAATAGCATTTAAGGGAGTGTTAGAGGGTCAGCTATACTTAGTAGATTTTGATAGAGCTGAACTTGACACTTGCCTAATTGCTAAGACTAACATGGGCTGGCTCTGGCATCACCGACTAGCACATGTTGGAATGAAGAATCTTCACAAGCTTCTAAAGGGAGAACACGTTTTGGGACTAACAAATGTTCATTTTGAGAAAGACAGGATGTGTAGCGCATGTCAGGCAGGGAAGCAAGTTGGAGTTCATCATCCACACAAGAACGTCATGACAACTGACAGGCCACTAGAGCTCCTACACATGGATCTATTCGGCCTGATTGCCTACATAAGCATCGACGGGAGTAAGTACTGTCTAATTATTATGGATGACTATTCTCGCTTCACTTGGGTGTTCTTTTTGCAGGAAAAATCTCATACCCAAGAGACCTTAAAGGGATTCTTGAGACGAGCTCAAAACGAGTTCGACTTAAGGATCAAGAAAATAAGAAGCGACAACGGGACGAAGTTCAAGAACTCACAAATCGAAGGCTTCCTTGAGGAGGGCATCAAGCATGAGTTCTCTTCTCCCTACACCCCACAACAAAATGGTGTAGTGGAGAGGAAGAATCGAACTCTATTGGACATGGCAAGAACCATGCTTGATGAGTACAAGACTTCAGATCGGTTTTGGGCCGAGGCAGTCAACACCGCTTGCTACGCCATCAACCGGTTGTATCTACACTGAATCCTCAAAAAGACATCATATGAACTCCTAACCGGTAAAAAGCCCAATGTTTCATATTTTAGAGTCTTTGGTAGCAAATGCTTTATTCTTGTTAAAAGAGGTAGAAAATCTAAATTTGCTCCTAAGGCTGTAGAAGGTTTTTTACTAGGATATGATTCAAACACAAGGGCATATAGAGTCTTTAACAAGTCCTCCGGACTAGTTGAAGTTTCTTGTGACGTTGTGTTTGATGAGACTAACGGCTCTCAAGTAGAGCAAGTTGATCTTGATGAGATAGGTGATGAAGAGGCTCCGTGCATCGCTCTAAGGAACATGTCCATTGGGGATGTGTGTCCTAAGGAATTCGAAGAGCCACCACATGCACAAGATCAACCATCTTCCTCCATGCAAGCATCTCCACCAACTCAAGATGAGGATGAGGCTCAAAATGATGAAGAAAGAAATCAAGAAGTTGAGCCACCTCAAGAGGAGAGCAATGATCAAGGGGGAGATGCCGATGATCAAGATGAGGAAGATGAACAAGTTCCAAGACCACCACACCCAAGAGTCCACCAAGCAATCCATCGAGATCACCCCGTGAACACCATCCTCGGCGATATTCAAAAGGGGGTAACTACTCGATCTCGGGTTGCTCATTTTTGTGAACATTACTCTTTTGTTTCCTCTATTGAGCCACATAGAGTAGAGGAAGCACTACAAGATTCGGATTGGGTGGTGGTGATGCAAGAGGAGCTCAACAACTTCACTAGGAATGAGGTCTGGCATTTAGTTCCACGTCCTAATCAAAATGTTGTAGGAAACAAGTGGGTATTCCGCAACAAGCAAGATGAGCATGGGGTGGTGACAAGGAACAAAGCCCAACTTGTGGCCAAGGGGTATTCGCAAGTCGAAGGTTTGGATTTCGGTGAAACCTATGCACCCGTAGCTAGGCTTGAGTCAATTCGCATATTACTTGCCTATGCCACTTACCATGGCTTTAAGCTTTATCAAATGGACGTGAAAAGTGCCTTCCTCAATGGACCAATCAAGGAAGAGGTCTATGTTGAGCAACCTCCCAGCTTTGAAGATAGTGAGTATCCTAACCATGTCTATAAACTCTCTAAGGCGCTTTATGGGCTCAAGCAAGCCCAAGAGCATGGTATGAATGCCTAAGAGATTTTCTTATCACTAATGGCTTCAAAGTTGGAAAAGCCGATCCTACTCTATTCACTAAAACTCTTGACAATGATTTGTTTGTATGCCAAATTTATGTTGATGATATTATATTTGGGCCTACTAACGAATCTACATGTGAAGAATTTAGTAGGATCATGACACAAAGATTCGAGATGTTGATGATGGGGGAGTTGAAGTACTTCTTAGGATTTCAAGTGAAGCAACTCCAAGAGGGCACATTCATTAGCCAAACGAAGTATATTCAAGACATTCTAACCAAGTTTGGGATGAAGGATGTCAAAACCATCAAGACACCCATGGGAACCAATGGGCATCTCGACCTCGACACGGGAGGTAAATCCATCGATCAAAAGGTATATCGGTCGATGATAGGTTCTTTACTCTATTTATGTGCATCTCGACCGGATATTATGCTTTCCGTATGCATGTGTGCAAGATTCCAAGCCGACCCTAAGGAAGCTCACCTTACGGCCGTAAAACGAATCTTGAGATATTTGGTTCATACTCCTAAGTTTGGGCTTTGGTACCCTCGGGGATCCACATTTGATTTAATTGGTTATTCAGATGCCGATTGGGCTGGGTGTAAAATTAATAGGAAGAGCACATCGGGGACTTGCCAGTTCTTGGGACGATCCCTGGTGTCTTGGGCTTCAAAGAAGCAAAATTCCGTAGCTCTTTCTACCGCCGAAGCCGAGTATATTGCCGCAGGCCATTGTTGCGCGCAATTGCTTTGGATGTGGCAAACCCTTAGGGACTATGGTTACAAATTAACCAAAGTTCCTCTTCTATGTGATAATGAGAGTGCAATCCGCATGGCGGATAATCCCGTTGAACATAGCCGCACTAAACACATAGCCATTCGGTATCATTTCTTAAGAGATCACCAACAAAAGGGAGATATCGAGATTGCATATATTAACACTAAAGAACAATTAGCCGATATCTTTACCAAGCCACTAGATGAACAAACTTTTAACAAACTTAGGCATGAGCTAAATATTCTTGATTCTAGGAATTTCTTTTGATGTTTTGCACACATAGCTCATAAATATACCTTTGATCATGTCTCTTTTATATGCTATGACTAATGTGTTTTCAAGTATATTTCAAACCAAGTCATAGATTGAAAGGGAATTGAAGTCCTCGGCGAAGACAAAGGCTTCCACTCCACTCCATCGAATTACTCATCCTTCACCGTCGCTCCGAGCAACTCTCCGTCTTTGGTATAATCTTCACTCATATTTTTTTGCCAAAAAGGAGAAAGTAGTTCAAAGGGCTTATATTTCACTCAAATATCCGTTTTTGGCGATTCATGCCAAAGGGGGAGAAAGTATTAGCCCAAAGCAAAAGGACCGCACCACCACCGATTTCAAAAATGTGTTCAAATGATGAAATTTTTCAAGTGATATCTTATTGTTTTCAAAAGGGGGAGAAAGTAGTATTTTCAAAATTGGTATCTTAAAACCCTCTTGAACACTAAGAGGAGGATCTTTATTAAGGGGGGAGTTTTGTTTAGTCAAAGGTAAAGCATTTGAAACAGAGGGAGAAAATTTCAAATCTCAAAATTGCTTCTCAAAATCTTGTTCATTTACCTTTGACTATTTGCAAAAGGACTTTGAAAAGAAATTACAAAAGAATTTGCAAAAACAAAACATGTGGTACAAGCGTGGTCCCAAATGTTAAAAATATAAATAAACAATCCATGCATATCTTATGAGAATATATTGGTTTCATTTCAAGCAACCTTTGCACTTACATTTTGCAAACTAGTCAATTATGCACTTCTACATTTGCTTTGGTTTGTGTTGACATCAATCACCAAAAAGGGGGGAGATTGAAAGGCAATTAGGCTTACACCTTTTTTCTAATTAATTTTGGTGGTTGAATTGCTCAACACAAATAATTGAACTAACTAGTTTGCTCTAGTCTATAAGTTCTACCGGTGCCAAAGGTTCACAATAAGCCAATAAAAAGACCAAGAAATGGTTCAAACAAAGAGAGCCAAAGACATCCCAAAATGCACCCTGGTCTGGCGCACCGGACTGTCCGGTGTGCCACCGGACAGTGTCCGGTGCACCAAGGCACTCGAGGCTGAACTTGCCACCTTCGGGAAAATCAGAGGGCGCTCCGCTATAATTCACCGGACTGTCCGGTGAAGCACCAGACAGTGTCCGATGTGCCAGCGGAGCAACGACTACTTCGCGTGCAATGGTCGTCTGCAACCGCATTCAGTGCACTACAGTGCGCGCCAGAGTCAGAGCACGCGCAGTTGGCGCACCGGACAGTCTACAGGACCTGTCCGGTGCACCACTGGACAGCCCAGAGGCCCCACAAGTCAGGGCTCCAACGGTCGAACCCCAACGGTTGGCTGACGTGGCTGGCGCACCGGACAGTGGCCGGTGCGCCATGCGACAGCAGTCTTCCAACGACCATTTTTGGTGGTTGGGGCTATAAATACCCCAACCACCCCACATTCAATGACATCCAAGTTTCTACACTTCTACACCTTACAAGAGCTATAACATTCAATACAAGACACACCAAAGAGATCAAATCCTCTCTCAACTCCACACAAAGCTTTAGTGATTAGAGAGAGTGATTTGTTGTGTTCATTTGAGCTCTTGCGCTTGGATTGCTTCTTTATTTCTCATTCTTCTTGTGATCAAACTCAATTGTAACCAAGGCAAGAGACACCAATTGTGTGGTGGTCCTTGCGGGAACTTTGTGTTCCGTGTG
Organism: Zea mays; assembly: GCF_902167145.1. Lineage (NCBI taxonomy): Eukaryota > Viridiplantae > Streptophyta > Magnoliopsida > Poales > Poaceae > Zea > Zea mays. The sequence goes on along the minus strand of NC_050099.1, from coordinate 29,957,283 downwards.
ATTGAGAAGAGAAGCTCACTCGGTCTAAGTGACTGTTTGAGAGAGGGAAAGGGTTGAAAGAGACCCGGTCTTCGTGACCACCTCAACGGGGAGTAGGTTTGCAAGAACCGAACCTCGGTAAAACAAATCACCGTGTCTTGCTCTTTATTCGCTCACGATTTGTTTTGCGCCTTCTCTCTCGGACTCGTTTATATTTCTAACGCTAACCCGGCTTGTAGTTGTGCTTAAGTTTATAAATTTCAGATTCGCCCTATTCACCCCCCTCTAGGCGACTTTCAATGTCCTTCTCCGACAACGAACATGTATGTCCGCCTCTTTCCTTCCCCTCCTGCTCTACGAAACCTTGGGAGTGAGGGATGGGGTCTCTGATTTGCTGACTATGATACCCGTGCGTTCATAAAATATTATGCTAAAAGTGGAGATAACCAATAAAAAAATTTGAGATCTTTTTGGTAGATAATTTACGTGGTTATTATGCGAGCCATCGCAACGCACGGGCAACCGACTAGTCTATCATAATACCAGAGACAGTGGTTAGTTTAGATCAAAATTTAAGGAGTATTTGGATTATGTGTTATAATAGTAAATATGCGTAATTTAATATATAGATTTAGAGAGTTGTATCTTACTTCATTCCAAACTAAAATCCGTTTTAGGATTTTTGTGGATTCATATAATATTTGATGTATGTGTTATATATATATAAATATATATATATATATATCTAGATTCATTATCCTACATTTGAATATGGACATAAAAATCAAAAACTAAAACGATTACTATTTTAGGACGGAGGAGTATTTTTCAATAATGGGTCATATGCACAATTTATCTACATGACATTATATTCAATGATGATCCGCCTATCTGATATTGAATGTTTTAGATGGTCTCTTTATCTATCTTTCTAGCACATTTTGTGATATGATAATTAATATGGAGGCTTAAGAAAAAGGCATGTAACTAATATGGAGGCTTTTCATTTTTACTTCGTTCGGGGGCGACAGAGTGTTACACTGCTGTAAATTGAATTTATTTTCACGTATTTTTGCTATATTCGGAAAAACATACCAGTGAGTTGTTACATTTTCATTTGGACTGAAATTTCAACTGGAAGTGACTGGGAAAAAGCATAGAAAACACGAATCCCCTTCTGTGTAAACTTTGTTCTTGGGCCTGAACTAATAGATGCAGTTGTTCGCTTGTTGATAACCCGCGTTCTCCAGTTGGGCCCGTAGAAACCGCGGCCAGCTCAGGCCCTCGGTCTAGCGACACTAGAGGAGGTACGAATAGTCAGTGACTAAAATTCGCTAAACACTCCGGTTAATGTTTAGCGATTAACTATTTTTAGGGTGTTTAAATACATTATAACTAATAGCTAGTTGACTAAAAATTGATAATAAAATTAGCTAGCTAATAAAGAGCTACTTTACTACTAACTAATTTACCAAAAATAACTAATAGCTGAACTATTAGCCATGGTGTTTCAATGTCTCAACTAATTTTAGCCACTAACTATTAGCTTTAGTGCATTTAAACACCCTATTAGAGAATCTCCAAGAGACTCCTCATTTTTTACTCTTTATTGGACTCTCTATTTAACTTTTCATAAAAATTACACTCTATATGTAACATCTCACTCCAACAGACTATCTATCTAGTTTAGCTAGTTAGGTGACTAGTCAAATTTGGCTAGTGAGAGAGCTAATTTAGAGAGTCGGATAACTTGTCGAGTCAGATAGCTAGTCTGTTGGAGAGCTACTTTGCTGTTGAGTAGCCAAATTTTGGTTTGGCGAGCATTTGGATAGGCTCTTGGAGATGCTCTTAGTAAATTAGTTAATAGTTTAGCTAGCTAATTCTACTGGTATTTTTTAGCCAACTAACTGTTCGTTCAAACACTCGCTCCTCTTTTCTACCCTCGCGGGCCACGATCTCGCCCGCAGTGAAAAGAGTGCTTCTACGTCTTCTCCTTGACTCCTTCCTTCCACAAGAGAGACAAACCTAGCTCGCGGATTGCCGGATGGACCCTCAGCAGCCAGAACCAGTCAGCTACCTGTGCGGAGGTGATCCCTCTTCTCCCTCCTTATCTTCCTCTTGATCTCTATTTGTCGCCGCGATTCCCGGCAGGCCGACCTCACCATGACTGATTTTTTTGTTCGTAGCAGCCTAGCAAGCAGCAAACATAAGTTAAACTAGCTATGGTTTCCTTGTTTCTCACCTGGAAAATATTTTTGGCGGTTTTCTTCTGAGATTACATATCGATGTTGTATAAGAGGACTGCAAGTGATCCTAGAATTTTAACATGTAGACATGTATGAGCAGCTTCTCGAACAAAGGGCTTTTCAATCCGAGAAATTAGAAAAGCTTTGATGCCTGAAATACAGGTCAAATCTACAAGTTTTAGTGATTCCCATAATTGTGGGAATGTTTGGTTTCATCTTAATCAAGTAAAGTACTGAATTCCTCGTCCATATTCTGATGTGAACGAAAGCTGCTTTTGTTTCAGATTGTGGAGCTGAGAACACGCTGAAGCCGACAGATGTGATCCAGTGCCGTGAGTGGGGCTACCGCATCCTCTACAAGAAGCGGACCCATCGAAGTATGGCCACCTTTATGCCTTCTCTCTTCAATTCCTATGTGACTTGTCTCAAGTGATTGCTCGTGTTTTAGGTGTGACTGGTTAGGGGTCTGTTTGGTTGGGCTGTGGCTGTGAAAAAAGCTGCTGTGGGCTGTGAGCTGTGGAAAAAGCTACTGTGGGCTGTGAGCTGTGGAAAAAGCTACTGTGGGCTGTGAGCTGTTAAAAAGCTAAAACTGTTTGGTCAAAACCACTAAAATCGTTAAAAGTTCTTTGATATATGTTTTCACAGTTCTATCTAAAAGCCACTAAAAGCATGTCCAAGGGTGCTTTTATTTTTACATTGCAAGAAAGTCGGCTTTTAGAAAAAGCTGCTTCCTGGATCCAGCCCTTTGGTTTGACTTTTGGCTTTTAGGGGACAAAAGTCAAAGTCAAAAGCCGAACCAAACACACCCTAGATTCGTCTCCACTTTCTGATTGATACATGTATATAGTGGGATACATTGTATACAACTTCTTGTAATTGGCTTGTGATGTTGTTACATTTTCTTGGGTATAGCTTGAACTTGTACCATATGACTATGGACATAGTATATGGCCAGGAAAAATCTCTTATATCCCATTTGCATGTAGATATTGGTGCATAGAATTGGAAATTAGAATCGGTTTTCTTAATTTTTGTTGTTTGGTTGCATATGGATTTGAGATTTGGAATCAAGGACCTAATTCCCTAGTATTGGAATATATTTGGAAGCTCCCTCTTTCAATACAAAGCATCACCCCTCTGTATTGCATTGAATTAGATCACACAATTCCAAACTTCAATACAGTGACATCTAAACAATAGAATTGGAATTGCATCTCATTTCAATACCATGGTTGATTTGGTATTGAACCCAATTCAATTCCATGTCCTCCAATATCGACATTCAAACGAATCATTAGCCTGTGGGTGTTAAGTTATTGCTTCCTTTGATCACCAATATAAGTCCATCTGGTTTTTTCCTAACTCATTTTTAAAACTTTTTACTTGCAATATCTTTTCATCTTAAATGACAAGAATCATACTATATTATAAAGTAATTTATATAATGAATATATTAATGTTAATCTATCTAAAATTTTAGACATCGATAGTCAAAGTTAAACAAAAAATCTTCCGCCGGTGTATCTCTATGTGCTTTACAAGGTAGATATTGCTTACTGACATGGAATGGAAATGGATTATTTAAAAATGGTTAGAAAATGCTTGTTTGTATAATTCATTATTGGTTATTAACCAAGACCCAGTTTGTTAGTCCACTTTCATTATTAGGTGACTGTTTGTTTTCATTTTTTGTAACTTGGGGAAAATGTGCATATGTTTTTGTTAAATTCTATATGTAAAAAAGAATCGTTTGATGTGGCCTTTTTATACTACTGTTGACTCATTGAGGGTATTGCTATGTGCACTTTGGATTTGTTGGCTGAACTAAAACAACCATGGAAACTCTTAACATGTTGAACTTGATTAAAGTCTCTAGGGAAACATGTTACCAAGGAAGTATGTAACTTGCAAGTTACACTATCTTTATCTTCACAATTTCTTTAATTATCTAGTTTTGAAGTAGATCCATTCCTATGCTTGTACTGTGCATTGAAATTGAGAGATCTTGTTCCATTTGTGGTGTCACGTCTGGGGAACCTAGGACATGAAATCTTCCATTGAGACTCGCCTTAATATACAATATTGAGAGGATTAAGAAAAGAACAAATAATATGTTTAGGGTGAATAGTGAATACTCGTGCCTTCATACATAAGTTTTGCCATGCACTTGGATATACACTATATCTAGATAGATAGTAGAAGCAATGTATGTAGAAAAGCCAAAACGTCTTACAATCAAAATAGAGGTATTACAATAATGTATGGAAAGTTCTGGACATTCATGATTGAGCCGCCCAGACACTTGCTTCTTCCATTTCTTCTTTTCTAGAAACGGTCATAATCCGGGGCACTCGTGTCCAAAAATAAAGTTTGTCCACTAGAGATTATGTCGAAGAGAGTTACACTGTGATGTAAGGGGTCGTGCTATCTCTAGAGGGGAAAGGGACGGTGCATGTAGAAGGGGTATGCAAGTTGGTTTTTTAGTTGGGAGGCGAGGGTAGGCAACACAAGGGGTCTTGAAGTTGACATGATGGTGTGGTTGAGAACCAAAGAGGTTAGGGTTGCTATCACATTTCTTTGTTGGGCATATGGCATTTGATCTTGATCCTTTGTGTTTGTTACAAAAAATGTATTTACTGTGAGCTTACTACATCTTAGCCTATGGTGTGCTATTGTTGGCTTCCTTCGTGCATGACATTGTTGCTATCATTATGAAAAGGAAATAATTAGATGGTTTCATGCGTATGCATACATATAACATGTCTTTTGAAAGAATGGGTGAAGGCAGGGCCGGGCCAGTAAAATCTAAGGTCCTATACAAAATTCCGGAATATCAATCTATAAACTAGAACTATACTAATATAGGCTATAATAGTATGATAAAAATATTATATTAAGAGTTGTGTCTAGCTGTCTATTCAATTTTGTATTGTATAATTTTACTTGGATAGTATTATTCTTTAAAAATAAAATCTTGAACGATATTTACGTTTAAATGGAGATGTAGTCGTGATCAAAGACAAAGACACCATACAAACAACTGATTTGACTCATGAGAAGAAGATTTGCTTAGAGATTAGTTGATTTATTTTCCTTACTGAGCTAATTACTGAACTGTGTATTGATTAAACTATTGATGACTATTATTTTAGGGGCTTGGAGGATTGAGGCCCTGTTCGTGGGCACCGGCCGCACGTGCCTCCGTCCGGGCCTGATTTTTCCTTCATAACCCGAAACCATTTCATAACAGAAAAATGGTAGCTAAACAGATTCGATAGTAAGCTCCCACTGAAAATGGCGTCTAGCGAAGTAGATAACAAACTCTAGTAGTTGCTCTAGCCTACAGAGTGTGATTGCATGGTACTACTGCATGCAAGATCTTGCATCTTGGCAGTTTGAAGTGAGTTTTTTTTCCCGATCCATTGTAAGTGAGTTTTTTCCCGATTTATCATACTTGTCCTGATCAAAATTCTGCTCTTCTGTTTTGGCAGTTGTGTAGTACGAGACACGCTGAAGACTAGGGAACAAAAGCTGAGAATTATAGTTTTTCGGCCAAGAAATTCGCCGAAAAAATAGATATTTTTTAATATGTCCCATATTTAATTTTAATTTATGAAATTCGCCGAGAATTATAGTTTTTCGGCCAAGAAATTCGAAATTCGTTTTTAATGTAAAAAACCATACGCATTACAAACAAATCCTATCAGAACTTTAATTTTTTTAAACTCAATTATCATTTTTAGTAAAGATACCCAATTTCGTCACGGATTTCGGTAAAAAAAATCCGATTTTCGTTTTAAAAAACGTTAAAATGCAAATTGGTTGAGAAATTTGAAAGATCTTTTTGCTGAGCAAAAAAATACGAAGTAGAAAAAAACGAAATAGTTAACCCTTGTGGGACACAAAGGAAAACTGAAAACGAGGCGGAGTGGTGGCGGCCTGGCGGGACTTATCCGTGCAATTCATTCCAGTCCAGCGATCCAATCCAAAGAAGCCTCCTGCTGTCCACCTCATTCCCCATCCGTCCCCGTGGGAAGCGGGGCAAAGCGACGTACGCTACCCTTTGCGTGCGCGTAGCATTTAACCAAGCAACTCCCAATCCCCACTCCTCCCCCACCATTTCTTCCCTCTCGCCTTCCCCTCCGCCGGCAATCCCACGTCCAATCAGCCGCCGCTCCAGCCTTCCATCCATCCATCCCGTGAGCGCCTGCCGCCCTCCACCGTTTCTGTCGATTTCCCCGCGCCTCCTGACCCTACCCGATTGTTTTTTCTGTTCCAGGTAGCTGCTCTCTATTACGCCAGCGATCGAGAGACCAAGAGGAGCAGGAGCGATGGCGAGGAGCTCGTTCAAGCTGGAGCACCCCTTCGGTTCGTCCCTCCGATTCCTGATTCCCCCCTCCTCATCCGGGCTTCAGCTCTTGTTATTGGTCGTGCTAGGGTTTCGGTTGTTTGGCTGGTACTGGTAGATGGTACCCCGTGCGGACCTATCAATCAATCGATTCCTTGAATTTCCTAGGTTATATAAGCAAAGCTTTGTTGGGGGCGGGCGGGGGTTGGTCTGTTCTATCGTTTCGCGATCCTGTGATGGTTGGATACATGTTTTATTTTTGTTTGGGGGGGGGGGGGGCGTGGTGGGAATCTGCAGCTTTGATGGAGTGCTCGTGGTAATCTGCACTAGGCGATTCATAGGCTGTGGCACCCACAGTTTGCTGTGTTGTGTAGCAGCTTAACATGATCCGGCACAGTTCGTACCGACTCCAGCAACTAGTAAATTCCATCATTTGCATCTGGTGCTCTTCGTTGCTAAATTTTTCCGAACTCGTTCTCAAGCTGTAACTCCCCAGTTTACATTATCTTATCAGGTTTAGGCTGTACCTACATCCGCGGAATGGTTTGTCTGTTTCCTGTGCATGCCTTACCATTGCATGGTTCTTATTCAACACTTGGGGGTTATACAAATGTACCCTTTCGCCTTAAAATGTCTGAATTCTCATTATACCTATGTTCTATGTTTGTAGAAAGGAGGCAAGCTGAGGCTAACCGCATCAGGGAGAAGTACCCCGATAGAATTCCTGTAAGCCTTAAGTAATTGTTATCCATGCCCTCTGATCATTTTCCACGATATAGCTTTTGTTCTCATCCAAATCGGGTAATGTAGGTCATTGTTGAGAAGGCCGAGAGGAGTGACATCCCAGACATCGACAAGAAAAAGTCAGTTCCGAACCATTTCAAGATTATTTCAATTGCATTTCTTGACTTTTATGGTTTTTCCTGACATTGCAATTTTTTTCCCTGTACTTCTGAAAGTAGTTTTACCGATTGTCGTCGTCGACTTTGTCAAACTCTTCATAATGCAAAACTGCTGGATGTAGGCATTATCCCTTGTGCAGTTGTGCCAATCATGCCTTTGAAGTTGTTTATCTCTACTCCCAACCAAGAGTCTGTTGTCTGTTCCTTGTGCAAGTTGCCATCTAGAGATTGATTGTTTGCTGCATTAGCGTATCCCTTGGCCCTTGCTTCTACCATCTTCCAGCATTAACCAATTCAGAAGGAACTCTTGCTTATCGGTACAAGCCAAGACCAGCTTGCAGCATCTGTGTGCCTCCAAGTAACATGCGATTGCTTGCATGCAGGTACCTTGTCCCCGCCGACCTCACAGTGGGACAGTTTGTGTACGTGGTGCGGAAGCGCATCAAGCTCAGCGCCGAGAAGGCGATCTTCATCTTCGTGAAGAACACCCTCCCACCAACAGGTTTGCCATACCATCGTGGGGAAAAACAAAATAAAACCTACCTGTCCATGGTGCCCGTGTGTACAATGCTGTTACTTTTTCTTGTCCATGCAGCTGCCCTGATGTCTGCCATCTACGAGGAGAACAAGGACGAGGACGGGTTCCTCTACATGACCTACAGCGGCGAGAACACCTTTGGGCTGCTATGAGTGGCGCCGCGCCGCCGTGGATCGACGTCGGACAATGCCCCTCCTCCTGTAAATACTTAAAAAAAAAATAGGCGTCTCAAGAATCCGTGTACATAATAATCTGGCATGTCTTGCATCAAAAGCAACTCGTTGCGTCCACTGTCTGTTGAAACTATTGAAGCGTACTAAACATTTAAGCAACTCGTTGCGTCCACTGTCAGCTCTGGGTTGCTTCAGAAGTTCTGTCACCTGCTGCGTCCTCCGTGAGCTTGTCGATGTGGCAAAGTAACACAGGGTGCCTGTGGTCATTCCACCCGTTTAGGTACTAGCATGTTGCTGTTACTTTGTTGTTGTTGTTGTTGTTTATTTAGAATTAACCGCTCCTGAGGCAGTGGCACCGACTGGTTAACGGCGAGTTCTAACCTGACCCGCCGGCATGCCGACTGCACTGGCAAACCGATGGCGGCGAAGAAGGGCACCGGCATGCGGCCAGCAGCGATGGAACAGCAGCCGTGTGCCTGCAAGATTCTGGTTCGGTTGCGTTTGGATCAATGGAGATCTCGTTTCATCTCAGGATTCTGGTTCGGTTGCGTTTGGATCTAAGGGAGTTGAGAGATTAAATCTCTTCCATTTAATTTTAACTAGGGAGAGATTTAATCCTCTTGAGCCTGTTCGGTTAGTCTAGATTGCAGATAGGAATTGTTCCAGCATATGAAGATTATATAAATTAGCGAATCATCTCGACCCGTTCTGGAGGAACCGAACGTGCCCTGCATAACTCCCTTTGATCAAGACGTTACCAAATAAGCCCTCGGTGAGCTAGCTAATTGGTTTGCTTGATTTCAAGACATCTTTGCTCCTGCATATATAGAATGCATGTATCAGAGATTTTATACTGATGTTTATTTCCTCGCGGTACAGGTTACACTCTTTAGGGCCTGTTCCTTTCTCTAGGATTGAACCAAGATTTGTTTCCAGCTCATCAAAATTTATATAAATTAGAGAAGTCTAGGAACTATTCCAGAGCTCTATTCCGTGGAAACAGAACAGGCCTTAATCTTTATTCTATACTGCATTCCTCAATCAGAATGAATGTGTTTCTCCCTGCTTTTCACCCTCCGCATCAATGCAGAATAGCTAGGCGTGCTGCATCTCACTATTAGTAAGTATTTTTTTTTCTTTTCCTTTTTAAAAAAGTAACGTCTACGACTCGTCAATCTTTTGTACCATTTAAGGGTGTTTAGTTTCTACAAACTATTTTTTAGTCTTTATATTTTATTCCATTTTAGTCTTTAAATTATCAAATACGGAAACTAAGGTCCCATTATTTAGTTTGAGGGATTAAAGATTAGTCCTTCCGTTTTAGTCTAATTTATTTTTTAAATTGCTAAACGGTGAGACTAAAATATGGATAAATTATTTGTCTCTAGTCTCTCAAGAGGCGACTAAAAGGAACTAAACCATATTAATTCCACTTTTGCTCCTACTTTATTTCAGTTTCACTAATGAGGGAAAATGCTAGGGGTATTTTGGTTCTCTTATGATTAATTTAACATGTTCTAAATACTTTTATTCCTTAGAACCAAATAAGGTAGGGATTTAGGGTTTAGTGCTCTAATTAAACTTTAGCTCCTGGACTAAAGAAAACCAAACACGCCCTAAAACTTTATATTTTAGTTTCTGTATTTAGTAATTTAGGAACTATAATGTAATAAAATGAATAGTCTCTATAAATCAAACATCCTTCTTAATTTGCATACTGCAGAAAGTGCATTGTTCAGGCAAAGCAGTTAGGAGAGAAATACAGTTCTCTCCTGACGTACGTTCTAGCTTGTTAAGATAACAATCCAGTTCGGCTCGGTCCATTTACAAACCGACTACAGCAACACCCGGAACAAACCGAATCAAATATCAACGCATACCTAATAAGAAACCATCATATTCGAATTTGGGTTGGGGTTTCCACCAAAATCTACTACTCCCTACTCCGTCTTGCGAAAACATAATTCTGGGTTTTGGATAGATCAAACTTTTCTGATAGGTTTGGTTAAGTTTCAAAAAAAAAATATTGACATCTATGTCTTTAAGTATATGTACTGGGAACATATTCTACGACTATATATTTATTCAGTATCGTAAATATTGTTAGTTCTTTTTATAGACTTCATCAAACCTAAAATTATTTTACTCCACCCGAAATGAGATTGCATCCGTTCTCCTCTCTCTCTCTCTCTTTTTGGACGGAGGGGCGAGGCCTACGTGAAAGGAGCCGGTGAAGCCTGTTTCTTCGCCTTCACCGACTCGCTGTCTCCTGCAGTGTGTGAACAGTGCCAGGATCGGAGCACCACTGCCAAACAAGCCGCTACATGTAGCAGTTGCATTAGCAGGCTAGCAGCAGCACAACTTCTGTAGCCCACATCGTATTGGATGATTGGATCACAAGCCCTGCTAAACTACACCTAGTACCTGGGTGCCCCGGTCCGGTTCTCACTGGAGTTCCCTGACGAAGTGTCGGTGTTGTCAACCAGAACCTACAATGTCAAGTATAAAACATCACTTTTTTTATTTACGCAAAAGATTAACAGTTAACCGTACATAACAGATGTAAGCATACCACTTTCCAGCCATCTGGATCGACAAAAGAGGCGATCTTAGTGTTGATCCCAGGCAGCGGCCCAGGCTGCCGCAGGATCTTGCCACCTACTAGTTCTTTGGTCGCCAAGTCAACCGCCTCGGCACTCTTGTACACGTCGTTGGTGCCAATGGCAACCTGCACTCAACGATTAGGAAATGCCAAAATATGATTACAAAAATGTTTCGGTTGAAGGTTCCATGAAGACCTGAGCATATGCATTGCCCTTGCTGTATTCTGTGATTCCGTAGTTGTATGTCTACTCCAGAACGGTTGTCTTGCTGTCGTCATCAGCATAGCCTAACATGGCGATGGTATACTGTACAAGGGTGAAAATGGTCAGTCCACTAAGCTGAAAGAACACTACATCTAACAGGGGGGAAATTGCATGGCATTTCTCTCAGTCTCAGCACTATGAAACGTCATTCTTTCAGTGCCAAATAACTGCAAGTACCTTGTAGTCAGGTACATCCTTCTTCCTTAGGAGCTTCATCCCTAGGGCATGCATGGAAACAAACAAAGAATACACCATGCATGAGAATGAGAATGAGACTGCTCCTCTGGAGATAAAAAGAAGAAACACATCTCTAGCTTTTGGAATAGACCAGCTTTACAAAAGGAAAGAAAATACCTTCTCATAAAACTTGATAGAAAGCTCAAGGTCACCAACGCGAAAAGAGGCTTCACTACGGGTTGCCATCCCTGATGAAAGAGTTGCACATTTGATAAGGACAAGGGAGGACAGTAAATCTTAAATAAAACAAAGAATGAAAGCATCAGGTGTTCATATTGTTAAAAAAAATCTTTTTCCAGTACGGACGGAACGCTATTTAGTCAATGCTTTTCTCTAAAAAGCAGGAATTTATCAGAAATATCACCCTCCCTTATCCTATACATAAAATAATCAGTGCTGAGTGCTCAAATGACAGAACACAAGGTGATCGAATCTCTAATCCCAGACTGCATCTAAAATATTTTATATTGGAAAAAAACAGCAGCAAATGCTGCAGTTGCGGCTCAACTAAATCATAAACACAAAGATGTAGTCATCTATTAAGTGGACACACAACCAAATGAACGAAGACGGGAGCCTCAGCAAGTTCCCTGCACAAGTTTACTGCAAGACAGACTTACTAGGGAACCTACAAGTTTCTAGTAGACAGGCAGGCCTGACTGTCATGGCCGATGCTTGACTCTGACCATCAGACCATGATAAAGGAGACAGTCGGCTGGACGTGGGTGTTTGGCGTGTGTATCGTTGATTTGAATATAATGACGTTGTGTAGGCAGGTGTGAGTGGGCCGTGAAGTTGGGCCGGATCGTTTGGGCGCCTATATAGGCTGCTCTGTTGTAACAGAGAAGGGGAGAACTTTGAAATAACAGAACTCAGTTTCCAGTAACCAACTCACCTCCGGTGTGTTTATCGGTGATCTCTCGGCGACGACTGCACGCACTCACGTCGGCGATGCCGCGCCGGCCAAGGGTCGTGACACTGACTCAAAACCCAGAACGCATAACGATCCTAACCAAACGAGATCCAGAAAACAGATGCAACAACGACAAAGTCTAACCTAGAAATTGTAGATAGAAACTGGATACTGTATCCAGTTTCTATCTACAGTTTCTAGGTTAGACTAAGTCATTATCTAAAAAAAAGGGCCTAAGTGGGGTCAGCGGCCAGCCATAGCTGCACAGCAGACAGCGCGCCGCGGTCAGGTCAGGCGGCCAGGAATTGATGGATTTGGAGGTAGAGGCTCACCTTGGCTTGGATTCGGACAGGTCTGATTCGATTCAGGGCCTGTTCGCTTGTACATAAATAAATCCGGATTCGTTCCAGCTTATTAAAATCTATATAAATTAAAAAATTAATCTAGCTAGGAATTAATCTGGAGCTCCAATCCCTATAAACCGAACAAGGCCTCAGACTAACTGCAGTGGTGTACGCTGCCCTTCCCCCTCCCCTTGCATGCGGCGCGTAGGGGGCACCCTATGGCCGCAGCGGTGCCCCCTACAGCGCCCCCTACGTATCGGTCTCCTTCTCTCTCCCCCCAGATATAGCGTGTCACTGTTTATCACCCTAAACACTGTGCTGTGGGTTCACGAGTAATTGTTAGTAGATAAAAAAATGATAGTTGGTATATAAAATGATATTTTATAGTGGTAGTGGGGTATAGGGAGAGTATTTAGGGGGAACCGCTGCGGGAGATGAAAAAATAGGGGGAAAATAGGGGGAAAAGTGATATAGTGGGAAAAATTTAAGGGTAACGGTTGCGGATAGCCTCAGCACATGCAGGTACAAGTGACCTCTCAATCGATCAGGCTATCCAGTTCAGAGGACAGGAGAGCAAGTAATTGGCTCGCGAGCAAGCTGAGTCTGATTCGGTTCGGTTTGGCTCGTTAGCGAGCTGAATCTGATTTTTGGGGTTATTGTCGTTCTAACTCGCACTACTGGAAACGCATTATTTACCGAGTGTCTAAAACACTCGGCAAATGTTATTTTACACTCGGCAAAGAATAATCGGTAAATATTTTATCGGTAGAGGTTTCTTTGCCGAATATGCGAAAGAGCCTCTAGTCTAGCGATTAAGGACTTCCGAGTAGCACTTTCAAGTTCTGGGTTCGATTCCTATCGTGAGCGATTTTTCAGGCTTGGTTAAAAAAATCACCTCACTGTGCCCCATCCGCTCTCGGGTTCCGATGTCCTGTGCGTCACACTCCGGTTGGGCCGTTACAGAGTGGACAGTTGACGCCAGCCCGTTAGTGATGGGGGCCAGGGTTCGAGGATTTTCTTGGCCAGGACCATTGTTTCGGTCTCTTCTTATATAGAATACCGGGAGAGCGGTCTTTCCCTTCCCGGCCGAGTTTTTTCTTTGCCGAATACTTTTTTTGACACTTGGCAAATTAAGAATAGAAAAACCCCCTAAAACAGTAAAATATCTTTTTAATTATAGGAACAACTCTCCAACCACTATCCATTATCATACTCATCGCTCTATCATTTTTCATTATTATTTTGAATCAAATTTACATGTTTTGTAAATGGTGATATTCAAACTTGCAGTCTCTCTCATGCATACTCTACCACTACACTACTATATCAATTATATCTATATTACGTTTTCATTTCTCATGTACTATAACAAACCGAGGGTAATTTGATTATTTAAGTCATTAAATGAATTCATTTAAAAATGTGACCAACTATAAAGTTGTATAACTTTTCGAGATCTACATGTTCTATTTTGATTACCATATGAAAAAATAAGAGATGTCTATTATTGTTATAATCATCAGCAGACAATCCGGTTATCTTGTTCACTGTATTGGTTAAAGGACAAACACCAATTTGTGAACTTTAGGGTGAATGTACTAAGGATACTATCCTGTCGATGGGATCTACCCTTAGAGCTAATAGTTGTGAAGACCATTTCCCTCTCATAGATTCTAAAGGAACGAGTGTGTTGAGCACCAAAATGAGGTGCGGACGGTCCGGCCCTGAGGCCGGACGGTCCGCGGTCCGGACGGTCCGCGCCTGTGGGCCGGACGGTCCGCGCACGCGCAGAATAGATTAGGGTTCCGAGTTTTGTGCTATGTTTGTTAGCTATATCCGCGGAATTAGCTCGGAGTCCGGTCGTGTAAAGGGTCCAGCCCCCCCTCCTCTATAAAAAGAGAGGCCTACGGCCGATTTGTAATCATCAACAATCGAATCAATACAACTTTTATTCGCATTTTATCCTAGGAGTAGTTCTAGTCTAGTTTAGGTTTAGCCTCTCAATCCCCAAATTCTCCGCCTCTCCTCGACTCTACGTCGATTAGAGGAGTCTAGGTCGGTCTACCCGAGCCTAGACACCACCTAGGATCTCTACTCCCAGACGGGGTCCCTCCCGGGAGCGAGATCCAGGCGCCGTCGGCGATCTTCCGCCGTCCCTGCGTACGCGCGGACCGTCCGGCCCCAGGGCGCGGACCGTCCGGCCGTCAGGCAGGAGCCCTAGCCGCGCACCAGGCCGCGGACAGTCCGCCCTTGCGCAGAGAGCACCACCGCGCCTCGCACCAGGCCGCGGACCGTCCGGCCCCTGCGCGCGGACCGTCCGCCCCTGTGCAGAAGGCACCGCCACGGTTCTTGTTGAGTGTTTGGCGCTCCAAAAAGGCGTCAACATACTTTTTGGCGACTCCGCTGGGGAAGACACATCTAGGCTCATCAAATCGGCCCTCAATGGCCGGTTCAAGGGAGAGCTCTGATATTTCTCCAAGCAACATCATAGAGCCGACTTGGGAAACCTTGCCGGCTGACGAGCAGCTCCAGTTTGAGGAGCACAAGGAGCGAATGATCCAGGAGGCGAAAGCAAAATTCTTGGCCAACTTCAAAGTGGACAGGAACAACAAGGTCGTCCGACATCGGGCGACGGATCCGGCTTCGCTCCAACCCACGCCAGATATCCCCAATGTAAGTAATACCAACGAGCTACAATCGCTTAGAAATTATGTAGAAGAGCAGCGTGAACAAATGCAGAACATCATAGGGGGTATGCAAAGCGATGTTAAGAGACTAGTACGTGCATTCGATAAATCTAACATCGCAAATTTTCCTTCACACGAGGTTGAGTTAGGAGGTAACACGCGTAACACATCGGCTACAGGTTGTCACGACCAGTCACAACCCCTTTATGGGATGCCGATGGACACATACCCTGAACAACCGCAAATCGGCAGCAAATCAGCCGATCTGCACATGCCCGGACCGTCCGCACGTGAGCGCGGACCGTCCGGGCCAACAACAGTCGGGCCTATTTTTAATGAGTTACCTAGATATGCGCCCGAACCACCACACACGACACAGAATCTAAACTACCCAGTCGGACCATCCGCGTACAACGACGGACAGTCCGCACATAATCACGGACGGTCCGGGCAATTGTCCGGACAGTCCGCGCATGAGTCTTTTGAGGAGGATTATTACATGAATCCTCGCCCGTCCCAGCAACACTTCCCATCGCACTATACAACGCATCAACCTATTAATTCGAGATCTAGAACCCAGGAAAACTTTCTGGCCCCACCTAGAAGGTCGGAAAGGAACGATCAAACATACGAACCATATAGGGCAAGTGGCAATGCACCACGTAGCTCAAACCAATGGGGGGAACGACAACATACCAACATGCAACCAACCCCACCTATGTTTGACCAGAGAGCCGGTGGTCTTGCACCGGCTGCCATTGATATAGTGAGGGAAGAAATAGCCGGGGCGTTCCGAGATAAGCTCGGAGTAAGCATGGTCCCTGGGGGGCAATCATATCGGAAACCTTATGACAACCGATTTGATCACCACCCATACCCACAGGGAACTAGAATACCCGAATTCGCAAAAATTTCGGGTGACCAAGGGAAAAACACGCGTGAACATATAGGCCAGTTCTTAGCACAATTGGGAGAATTGGCCGACACAGAGGCATTTCGCGTGCGCTTATTTTCATTATCTTTAACAGGAACCGCGTTTGCATGGTATGCCACTTTATCTCCTAATTCCATTTCATCATGGGAGGATCTAGAACAAAAATTTCATGATCATTTTTTCTCCGGTGACTATGAGTTGGATTTGGTAGATTTAGTGTCATTGCGACAGACAAAAGATGAATCGGTTAATGATTACATCCGGAGATTCCGAGATACAAGAAACAGATGCTTTCAAATTCATTTAGCAGAAAAACAGCTAGTAGGATTAGCCTTTAATGGTCTACGATATTATTTAAAAGAAAGATTAGAAGGCATCCAATTCTTTACACTAGCACAATTACACCAGAGAGCTTTGGCTTGTGAAAGCCGAAGCAAAGAAACTGCTAAAACAATTCGTCACAACGTACATGTAGTAGAATGCGACCAAAGTAGCTCAGAAGACGAATCAGCAGAGGTGTATGCTGCTGAAATGGTTTGGCCAAAGCAGGCCAAATCTTCGGCTTGTGCCTCCTTACAGCCGGTTCAAAAGAAACGGCAAGAGGAGGTTAAGTTTACATTTAATGTTGGTAAGTGTGATAGAATATTTGATGAATTACTCAAAAATGGCAACATTAAAATAAATCACACTGTTCCATCCGCCGACGAGCTAAAACGTCGTGCATATTGCAAGTGGCATAACTCATTTTCTCATGCCACTAATGATTGTAATGTATTCCGTCGACAGATTCAATCGGCCATTAACGAAGGACGATTGAAATTTCAGGAAATGCAGGTGGACACGGAACCCTTTCCAATGAACATGATCGACTTTGAGGGCAAGAAAGTCCTGACTCGGCCAAACACAGCCGATGAAGGCAAAGGCAAAGAAATAGTCATCGGCGATGCAAGAGAGGCCGGTGGGAATCATAAGACTTCTTGCAGAAAAGTGGTAGCCGAGAAGACTCCTGATGGAGGGGAGACCTTGAAGGTGACCATCACAGCCTCTGGCACTGGGGGGCAAACACAGACAGGGAGACAGGCGCAAGAACCCATTCTGCGCATCGCGGACGGTCCGCCATCCAGACGCGGACTGTCCGACGCTTCTCCGGACGGTCCGGCGAACTCCAGCGGACGGTCCGGTCGTGCTCAGGACCCGCAGCAACCACGTACCTTCAAACCACGACGACCCGAGATAGGTACGTGGAAAACAAATACATTTAAAGCAGCTGGTCGGCTGATCAAGCCTGGCCCGACTTTCGATCAATTGTTGTCTAAATACGTGAAAAAGAAGGCCGGCCCCAGTGACCGGCCACCAAAGCGATCCCGCTCACCCGTTCATGAGCAACGTCAGGTCAGGCCGATTGGACCACCTCACCAATCGGAAGAAATGAAAGGTCCTATTGTACAATTGAGACCTAACATACCGACATGGACCCCTCCACCCCCTTATCCATCTATGCCATATCCATACACATACTTACCTCCACCATATGTCCCAAATCAAATGTGGGGCATGCCACCATATCCATTTGGGATGCCACAGTACCCCGCCTGGGGGGCACCCCAAACATCCGTTTTTGATAGGTTGGCGCCGCCAGTGCAAGACCGATTGAGCGCTGCTGAATCTGGTCACCAGGCACAGGCCCAACAAGATTGCCGGACTACTCGGCCTCCTAGGCCGACCAATCCGGCAGGGGGGCATATGCCTGTAGCAACTCAAAGAACAACAAAAAATGACATCATCAAAATAGGCACTTCAGATGTTGTCATACAGGGAGACAATAAAGGGCCGATGATTTTCGGCGAATCGGCCAACACAACAGAAAAGGATACAGCTACCATCAAAACAGCTGATCCAAAATACTCCATGCCTCGATGGTGCCCAGCGGGATTGACACGATCCCAAAAGAGAAAATTACAGCGCCTAAGAGCAAAGGAGAGCCAGGAGAAGGAGGCGGAAAAGACATTTAATGACACACATCCACTATACCCGCCACCGCAAAAGAAATGGAGACCGAAGGCCGTTGAGAAAAAACAAACGGCCACGGAAATAGAAAGTCAATCTGCACCAGGCGCGGACTGTCCGGCCTCCGCGCGCGGATCGTCCGCCGTTCACCAGGAAGTCTCTGGACAACCTGCACTAAGCGCGGACCGTCCGGCCCCCACACGCGGACCGTCCGCCGTTCACCAGGAAGCCTCCAACGACACGACAACATCAATGGAAGAGGACGACCTGCTGGGAGAAGACCTGGTCGACTACGAGGCTTCTCCAGAACGCCCAGGTATGGATGTAAATATTATTACATTTTCTGCCGTTTGTACTATCATCGGCGACGATGAACCTGTTGTTGCCCAGTTTGATTTTGGTCCTAAAGAAGCCGCCTTTACTAAACCAAAGGAATCGGTAAATCATTTAAAGCCGCTCTTCGTGCGCGGTCACATTGATGGGATACCGATTGCTAAGATGTTGGTAGACGGAGGGGCGGCTGTAAATCTAATGCCTTATTCATTATACAGAAAATTAGGTAAACAAGATGACGAGCTTGTCAAGACCAATATGACCCTCAGCGGTGTTGGAACTGATAGTTCGATCAAAGCCAGGGGAGTCACGTCCGTTGAATTAACCATCGGGACTAAGACCCTTGCTGCTGCATTCTTCGTCGCTGATGTAGAAGGAAATTACAGTTTAATTCTAGGCAGAGATTGGATTCACGCCAATCAATGTATACCTTCTACATTACATCAAATGCTAATACAATGGGTAGGCGATGACATAGAACAAGTACATGCTGATGTATCGGCCTGCATCGCTGTGGCCGATGCCCCTGTACTCTGGACTTATGAGACTGCTACATGTCTCACAGGAGTAGATTTTTCTGATTATCAATTCATAAGTATAGATAAGAAAGGTTTCATTCCTGTAATGCTAGAGCCGATGGAGAATCGGCTAAATCCTAAATAAAGTTTAAATGATGAATACACACAAAACTCATGAGTCTCTGGCCACGGACAGTTCGGTTTCCAAGGCCGGATGGTCTGGTCTTTCACAAAAGGGTTCGGACTTTAAGACCGAACATACATCACAGCAAAAGGACAGTATTACGGATGATCCGGTCCCCGAGAGCGGAGAGTCCGCCGTCACACAAAGATCTTCTAATCCCTCTGTGGGAAACATAATAGAGGAATTCAGAGATCTTGATAAACTAGGACAGGGGTTTACATCGGCCGATCCTTTGGAGGAGATTGACATAGGAGATGGTAAAACTCCAAGGCCGACTTTTGTAAACAAGACCCTGGAGACCGATCCTAGAGATGAGAAGATCGGTCTATTGAAGGAATATTCAGATTGCTTTGCTTGGAATTATACTGAAATGCCTGGATTAAGCCGAGAGATCGTAGAGCATCGGCTGCCTATTAAATCTGGTTTCAGACCTTTCAAGCAAAGAGCTAGAACATTTCGTCCAGATCTTCTCCCACGCATCAAGGACGAAATCCACCGGTTGCTAGAAGCTGATTTTATCAGACCTTGCAGATACGCAGAGTGGGTCTCCAATATTGTGCCGGTGGAGAAGAAGGAGTCAGGTAAACTTAGAGTATGCATTGATTTTCGCAATTTAAATAGAGCAACTCCTAAAGACGAATATCCCATGCCCATAGCCGACACATTAATCAATCATGCATCAAGAAATAGAATTATTAGCTTCCTTGATGGTAATGCCGGATATAATCAGATTTTCATGGCCGAAGAAGATGCGTCTAAAACGGCCTTTATATGTCCAGGCTTCATTGGTTTATTTGAGTGGGTTGTCATGACATTTGGTCTGAAAAATGCTGGTGCTACTTATCAGAGGGCTATGAATTTGATCTTCCATGAATTGTTAGGAAACACTGTGGAAGTTTACATTGATGATATTGTAGTCAAATCGGCTGAGTTTAGTTCTCATATAGCTGATTTGCGCAAAGCCTTTGATAAAATGCGTCAGTATGGTTTGAAAATGAACCCACGTAAATGTGCTTTTGGAGTGTCGGCTGGTAAGTTTTTAGGATTTGTCATACATGAACATGGTATAGAAATAGACCCTGACCGAATCAAGTCTATTCGGAATGTGGGACCTCCGACCTGTAAGGTCGAGGTACAGAGGTTTCTCGGCAAGGTGAATTATTTACGAAGGTTTATTTCTAACCTAGCCGGGAAGATTGATGCGTTCACCCCTATTCTTCGGCTTAAGAATGATGTCGAATTCGCTTGGGGGGCAGAACAACAAGAAGCATTTGATCTCATCAAAAAAATACTTATCTTCGGCTCCCGTATTAAAAGCACCACGAGCAGGAGTACCATTCCGATTATACATTGCAGCTGAGGATAAGGTCATTGGGGCTGTTCTGACACAAGAAACCGAGGGGAAGGAGCATGTGGTGACATATCTAAGCCGAAGGTTGGTGGATGCTGAAACAAGGTACACTTTTATTGAAAAGTTATGCTTATGCTTGTTTTTTGCATGCACCAAATGTAGATGTTATTTACTGTCTAGTCATTGCACTGTTTCTGGTCAAGCCGATGTGATCAAATACATGTTGCATAACCCAATTATGAGTGGTAGAATTGGTAAGTGGGCTTATGCACTCGTAGAATATGACTTGGCCTATGAACCATTGAAATCTATGAAAGGCCAAGTCATAGCGGATTTCATTGTAGAACATCGGGTTAATGATATTCATGAACTAGACATGTCATACCTCACTATTACTCCTTGGACTTTATATTTTGATGGATCGGTTTGCAATGAAGGGCAAGGAATTGGCATTGTGCTTGTTTCACCAAGTAATGTCTCCTTTGACTTCTCTAGCCGATTGAAAACTTATTGCACTAATAATCAAGCTGAATATGAGGCCCTCCTATTCGGCTTAGAACTTTTAAATGGTATGGGAGTAAAACATGTGAAGGTATTTGGTGATTCTCAGCTGATTGTCCAACAAGTGTTAGAAGAATATCAATGTTTTGATGGTACTCTAAATAGTTACCTTGAGAAATGTTGGAGCATAATTCATTCTTTTGACGAATTCAGTATTCGGCATATCTCTAGAGTTGAGAATCATAGAGCTAACGATTTGGCACAAGATGCATCAGGTTATCGGATAAAGAGAGGAAAGTTTCACAAAACTGAAAATTTGATAACCGGTGCAAAGCCAAATTCCCAGGTCGCGGACCGTCCGCGTGATGACGCCGGACCGTCCGGGGTTACCAGAAATGTTCTTTTGATCAATTCGGCCGACAATGAGGCCGATGCAAGTGATTGGAGGACACCTATACTTAATTATCTACGAAATCCCAATATAAGGACAGATAAGAACATTCGGCGAACAGCTTTCAAGTATGTTTTGATGAGTGATGAACTTTACCGCCGAACAGTCAATGATATCCTGCTTAAGTGCTTGGGCCCAGATGATGCTATATTAGCCATGGCCGAAGTACATGAAGGAATTTGTGGTACTCATCAATCAGCTCCAAAGATGAAGTGGTTGTTGCGATGGTCTGGTTTTTATTGGCCTAGTATGATAGCTGATTGTTTCAAGTACTACAAGGGTTGCCAAGTGTGTCAAAAATTCGGCGACCTACAGTTAGTCCATGCAGCCGAATTACATCCTATCATCAAGCCTTGGCCGTTCAGAGGATGGGGATTAGACTTTATTGGAGAAATTCATCCTTCATCATCAAAGGGGCATCGGTTTGTGTTAGTTGCCACTGACTACTTCACCAAATGGACTGAAGCCGTTGCTCTAAAGAACATGACACACAAGGAGGTAATTGAGTTTATAACTGAGCATATTATTCATAGATTCGGCATTCCCCAGACCTTAACTACAGATCAAGGTACTTCTTTTATGTCAAAGGAGGTACGTGAATTTGCTGAATTATACAGAATTAAGCTGCTTAATTCATCTCCATATTATGCTCAGGCCAATGGACAGGCCGAGTCTAGTAATAGGACATTGATTAATTTGATAAAAAAGAAGATATCTGATAATCCTAAACATTGGCATAAGATTTTATCTGAAGCTTTATGGGCTCATAGGATATCTAAACATAGGGCTACTCAAGTGTCTCCTTTTGAGCTTGTCTATGGGCAGGAAGCAGTGTTGCCTGTGG
Organism: Zea mays; assembly: GCF_902167145.1. Lineage (NCBI taxonomy): Eukaryota > Viridiplantae > Streptophyta > Magnoliopsida > Poales > Poaceae > Zea > Zea mays. The sequence goes on along the minus strand of NC_050099.1, from coordinate 29,934,926 downwards.
AGATAAGTTTGAATGCTATCAGGTTCGCCAGACAAAATGATTTAAATGCTGCTGATTATTATAATTCAATGATGGATAATATTGATGAGGTGACCGACAAGAGGATGATAGCTTTGGGAGCAATAGAAAAGGACAAGATCATGGTAGCCAGGGCCTACAACAAGAAGGTCAAAGCAAAATCATTTTCAAGTAGGGGACCTGGTGTGGAAGACTATTCTGCCTCTAAGGAATAAAGACCGGAAGTTCGGGAAATGGTCGCCAAGCTGGGAGGGTCCTTATAAAGTAAAACAAGTGATGTCTGGCAACGCCTATTTGCTACAAACATTACAAGGCAAGGATTTGTCTAAGGCTTTGAATGGGCGTTTCCTCAAACAGTACCATCCTAGTATGTGGCAAGATGCCTAAGAGAACCGATGTAATCTCATCGAGTTATTTGCTTTTGGTTTGCTCAGCTCCACCAAAAGGCAGGGGGGCATATGTTGAGCACCAAAATGAGGTGCGGACGGTCCGGCCCTGAGGCCGGACGGTCCGCGGTCCGGACGGTCCGCGCCTGTGGGCCGGACGGTCCGCGCACGCGCAGAATAGATTAGGGTTCCGAGTTTTGTGCTATGTTTGTTAGCTATATCCGCGGAATTAGCTCGGAGTCCGGTCGTGTAAAGGGTCCAGCCCCCCTCCTCTATAAAAAGAGAGGCCTACGGCCGATTTGTAATCATCAACAATCGAATCAATACAACTTTTATTCGCATTTTATCTTAGGAGTAGTTCTAGTCTAGTTTAGGTTTAGCCTCTCAATCCCCAAATTCTCCGTCTCTCCTCGACTCTACGTCGATTAGAGGAGTCTAGGTCGGTCTACCCGAGCCTAGACACCACCTAGGATCTCTACTCCCCGACGGGGTCCCTCCCGGGAGCGAGATCCAGGCGCCGTCGGCGATCTTCCGCCGTCCCTGCGTACGCGCGGACCGTCCGGCCGTCAGGCAGGAGCCCTAGCCGCGCACCAGGCCGCGGACCGTCCGGCCCCAGGCCGCGGACAGTCCGCCCTTGCGCAGAGAGCACCACCGCGCCTCGCACCAGGCCGCGGACCGTCCGGCCCCTGCGCGCGGACCGTCCGCCCCTGTGCAGAAGGCACCGCCACGATTATTGTTGAGTGTTTGGCGCTCCAAAAAGGCGTCAACAAAGTGTTTGTTGCATGCTAGGAGAGCGTATAGAAAGATATAGAGAGGCTCACTTGCATATTCCTACTAGCCCAGTCCATTTTTGCCACCAAGTCTCTGATTATACGTGCATATATTATACTACACAATATACTTATTATTAAGGATGAGTATAGAAGAACATACAATATGGACCACTACAAAATAGTCTGTTCTCTATTACAACATCAACCATCGCCTACGAAGCAGTGACGAATTATATTCATCCTTCAACATGAAGTTGTAATCATATTAGTTCGGTCCATAATAAGCTCCAAAATAATTTACAACAAAAAATAGTTTTTTATTTTTTATGATTTTAATTTCTCAGCTTTTTACTAATTATAAAATTTTTATTTTGAAGTGTTATAATTTATTATTATTATTTATGTATTATGTAATTGTTATTTGTATAGTTATATGATAGATGATTCTTTAATAAAGCATTATGTTTATTTTTAAATAATAGTTTATAAAAAAACTGATATGACATTAAGAATTGATTTGACATTTGGAGGGAATATCTGAGGAGAAAACCCTCTAAATCCCTAGCCCTAAGATAGATGTAGACTAACCATAAAATTATACCCTAGAACGTTATGATAAATTCCATCTGATGATGGTTAATAGTGAGCTGAAAACATTGAAATTTGAAACAACTGAACAATCCTCCTCTGAGAAGAAAAGAAAACATCCTGTTGCTCCCTCGTCAAGTCGTCATCCCACCAACGCAGATGCAAAATGGGGAGACGGGGTTTAAGCAAATAATAGTCGAGGAAGGAGAGGTTCTCCTCACTACACCTCGGCTCGCTGGAGCCGATAAGGCTGCCGCGCCCTCCCTCTCTCCTGCGGTGCTCCCATGGAATCGGCGGCGATTGGGTCGCAGTCCCCGCTCTCCTTCCCCTCCAACCTCTGGTAATTGTCTCCGCTCCCTTGCTTAGTTCATTCCTCGTTCCTCCACGCGATTCCCCGTGCGCGCGCTGTGTATCACTGTGAGCGGACAGCGGGCGAGGAAAAATTTGTCCGCGCGGCGCGATGGTGCGGGTGTCTTGTGATTCGCGGTGGGGATGCAATGCAGCTGGCAGTTAGACCTATAGTGACGGAGAAAAACCCTGGAAGATGGTACCATTTGGGGGAAGCACTACTTTGTTTAAACACACGGGCGGGTCTCGGAGTCGCGGCTGCCCGCGTGTTATTCCGCCGGTGGTCGACGTCTGTGCGGCTTGCGCGCGTGAATTTCACGGTGTGCAAATGTGTCCTTCTTGTTGGCCTGCTTCCTTCTGCGGTTCTGCCTTCGCCATTAATGGTTGGGAAAGTTTGTTAGACAAGCATTTGGGCTGGTTCCACTGTCCTGTTCAGTTTGGATGCGACCCGTAGCTTTATGGTGAAGAAGGAAACGTTGTTCTACAACATTAGCAGCGCATCTCTCATGCAGGGTGCAGGCTAAATGTCGCCCTCAAATTTCGTGCAATCTTTGTTTTTGACTTTTTGTGTGCGGGTTATGTACGCTTATAGCTGGTCCAGGCTTAGATACATTTGGTTATTTGCAGTTGTTGTTGAGCATCCATTCTCTTCAACCATGATACTTACATTTCCAATGTTAAACCGACTCTTTTAGGTATCTGCTCATGTCATATTTATGGGGTAAAAAAAATCCAGTACCCAGCTGTCAGTAATGCGCGGGTTGCACGGGAGGAACACGACAGTGGACAAGAGTGTGTCGGACCAGCTACACGCCAGATGGGCTGCGACGTTCGACAAGGCCCAGCTGTAGCAATGGGATGGTTACCGGGCCGGCGTAGATCAACTTCTTAAAAGCATTGCGTGAAGCTTAAGTAGATGAGAAAGGAGTTGGAAGGAGTCATCTTGTAACAGAATTATATTCCACCGCATTCTACTGAAAACTTCTCTAGCTATCTGTTCTTCTCTACGTCTTTCGTTCTTCTTCCCTGCCTCTACCAAATTCTTGTGTTCTAGCCTAGCCGATTGCTAACAAGTGGTATCAGATTCGTTCGATCCTCGGCTTCAATTTGCCAACGCCATGTCTCTCGATTTCAAGCTCATCCTCGACGAGCTCAATCGGCGATTCGACGAGCTAGAGATTCGCTGGGACTGACGCTTTTCGCCCTCTACGTACCTCGACCATCCGCCCACACCGCTCAGCGTCCACCAATCCTCCGACGCATCTGCCAGCACGCCGCCCACCCCGACTGCAGCCGTTGGGGTCGTCACTGGGGCGGGTGCTTCGATGACGGCGAGCAGTACTACGAGGCGTCATCTGTGGTCGCCGACAACTGGGGCGGACTCTTCGAGGGCTGTGATGCTGTCGCCGATATCTTTTCGAACCTGCTCGACTCCGACCCCGACGAGGCGTTCGTCACCTCCCACTCGGACAAGGCGCTGCTCGACAACCACCAAGCCGGCGTCGTCGATGATGGACCAGCGGCCACGACAACCTGGTGGTGGTGTGCTTCGGCGACTGGCGACATGGAGAGCACGCTCAAGGGGATTCGCGGCAGCGATGCGCCGTGCGTGCTGGACCTGGACGACGTAGCCACTTTGGCAGGCGGCGTCGAGGACACTTACGACGAGGACCGCGCCACCGAGGAGCAGCTCGCCACGCCCTTGGACACGCTCCTGTGCGCCGGCCTCGACCCTGTCAAGTCGCACATCGGGTGCCTGCTGCTGCAGCGCCTCAAGCTTTTGCCTACCTCGATTGGTGCCCAGGTGGTATTCGAGGAAATGCAGCAAAGCGCCATCGTCAGGGACGCGCACGCCTACGGCGTCATGGTGCATGTGCCGCCCGTTTGCATGCTTGATGGAGTTCACTCTCAACATTTTTTTGGAACAGGGATTATAATATATCATTCTGAGCACCTGGGTCTGGTTGCAGTTGATAGGAAAACAGTGCTTGTATCTATCGCTGCTATACTGCTTTCGTTTGCTCCATATTCCATTGAAATACCTGGAGAGGTTGTTTTCCTCCATCCTGTTCACAACTTTGCCCTGCTCGCTTATGATCCTTCTGCACTAGGAGCTGGAGCATCTGTTGTCCGGTCTGCTAAGCTTCTATCAGGTAGTGGTGCCACTATAGTTGAGGACCAGAAGGTGTTGGAGGAAAAGAATGCTCAGAATACAGTGCTGCTACATCCGTTGCTTCCTATGGTTGACAAAGGACCATGGCCACCACCTGTACAGTTGGAAATTCATAGTACTGGTATTCAGCTAAGACCAGTACCTTGGCCATCTCTTTACTGTTATGCAGTTTGGGCGTCGTGGATTGAGTTAATGGTCGTGGTCGGTTACATTTCTCCAAAGCCTCCTTGGTTGTCGTTTGCTTCAGAGGCCAAGAATGTACACGATCTGTTCATTGGGGTGTTCTCAGGAGATGTCTATTCTATGTCACTGAGGCAGCAGTTGCATGATCCTGGAAAGAAGCCTGTTCCATATCAGTATTTGGCAAGCTACTACGGTGCACTATTGGGTTGCTCTTGGAGTGTGGATGGCAAATATTTACTGTCAGTTGGTGACAATGATCTTGTGCAAGTATGGAGCATGAATGACACAAATATCGTTTCATGTGGCGAAGGGCATAACTCATGGACTGGTGCGCTGTGTATGGCATTCTATGCACAATCTGAAGAAACTAGGCAGAGTCATTCTGTTCATAAGTTTGCTCTGGGCACTCTTGCCTTCGAACACACTTTATCCAGTGGATCGCCAATCCGATCAGAAGTGGAGTTATTGCCTGAATCTGTTGAAGTCATTGACAAAGATTATGGTTGGACACGATACCCAACTGCTTCTCTAGAATCCAGCATTGCACGAGATTGCTGTCCCTCTACGGTGGCTCACCGACAATCAGTAGTGGAAGCTCTTCTACAGTGTGATAGGAAATCATCTAGCAGAGTTGTAGTATCACAGTGGGAGTCATTTTTAGCTGATTATTTTAGGCATACCTGCTTTGCTTCTACAGTTGATTACTTCCTGAATGGCTTGCAGCAGCAACATGGGGATTGCATATCTTCTTTCAGAGTTCACCTAATTATATTGCAATTTCTGAATGTCACTGCATCTGAAACTAAAAGTGGAGTTTGTGCAGCTCACAATTATCTGTCAGATTCACTAGACCAGCAAGCTGGTATTGGTTGGCCACTTGCTAGACATGATGAGATGGTTTGGCCAAGAACAGCTGTGGTCAGTTACAACAAATTAGTCGAGGTTCAAAGTAGGAATCCTAGTATCTGGCCTATGCCATGGTTTTCTTTCACCATCATGAGTGGAGGTACTGCAGTTTGGTATTGTGACACCTTCTGGACGCCTCCATCTCCACCTACATATCCGGAGGAAAAACATCAACGCCCATATGGTGCTCCTTGTCGGATTGCCTTGTTGGTGGACTTTGAGCTTAATTATCAACAACTGAAATTTGTACACTATGGAAGAATTCATTTCTACATCTGGGAAGAATTGGAGAGCTACCAGTCAGTCATGAATAGCCAAGTTCAACGCACACATGATCAGGATAGGAGGTCTATGGTGCTCCTAAAGGGCAATCTGGTCTTCATCTTGCCTGGGTTAATTTTGGTCGCTCATGATCTGGGCGGTGCCTGTCAGAGGGACACAAATGGGACTCTGTCATGGGCATCATAGGGAGCGGTCACTCATGTGGGGCCGCACCTATGCGCGCCAAAAGCGAGAGGCCGCAGGGGGCGCTGGCAGCAGCACGCGCAAGGAAGGCACGGACGCTGGCAGCAGCGCGCGCAAGGAAGGCATGGCAAAGGAAAGCGCGCACAAGGAAGGCATGGCAAAGGAAAACGCGCGCAAGGAAGGCATGGCAAAGGAAAGTGACTGATTTGGTGGCTAAATTGATAGACCTAAATTGTAGGGGAGATAATTTCAATTAGTCACTTGCCTAATTAGTGGTTGCCTAGTTGGTCAACCGGTGGCCTATATATAGGCCTGTACGCAGGAGACAAAGGGATAAGAAATATATTATCAAACCAATCTCTCTTGCAATGACCCTCTCAAGCGCCTAGGGCTGCTACCCTAGAACCAAGCCTGCGGCAGAGGGGTATAACCTCGCCGGAGAAGACAGTTATCCCCATGGACCGAAGGTCCATGACACCTGGTATCAGCTCCAGGTTATCCTCACCACCACCAGCCGCCCATCCCTCACCACCACCAGCCGCAGCAACGCCCTCCCACCCGCCCTCTCCAATTCCAGATGCATTCACTCAGCTCAAAGAGAGTTTTGACCGCTTCGCAGAGCAGTGGGATCAGTTCGTTGTGATGTTCCACCGCTACAAGGAGAAGACAGAGAAGGAACTCCAAGCAGCGGTGCGACTTCAGACGGCAGCGCGAGGGTTCCTGGCACGCCGCCAGGTACAGTCCCTTCGTGGGGAGAATCACCTTGCTGTGGCCTCCAGGGCCACCCCATGGCCGTCATCACATGAGCAGGCCGTGGTGCGCCTGCAAGCCGCAGCGCGCGGCTTCCTTGTTAGGCGGGCGGTGCGGAAGCTGCACTTGCTGATCAGCTCATCGCTGCACCAACTCGCAGCCTGCGCGCCCAACCACCAGGTCTCGTCTATATTTTTTGAACCCCCTGCAGAAGTCGAGCTCTGGGTATGCAGCCCCCCTGCACGGCCAAAGAGGGTCGTCTCCTTCATTCGGGCACCTGCCTTGGTGCTGGACAGAGCCAACATAAGAACGGGCTGGTTCCTCCTCCACCTTTCATCCAACGTGAAGGCCGCAGTTCAGCTCTTTCCTTGGGATCCAGGAGGACAGGAGGACATAGCTGCAGTTCAAATTTATATTTTAGTTCCACAATTATTTTGTATTTTCGTCTTAAATAATAGAGGTAAGCCGAGATGTAAAAGGCTTAACCTTAAGTCGTGTCAGGTAAGTTTATGGCAGCTCGAGGACGAGCTGGTCCTCAAGGGAGGGGGAGATGTCATGGGCATCATAGGGAGCGGTCACTCATGTGGGGCCGCACCTATGCGCGCCAAAAGCGAGAGGCCGCAGGGGGCGCTGGCAGCAGCACGCGCAAGGAAGGCACGGACGCTGGCAGCAGCGCGCGCAAGGAAGGCATGGCAAAGGAAAGCGCGCACAAGGAAGGCATGGCAAAGGAAAGCGCGCGCAAGGAAGGCATGGCAAAGGAAAGTGACTGATTTGGTGGCTAAATTGATAGACCTAAATTGTAGGGGAGATAATTTCAATTAGTCACTTGCCTAATTAGTGGTTGCCTAGTTGGTCAACCGGTGGCCTACTCCAACGGCAAGGACCGACCGCTAATGGCAAGCATATCATCTGGCAACCGCGTCTCAACTTAGAACGTGACTCACTACTTGAACAGGTGCTGCAGTGCCAATCTGAAGAGGACCGTGTTCGGGAAGCGAAGTTGTGCTATCACGTTCCTTATCGGCTTGGGGGCAAGCCGACGCTTAAGGAGGGGGGAATGTCAGTAATGCGCGGGTTGCACGGGAGGAACACGACAGTGGACAAGAGTGTGTCGGACCAGCTACACGCCAGATGGGCTGCGACGTTCGACAAGGCCCAGCTGTAGCAATGGGATGGTTACCGGGCCGGCGTGGATCAACTTCTTGAAAGCATTGCGTGAAGCTTAAGTAGATGAGAAAGGAGTTGGAAGGAGTCATCTTGTCACAGAATTATATTCCACCGCACTCTACTGAAAACTTCTCTAGCTATCTGTTCTTCTCTACGTCTTTCGTTCTTCTTCCCTGCCTCTACCAAATTCTTGTGTTCTAGCCTAGCCGATTGCTAACACCAGCATCCAGGTTGCCATTGGATATGCTGAAAGAATCTAATTCTTTTGGGGGTGGGGTGCGTGTGTGCTTGGGGGGGGGGGGGGGGGGTAGTCTTTTCTTGTTCAGTATTATTCACGGTTCACAGTGATATGTCAAAAGCATGTTATGTCTACTTCCAGATAAAAGGAGAACAATCTGGTCATGTAATATATGTATATTCAATAAATTAACATGCGCTTGAATGTGTTACATTGTGCTTGGAACGTGTTTGACTGTTTCAGCGAATCAAAAGTATCCTCTGGTTTACCAATATACAATGTGAAGATCAAGGGCAATCATAGGCTTGACGTGGTGTGCCGTGGGATGTTTCTACAAGAAAGTTTATGCAAAGGAAAAAGAAAGAAGTTTTCAAGGACGCTGATGACGAGGCCGAGCAGATGAATTGGAGGAGAATGATGAGAGAGATAGAGGAGGCGGGATCAGCTGTACGTACCCATTCTGAAGACCCAGCGAAGCGGGAAAGAGCCACTTCCAAGGGATGCTATTCTTGGGACTCTTGTGCGGTTCAAACAATTGAAAAAATGGGATATTGTCAGTGAGGTATACTCGCTTGCACCAGATGACCCATGAAGAAACTGGCTTGGTGACTAAACAACTAGATGTGATTCTTTTAATATAACAAGCATTCCACTTTCAGGATTCTATACTAATTTATAGAACCTTTTCTTTTCAGATTCTTGAATGGCTCAGAACACAGCATTGGTGGAACTTCAGTGAGATGGACTTCTTGATGCTTGTGACAGCTTATGGGAAGTTGGGGGATTTTAGCAGGGCAGAAAGGGTCCTCAAGTACATGAAAAAAAAGGTTAACAGCCATGCGTCATGTCAAAACTGGTCTGATGGAGGCGTATGGAAGAGGGACCGAATTTTTTGTATTTTAGCCCTTAAACAGAAGTAAAATCACGTTTAGACCTAAAAAAATTTTAAATGCAGTTTTGGACCCTTAGCTCGGCGCCATAGCTTGTGGCGCCGAGCTAACACAGCTCGGCGCCACAGCCTATGGCGCCGAGCGGTGACGTGGCCGCAACGGCTAGTTGCGTCCAGGGCTGACCTGGCGCTGATGTGGCGGCGGCGCGCCCTCGTAGCTCGGCGCCACAGATCTTGGCGCCGAGCTACGAATTCCTATAAAAACGCCCGCGCGGCTGGCCGAGAGGAGCTCATTTCATCCCATTTCCAAACTTCGTCAAAAATTCCTGGATTCAAAGATTTGAGTTGGTTCACTTCGTAGACCAAGGTATGATTTCCAACTGATTCGTTTTGTATATTAGGTTGTTAGTTTAATAATTTGTATACACCTATTATATTATCATTTCGATTATTAGTTTGTGTAAACTTATTATAAAGCATAATAGGTACAAGTGATAATTATAATCGTTTATTAGATGAAAGACATGTACCGAGAGGCGTTGTGGCAGAAGAGAGGTCGTCCTCGGGAGTTATATCCGGACGTATCTAGTAAGGATGCTCCTGTTCCTCCTGAACTCCCCGTGCCTAACTGTGACTGTGGCAGACTGGCTTGGGTACATCAATCACAACATCCAGACACGGCTGCTCGCTGCTACTACCTTTGTGGCACTTTGGACGTACGTAGCTTATGACTTGTCACTTAATTTTGTTCGCATTCATTATTTTGTAGATATGTAATAGTGCATCTTTCCATTATTTTAGGGACATCAGAAGTGTTTCTTTTTCCAGTGGATCGATGGTCCTGATAAATTTGACCCTCGATATCTTCTTTTCGTTAATTGGTTGAGTGGAAAGACCAGTCATGAGCGTTTTAAGCGTTGGGTACCTCCTCCCCCGAATCCTCCACCAATGACGGATGCGGAGAAGGAGGTAGCAACAGAAAGACGGATGGACTCACCGCCTCGATGCGATTGTGGAGACCGTGCTGTCATCGACGAAGACTATGACAAGCAGTTCTGTTGTCCGAATATTGATTATGTGAGCCCATTGATACGCTAAATGTATGAACTAGTTTTTATTTACAATAAATTACTAATTTTTTCTCCTGCAGCCATACGGGTGGCGTAAGTGTCGTTTCAGAGAGTGGTTGTATGGTCCTTTGTCCCATTGGCCAGAGCCAGAGGTAAAGGAAAAGAGATACATGGGGTGGGCGACAGAAGAGGTCAAATTTGATCCAGTACTCTGCAAATGTGGTATTGAAGCTAAGTATGGATTAGTTTTTTCGGAGCTTGGTGTTGGATATTTTTGTGGACATATGGTCGATTACGATGAGGTTGGTATTTTTTTTGCACCAGATGTAATGTTATAGCGGTACTTACTATTTTTTTGTAGGAGACGAGGAAATACAGTTGGGAGAGTTACGACGACAAAGGAGAGGTGATGCGCACAATAGAGTCCAAGAGAATAATGGGACAGAAGATGCGTTGTGGATCTCGGCTCGTCGATTCGTACATTAACGATCGCATACGCGACATGCGTAGGGAAGCAAAATCTGCCTTTTATGATAGCCCGAAGCGTGCAGAGTATAGGAGGTTGAAGGCGGCAGATGAGAAGAGAGCACAGGATGTAAGGGAATGGGAAGCGGCTCAAGCCGAGAAACAGATGTTGGATAATCTTGCTGATCGCGTCAAGGGAAGTAAGTGAGATAAATGATATTATAATTATGTTAGTACAATTTATTTATCCTGACTTTGCTAACTTAATTTTCTCATTATATTTGCAGAGATTGGAAGCGGCGTAAACTATTTGGCCGATGAGGCGCATGCGAGATATGTTCAGGATAAAATGGCAACGATAGAGGAGGAGGACGACGACACATCTAGATTGAGTGAGCTTATCGCCCTCGCAGAGGCAGGATTACATGAAGAAGAGGAGGACGACACGTCAAGGTTGAGTGAGCTCATCGCACTAGCTGAGGCAGGATTACGTGCTCAAGAGGAAGATGATGAGTTTATGTCACAGGCCGCCGCAGAGGTAGAGGCAGCTTATTACAAGAAGAAGTCTGATGAGGCTGAGGCTGAGGATGAGCTATTCTCCCAAGCTGCAGATGAAGCAGAAGCCAATTATTACAAAAGAACTGGTGACAAGTGTGATGCAGGACAATGCAGCAAGTGGAATGAGGTTGTTGTTGAGGATTGCGCGACGGATGACTCCGAAGATGAGTTACTCATAGATTGTGATTCAGACTGAAGAATTGTAGCCTAATATGTAGTATTTACGTATCAAAAATAATTTAGAACTCTAAAGATGCGTTACTTATTGCTTATTATGTTTTTTACAGTTCACAAAATTTTTTTGCAAGAGTTCCCCTTGTTTTATTAACAACCACAGTTCAAATAATCACATATTATAAGACATATAAGCATTTCAACATATAATACATCACAAAATAACATCGAATATAAAAACATCCACAGAACATAGTTCTTCATACAATGTCCACAAACAAAGTCCAAAATACAAGTTCCACAACACATAGTCCAAAACACATAACATAGTTCATATTACAACGTCTCCAGCATAAGTCCAAATCACACAGTCCATATCACAAAAGTATTCATTTCCTCCTAGTCTTACCTTTGCCCTTGGCCCCAAGAGCGTCGGTGCCTGGAGTGTAAGGGTCTCGTGGACGCCTTCTACGTGGTGTCAGCTGTGATGGCTGAGTTGTAGGAGCATCCTGCAACTGAGACGGTCCAATCTCCACCTGACCTGCGGCGCCAGCGCCAGCGTCGTCGTCGTCGTCGTCGTCATCGTCCTCGTCGTCCTGGGCCACGTTCTTAAACGTGTCCCGCGTCGATCGCGACGAGCTGAGTCCTGCTGTAGATGGTCCAACTGCACAAATGGGAGGCTGAACGTCCTGCTGCATACGAGGCACAGGCAGCTGCACGTCAACGCCCGCTAGAGACCGGCATCCACACCGAGCCGCTGCTCGACGAAGACGACGTGATACCCTCTGTAATCGAAATGTTAGTTAAAGACATATGTTACAACATACAAATAAACAAGTTTTCTGTTAGACATTGATACTCACTGATAGTAACGATAGCGTAGTAGTATCTGAAGTTCTCTGTGAGATACGCTCGAGTTCAACAACAGATACGAGCATAGAGTTTCCCTATCACAAGTTAAGACATTAGGATGTTAAGACATTAGGATGCTCAAAACTAGACATATCCCATTGAATTGAAATCTCTAATTTTAGTAAAGAAATAGTTACCACTCTATCAAGGATTGGAGCAGCCTCAATTTGGGACCCGTGCCGAGCAGCTATGTCGAAAGCTGTGTCTTCGTCGTCTGACGATTCTTGCTCGGCGTAGTCTGCAGCTGTCCACTGTCCCTTCAACTTGCACCTAGTCACACCAGAATACCAAATCAAATACCTCCGGAAGTTGTAGTTTGTGTGCGCCTGGTCATTCTCATAGTTCAGATCCCCCTGCTGGTCCCATTCATCGATGTAATCACGATGGTGCGTCTCGAAGTCTGTGACCTTCTTCTGTCTCTGTCTGTCGAACCTGCAAAAGTTAGAACCATATATTAGCGACTACCTGATATTCCAATTATTAGTTAGAATAACAAGTGCATGTAGTAACTCACTTATGAAGTTCTATTGAAGTCGAGAATGGCTCCACCGGAAACTCCTGGCGCAATCCGAACTGTCGAGCAACTCTGTGGGGCAAGTGGTACTCAACAGCATAAAAACAGATGAGGGGACACCTCATGAGGTACAGGTTCTCGTCTATTGAGCACATGCTGCTCAACTGTATGCTGGCGAAATATGGATCAAGATACGATTGCCAAGTCACCTGCAAAAGTTTTAGAAAGCCCATGTAAGCACGCTGGTGTCGTGTGATAAAAGTAGAAAGGACATGTAAAAAGAAAAAAGGAGACAACTCACCATCGAAGGAGTAAGTGCGTCGAGCTCGTTTGAGTACTCCACGTAAGCACGCTGGTGTCGTGCGAATGGCTCCTCGACCTGGTCCCAGCGGTAAGCAGCCGTGGGCTTAAGCTGATGTCCGGCTACCACGAACCACTCACGAGGAGGAAACTCTCTGGGTCGCCCGACGGGTATGTGTGCCCACATCCACAGCTATAGTAGGTAGACACATCCACCTAAGCTGGCGGTCCTCGACGAACGACGACAAGCCTCGCAAAGTTGCCTGTACAGGAAGGCCAACACTGTTGAAGCCCAGCTGTAACCTCCGGTCGTATCCCAGTCAGTCAGGCAGGGCAGAAACATCCATGACGCGCTGTCGCCTGTCGCGTCTGGAAAAAGAACTGAACCAAAGAGATGGAGAATCCAAGCTCGACAATGGTATCCAACCGTCTGCTCATCTGCACCAGGTGGACACTGCCCAAAGCTCTGCCTAAGCCAGGTCAGTGGGACTCCGGTGTTGTGGCTACCTCGTAGCTCATCCGGAAGCAGTCTCCCAAGAAAGGCCTCCACCCTCTGCCTCCAACCGCCTGGTGATGCCTGACCGGTCACTGGACGACCCATAATGCCGAGACCAAGAATCTTCTGGCAATCTTCAAGCGTCACGGTCATCTCACCGCAGGGAAGGTGGAAAGTGTGAGTCTCTGGCCGCCACCTATTGGAAGACAAAAGAATACAAAATCATTAGTATGCAAAGTAGATTTGATAATTGTAAATATTAAACAACTAGAGAAGTCTTTACCTGTCGACCAGAGCCGTCAACGCCGCTGGGTTGAAAGTGGGCAGCCCACGGCGGACCTGGTATGATAAGACGTCCAAGCCAGCCCTCTGTAGGAGAGGAGTGTACCTCTCATCGTACCTCATCTCCTCCAGAAACCGGTCGTGGGTCCGGACCCGCAGAACGGGCAACACCTAGCAATCAAAAGAATTTTCATTAGTCAAATATAGGTCGCATATATTAATTCAAATATAGGTCGCAAATATAGCAAACAAAATATTACCTCTCCCTCTGCGGTGAGACGGCCCCTGTGGTGCTCGTCGTAGTGAGGGTCCAGCAAGTGGAACTGCGCCATCCTGCAAATTAAGATATCAACATATTACAATACAAGTTGTGTACAAAGTGTAACAAAAACATCGACATATTAGAATAAAATTTGTGTATAAAAAAATATATCACACCTGACTAAGTGTCCAAATGCATGTACGTGAGTTGTGGCCAAGTCTACCGCATTTTCCGCATTCATTCTGCTCTGGGTCCACGAGAAAGGGGGACGCTCGTCCTCTCCTACTGCGACTGGAAACCTGATCCATAACCATGTTGCACCGGCTCCTTTTCCTACTACCACGTTTGTCCCATCGATGCGCTGGATCAGCAACGTATACCGGACCGGTGTACGTTGGCCATTGTGACTCATCAAGAAATGGCTCAAAACGAGGGCTCCAGGTACGTACTAAGCTCTCTACACTGAACTCAGAAGGTATTCTGCTCTCAAATGCAAAGTTACGATGACGTGCGGCCGCAACATAATGAGAACATGGAAAATGGTATTGTCTAGGTTTACCACATCCGCACCAGAATGCATCAAGTAACACGACATGTGTCCTCGAAGGTCGCACCTCACCGTCGGAAGTTATGCCGCCTAGTGTTGTTACCTCGTATTTACCCAGCTCCTCATCAAAGCATTGTACCTCATGTCTATGGGCACGTTCCTTTGCATTATTAAGGTGTGATGTTGGTTTAGGTGCCCATCTCTGCCCTCGGGTCTGCATTGCCTTGGCCTGCGCGTGTCTATCATTAAACCAAGCCACAAGCCTATAAAAAGTGAATGTTACTATACCATTGACTGGCATGCCCCGTATACCCTTGAGCACACTGTTAAATGACTCGGCCATGTTGCTAGTCTGAAACTCGAACCGCCAGCCACCTTCGTCGTAGGCCCTTATCCATTTCTGTGGTTCCCTCAGCAATCCAGCAATCCAGTTCTTACCTTCAGCATTTGTTGCATCTTTTAGTTCCTTCAATTTATCCTCGAAAAACGAAACCTCCAACTGACGACATACCTCCTCAAAAAGGGAAAAGTTAGCCTTGCTATGATCCTTTCGAAGAAGATTTTCTGCTAGATGTCGAGTGCACCATCTGTGGTGCATGGGTGCGTAGCCAGGAATCTGCTCTTGCACTGCATTAAGAATACCTTGGTGTCTGTCAGATATGACACCAACCTCGCGTCCAGGGCCTACGACATGGATGCATACAAGCCGCAAGAACCAAGACCAACTATCTCTGTTCTCCCTCTCCACCAAAGCAAATGCCAAAGGAACCAGTGAGTTGTCTGCGTCGCATGATATGGCAACCAACAATGTGCCCTTATACTTCCCAAGCAGAAAAGTACCATCAATAGAGAGCACGGGACGACAATGCCTGAAGGCCTCTACGCACTGCGAGAAACACCAGAAAGCACGAAATAATATCTCTTTGCCGTTCCTCCATTCATTAGGTTTGGGGATGTACTCGTAATGCATGCCTGGGTTTTTTGCTTTCATTGCATTGAAGAATGCTGGTAACTTCTCATAACCCTCCTCCCAATCCCCGTATATCATCTTCCATGCCCGCTGCTTTGCCCTCCATGCTTTCCCATATTTGATCCTGTAACCAAACAGCTCCGAAGTCATGGTCATAATTGACTTCACCTTCAAGTTTGGCTGACCCTTCAATATCCCCAATATCCTTTTCGCAATCAGGGTAGATGTCAACTGACGATGCTTAGAGCTCAGCTCTGTCTGGGCACAAGTGTGTGGACCTACAATTTTGGTGATCTTAAACTTTCCGGTGTCCTTCTGCCTTCGGGCACATACCCTCCAATTACATTCTGGCACCTCGCACACAACAGTGTAACGACGCTGTGCATACGAATGTCTCACCTTGAACGGCCTCTTCCGGTTCACAGAATATTCCTGTAGCCATCGTCTCAGTGTAGGCAGATCCTTGAAAAGTAAGCCAACCTTAATCTCAATGCTGTCGGCGTTATCCGGAGCCTCTAGCAGTTCATCGTCACGTCCTTCAGCATACGCACGGGTGGAATGACTTAAACTGCTAAATTCATGTACTGCAGGGTCTCGCTCCGGACACAAACGTCTTATGAGTTCAATTTCTTGCTCGGTCATTTCTTGAACCGGACGGTCATCATCAGAATCTACGGCCCGTGCAGCCTCATATGGCTCCTCCTCATCCTCAATCTGAACATCAACACTATTGGATGCCCTGCATATGTTGTCCATATTATATGACACAGGCACATCAATCTGAACATCAACATTATCGATATGTGGAGATCCTGCATCGGGTCGGAGCAAGAAAAACCACATTAAAAAGTCTAATCAAACGAAATAATGATGGATACGAACAATGTGTCGAAGACACTTACTAGGATGATCGTGAACTGGATCCTGGGTCAATGGGATCTCTTGGAGGGTACCACCGCATTAGAAGCCCCACAAACGCCGGGAATAGGACGAGAAATCCCATACTCGTGCGGACCCGATTGAGCATCGGGCACAACAACGACTTCTTCATGAAGCTCTACCAAAGGAGCTTCAATACGAGATGCATTTGGCATTTGTGGAGACAACCCGACTGGACCTCCGCAATGACTAACAGGTAACTTTTGAACAACCACATCCAAACATGGTGGAACCATCGTCTTCACAATTCTTAAATATATCACCCAATCATCTTCTGAGGTAATGGAGATCAACCGTCGGACAACTGTTCCATATGTAATATGGGACAACAAACCCTGAATTGATATTCTAGGGTCGTTTATGTCGCAACTAATCTCCTCACAAGCTCGAGCCAAAAGCTGGTCAAAAGTTGGTCTTTCAACGAACAACATGGTCACGATCTTCATACCATCAAAAGTAACACTCCCATAAGCATCTATCTCCACCCTTCCTCCATGGTATAGTGTTACTAGGCTGTCCATCTATTACAAAAATGGATTACTAACTCAATAATGGCTATATACTTAAGCCTACTAACTTACTAAGTAATAAATATATATTAACTAATAACTATATAGTAAATATTAAATTAACACATCAAACGAAATTACATAATCTATAAATAATGTACGAAAACATTGTATACCTGAGAACGCGTATGAGTCCAGCTAACGGTGGAGAAGGTCAAGTCGGACGAACACCTACGTACAAAAAAACCTATTGTCAGTAAAAAA
The DNA here is from genome assembly GCF_902167145.1 of Zea mays. NCBI lineage: Eukaryota > Viridiplantae > Streptophyta > Magnoliopsida > Poales > Poaceae > Zea > Zea mays. Next base: position 29,917,780 of record NC_050099.1, on the reverse strand, counting down.
TTTGGCAGCACCTCCCCTGTAAAGTGATGTTTATAGAACCTGCGAATAAACGACAACACGATGGTTGCCAACACAGAAAACATGTAATATCAATGCGCTAAACAAAATGCTAACTATATAAACACTAAGAATTTACTAAACACTAACAATATGCTAAGCAAGAAACTAGCTAACTATTTTAATAAACACGAACAAGAGCTAACAATTTACTAAACAATAAAAAAATACCTAACAATAGCTAACAATTTACTAACTAATACCTAACAATAGCTAACAATTTACTAACTAAGTAAATACCTAACAATACCTAACAATAGCTAACAATTTAGTAACTAAAAAATAAAAAAATACCTAGCGGCAGCCGGTGGCCGGGCCGGGTCGGTGGCGCAGGCGCTCCGGGGCGGTGGCCGGGCCGGGGAGGTGGCGCGGCGGCGAGGGTCCGGGGCGGTGGCCGGGCCGGGGAGGTGGCGCGGCGGCGAGGGAGCTCCGTGGCGAGCTCGGCGGCCACGGCTGGCGGGGCGCTCTCGGCGAGCTCGGCGGGCGGCGGGCGGGGCGCTCTCGCCGAGCGCTGGCGGCGGCGGCGGTGGTAGGCGCGGCGGCGGGCGTAGGAAACGGCGGCAGCGGGTGTCGGTCGAGTGAAACAGAGAACAAACGAAGAGGAAAGGGAGTTACGGTTAAGTTTCCTAGCTCGGCGCCAAGATCTGTGGCGCCGAGCTAGGTGTGCCACGCGGACTGCCACGTCACGAAGCTCGGCGCCATAGGCTGTGGCGCCGAGCTGTGTTAGCTCGGCGCCACAGGCTATGGCGCCGAGCTAAGGGTCCAAATCTGCATTTAAAATTTTTTTAGGTCTAAACGTGATTTTACTTCTGTTTAAGGGCTAAAATACAAAAAATTCGGGAAGAGGGAAGCAGTACCATAAGGCTGAAGCAGTATTCCGCAGGATGCAAACATCAGGCCCTGAACCATCACCTATGACATATCAAATTATTTTGAAATCTTTAGTTGAGGTCAGTATATAGCTGTCATATATTGTCTGTACATTGTACTCGAATGATTTAACGACTTAAAATAGATGAAAACAGGTCTGATATTCAACCGCCTCTGTCAATTTGGACTGGAATAAATAATGACTCTGCTTTTTATATAAATTTACTTGTAGATGTTTATAAGTTTGTGGATCCATTTTATAATAATTATCTATACTACCTATTAAGGCTGTAAGGGGTAGGCTGCCTCCCCTGGTTCTGCCTTCAGCCAATCTACACCGTCCATCTATATGCGTCAAATCATCACCGTCCGTCCGTCGCCTCCGCTTCAAGCCTCCGACACTGTCGTCGCGCCTGGCTCCCCCTCCTCCTCGCCCCACTCCCCCTGGACGCACGCCACGGTGTCCCTGCCCCGCTCGCGATGCATCCCCCGAAACCCTAGGCCTTCCGCGATGAGGAGTCGCCTCCTCCTCCCTCCGTCGTGGCGTTCTCGGGCGCCGCCTCCGCGTCAACGCCATCGCCGAGATCGACCTCTACCGCCTCGAGCCCCACATGCGCAGCCGCCGCCGCGGGAGAGGTGCCCCACGCCTTGGCCTTCAACGACGAGGAGCTCGTCTCCTCCTATCTCCGTCACCGCATTCTCGGCTGTCGCCTCCGCGTCGACGCCATCGCCGAGATCGACCTCTACCATCTCGAGCCCTAGGACCTCCCCTCCCTCTTCCACATCCGCAGTCACAACGCCAATGGGTAGTTCTTCGCCCATGCGGTCGAGGCGGTCCCAGCAACAGGACCAACCACGCACACTCGCATCTCGCTCCTTGATGTTACTAGGGAAGTATAAAGGTTGTTTGAGTTATAAATAGCAAACCAAGATTAGAGATGGCCAGGAGGTGGAGCCATGAATGATCTATCCTAGGTACACCTCCAGCTTCCCATACCATCTCCTCGGCCTCTTCCCTCCCCCCTTGGCCTTCTCCTTCTGATGAATCATTTTTCCTATGTTTGTCGCTGCTTGCTAATCGTTGCTCCAACCGTTGAGTTTGTGCAGTGGATTTCCTTTCCTAGCATCACCACATGTAAAACAGGGGAGATTTAAGATCCAACACATCAGCGAAGTGGCGCCCTTGCTGGTGAATTTTCGGCACCCTGTTCTGCTCGCCTATTCTATTGTGTATGTATGCCAGCAAACTGATTGTTTTATTTTCTAGACACAAGAATACGTCCAGGTCTCGTAGAACACCTAACGCTGGTAAGTACTCCTAATATGCAAGTGGTTATGCTGATGTTGATGAATCGATTGGTATTTTGAGACTTGTATTATGTCTCCTTTGAGCAGGTTTTAGTTTCACCAGGTACACTACATTATTTGTTCACCTTATTATGATTATTTGATCACTGTATTTTATTATTTGATCACTGTATTATCTAGAAAAATTACGAATATGCCTACTCCTATATCATAATCACTTGTTGCCTACTCTGTCAGCCTTTGCAAAGATTGCTACTGTTTTGTTGTCTAAACCACTGGCTATCAAAATTTCTTAAAGTGTTGTGTTAGTTCTGTAACCTTCATCGGTCTAGATATTTTGTATCTAATCATCCTCTAATAAGCACATCTGTTAAGTTCAAGTTAACACAGTTACACTCCCATACATGTATACAATGACGATGACCTGTTGTACATTCTTATTGCTTGGGTATTCATTCTCTGGTGCTTAGAGTCTAATGGATGGTATGATCACTGCTTAGTATGTTTTGTTTTGTTTTTGAACTGAATTATCTCGACCTTTTATCTAGGATTGTGCAGTGATCTAGGGATTGCGTATTAGGATATTGAGGATGGGATTTTCACAAATTGCTATAGTCCAATTATTTTCTTCCCTTCTACCCTGATACATGCCAGATCATCTGTTATAATGGTGTTTGCTGCTGGAGGCACATCCCGATTCGTCGGTAAGCAACAACTAGCTAGCCTCAGTTCGTTCCAGTATGTCATGTATTTTCTTCGCGTTCCACTTATGTTTGGTTATGTTTGCTTTCCAGATAGGGCTGAGTGCACCTGCCTCATTCACAAGATAAACGACGCTCCGCGTCAGCATCCTCCCCGTTCGCGATTGGCTCGAGCGGCACCGATGGAGCGACGACTCTGTTTCCCAGAAGGCGAAAGGCCGATGAGATCGACAGACGATTCGTGTCGATCGCACACCGGTAGGCGGTGGCGAGCCGCGTGAGATCTCTCGCGTCCTCCCGGTTCTCAGGGACCACGACGTCCGCGCCGACGCGCACCTCTACAACGCGCTAATGAAGGCGAACGTCGCGGCGGACGACCCCGGTGCCGTCCTCAGGGTGTTCCGGCAGGTTTCAGTTTGATAATTCTTACAGTATTTATGTTTTTCACCTCCATAGACCATAGTTTGATAATTCTTGTTTGTTAGTTAGCAGTTTGTAGTACTCATGTCTCTTTCTAGCTAATTATTCTAATGATGCAGGTTTCAGTTACTGGTACATTCTTGGTGAATAAAGAACATGTGGAAAGTCACAGGTGGTCATGTATGTTTGGGGATGTTGAAGTACCAGCTGAGGTTTTGACCGATGGCACGCTACGCTGCTATGCACCAGCACACCAATCAGGAAGAGTTCCATTTTATGTGACCTGTTCAAACATGGTGGCTTGTAGTGAAGTGCGAGAATTTGAGTATCGTGATTCTGAAGCTCATTACATGGAGACTTCTCGTTCCCAAGCCAATGGTGTAAATGAAATGCATCTACACATTCGTCTTGAGAAGCTACTCACTTTGGGGCCAGATGACCATCAAATGCTTGCTATAAATTCCTTAATGCTTGATGGGAAATGGTCAAATCAAGAATCTTCTGTCAAGGAAGTAGTTTCCACTGCTAGGGTCCAAAGTTTAAAGAAACTGGTGAAAGAGAAGCTGCATCAATGGCTCATCTGCAAAGTAAACGATGATGGAAAGGGTCCCAATGTTCTGTGCAAGGAAGGACAGGGTGTGATTCATTTAGTAGCAGCACTGGGTTATGATTGGGCTATAAGACCGATAATAATTGCTGGTGTCAATGTGAACTTCCGGGATGCTCATGGATGGACTACACTCCACTGGGTTGCGTCTTTGGGAAGGTATGCTCGCACACATTAAAGCAATTTGAAACAGGGATGTCCATGCTTAGCTAGAGTTTTATGTAAAGGAAGCTACCTCTATTTCTTTCCCATCCCTTTATCTTGCACTTTGTTTGTACTTTAGTAGGAGCTTGGACCTTTTTCTGTTATTGAACCTTATATTTTATGCTTTTTAGAGAGCGGACAGTTAGTGTTCTCATAGCAAATGGACACAAGATCCCGATGCGGCAGTGGCGGACAGCAACGGGCGCTCAACGCCATCGCGCCTCCTGCGAACCCATGGTGAGATGTGTGGTCTCGATCTAGAGTCGAAGGACTTCCCCAACACCCTTTCCTCCATCGGCGCGACATCGGCCAGCTCATCTGCGACGATGAGGCATCTTCGACCGACTTCCCAACACCCCATCCTCCATCAATGCGGCTCCAGTACCCCTTCCTCCATCGGCGCGACAGCATCCAGTTCATATTGAATTTCCTCTCAATTGTTTTTAACTTTCTAATTTATTAATCGCTGGTGTTAGATCAGGTAGGTGGCGGCTAAGAAAAATGAAGATGGTGGCAGCTAAGAAACTCTAAAGCCACTTCTGATTCACATATGATGCGACCACAGAAATTGAAGATGTCGTGACCTGGGAATAGATTCGGCAGTAAGCATTCCAACTCTTCCATAAGTATCTGGGTGATTTTACCATAAGTATCTGGGTGATTTTTAGTATCAGGGTGACCTGGGATTTTTTAGTATCAGGGTGACCTAGAATTTTATATTACCAGTATCAGTTCACAAGTCTAAATTAGTTGACAACAGCTACTGAAAGATACTAAAATAAGTTCACAAGGATACATAACATGATGCTCTTGGTTTGTTGGTTTCTATGAAAAGATCGCAATAACATGATGTGTAGGTTCTCATTTGTCTAAATATTGTAGCTATATAGTGCATCTTTTTATTGCTACAACTTGAAATGCATAGTTTTCTTTAGATACCCTGTTAATCATTTAGAGAGATAGAGTATATTTAGGTGTTGTTTTTTTTCAAGCATCATTAATTTGAGCTCGTCTGTTCTACTTTGCACAATGCTGATTTGCTACTATTCGTGGTTATGGAACTTCAGCTTGATTTATGGAACTTCAACTCGAATTAGGCAATACTTTTGCACAATGCTGATTTGCTACTATTTACAGAGATATTACATGTTTATAGAGATGCTCTTTTACCCCTTTTTCTATTAAATTTACAAAATATCTTCATCCTTGTGGGATACTTTTTCCTATTGCAAATATGCATATAGATTTTCTTGTGCCTTATCTTTTTGCCATTGGAAGTCGACTATCCACATACTACAGGAATGTCTTGTTATTCCTTGTGTGATACGAGTAGCAACTTACGCATAGAGTCCCAATTACGCCTTATCTTTTTTCTTTGCTGGAAGTGGATTATTTGCATGCTCAATCTATGTTCATTGCTGAAGTTACCTTTCAAATTCAAATTCTCAGGTAGAGCCACCTTTAATTGTGATGTACAGAGATATCAGTATCATTATCTAAAATATTATCACAGAACTGAGGAAGGAGAAAAAAGGTGCTATCTTTTCTTTTTTCTTTTTATCTCGTGCTATCTATGAATTAATGAGAAGAACAATTAGTACATCATGAAGATATTAATGAAATGCATGTGATATCTCAGTCGAATAACAAGGGAAAGGACTGTTTTTTCTAAATAAAGTATAGCAAACCAGCACAACTATTAACTTGTCCAAAGAAAAAAATCATAAATCCAAAAAAAGTGTCACGTTTAGGATGTCCATTTGAACACCTCATTTGAGATAATCCTTGTGTGAGCCCAAGAGGTCCCGCCGGTCCCACTCGCACCACGACGGCTCCGACGGACGCTGATGGGAGGCTCTCATCCATCACCTACCTTTCCTCGACATGGATCCACAGGTCTAGACTGTAAAAGAGTAAACTGGACTGGAATTTTACATTCTAGGTGATACAATTTACTTTTATTGGATCTACTAGGAGAATTTCATATAGGACTTGTAAAATGTTTGGTTGTTTGTGTCTTTGTTTCCCTCATTATGATCTGCTAAAACAATGAGATATTCTGTTCTTGTAGACACTTATGCTAAAATGCCTCTATGTTTCTGACTCTGAACATGTCCAGAGTGCATCACCTTGTCTATTCAGTATAAAGGGACAATGCAGTTCTTACCCTTTCGTTGTGTTACTCAGGTGGAGCATCTTCAAACAAGAACAACCGGGTACGGTTCCTCAAATCCTCTAAACAGATTATTCAAATCTGACAAGTTCTAGCGCTCATCTGTAATATGGGATTTTTTTATTTCCAAAAGCAGCATGACTGCATCAGAGTGATTTGAGTCTTTTTTCTGTGTAGTCTATAATTTTTCAACTTTGCTCTTGCTTTTGCGTATAATCCATTCATACCACTGATGACTTGAATTTAATCACCTAGATCTTTTTCTTCCTTCATGCCATTCCAGGGATGCTTCTAGCTCTGGTACTCTTTTTTGATAACAGGAAGTTCAAGGATGTGAATTTTCCACCAGCTATGTCTCCCCCAAAACGGTGGGATCATGTGTGGTATGCTCTAACAGGGTATGGTATTGGCTTGGTAGCTGCACTAGATGCTGGGATCTTGTCTTAGTCTCCTCAACAGCCTTACTGTACCTGGTAAGTGTTATCAGATTATACGGTCAGGATTTGGACATTATTGCCATTTTTATGTTAAATTATGCTTCTCTGACTTGGTCATGTGTACGTCATAGCATGGAGCCATGGTATAGTGATAGTGTGACCAGTTGCCCCCCCTCGAAATCCACTCCTTTCTCATCTATATTTGCTTCAGGTGATGTCCATGTCAACTGGGCTAGCCAACATGAGTTTGAAACATAACAGGTAAACCAGACTACATTGTTTTAAAAATAATCGACAAAATAGTCTTCGATAGTTTTAAAAATAATCGATAGTTTCTGCAAATCAATAACTGATATTCTCTTTGAGTAAGAAAAAAAAGCGCTAGCTCTGCACTAGGGAGTTTCAGTTAGGCACAACCACACTACATTGAGTATCATCCTGTATGTGTAGCTCGATGTAATGCAATCAATAACTGATAATCTCTTTGAGTAAGCTTATTTTCAGTTTTGTTTTAAGTATGGGTGTTTTTGAAGAGACCTTCACTACATAAAGGGAAAAAAGAAACTGTTGATTGGAAAGAACTGCACATATTGATGTCTTCTAATCTGTTTTATGAACAGATTTGAAGCAAACAACCATATCTTTCCCTTTTCTCATCCCCATATTTGGTGATATGGAGATGTCCATACAACACCCCTCTTTGGTAGGATGTTATTGTTATTTGAGCATGTGCGCCAGTTAAACCTTGTCAATATGGCAGCCATATGGATACTACATTTGATGAATGGAGGTTCCTTGTCTAATGTATCACATGAGGTTTATTTCTTGTGCTACAGCTATTTTGTGAATGAACTGAAACACATAATCTTAGTGCATATGTAACCATTGTCATGTATTAATGATAAATTTGTGACTTGATGTATTGAAGACAACATTATGATGCATTTCTGCACTGATATTCTTACAGTAAATAAGATCAAGGAACCTATATTGTGTACCATGTAATATCATTTTTAACAGATTGATGAGGAAGTACTACTACTATTACAATTGATGCTTCAGTTCTACGACTTCTTTCAAACCAAGCGTCCACACATATCTTGAGGTATGTTTCTGATCTGAAGTACTTATTTACAACTTCTCTCACTTGTCATCTATGTACCATGTATGTTTCTGAAATTACATGAACAGTAATGTTTTTTTTGGAAGACACAGCATACCTTTAATTATTCAGCTACTGTACAATGTACAAATTCTTAATTTACTGCTAGGCAAATCAATGCTCTCAACCATTTCAACTTCTGTTGCCATGAGATGAGAGAACTGAAATGATAGTCTCATTGTTAGTACTTTAACTGTGCTGTTCTATGGATCCTTCATCCTTCACTATCTAGCAGTCAATATGCTTCAGTTCAAATTGTTTGCATTTTCTTTCCTTTGTTGGTCTGACATGTAAAACTTTATGCTGCAGCATTCTCACTGGGCTTCTGTCCTTCATGGTAAGTTGTTCCTTGCACCTCAGTACCTCACTATGAGTTAACCTTTCCAAAAAAGAATGTCTAGGTTTAGTCATAATTTCTAGCACGCATATAAAATTTGGAAGATCAGTTGTTGCTCCAGGCTTAGTTGCTCAACATTACAGCAAGCAATTCTTGGCATTTCCCTTGCCAGAACTTCCTTGTTTTAAGGTGTTTTCTCAATGTTGATAATTCTCATACTTGCAGATGGACGATGCACTGACAACTGGAAGCATCAAGACATCAGATGCAGAAAAGAGGCGTTTAGCAAAAGCTTCCCTTGCCTACAATTGTGAGAGGTAGATGCATTTCTCTGCAGGCTATTTCATTCTGACCATTTTCTTTTTGTAGAACTGTTAGAAACTACCCCCACAGGAACATAATGGTCATTAGCTTCTGAACAAGTAGTGTAGTGTTTATACCTTTACATGAAAGAAACAACTGAATTTTTGGTCGGTGTGCTCCGTTTTTAAGTGCAAACATTGATTGGAGTTCCTATGTAAAGTTGTTAAGTTACTATCATCACTTCATCTGCTTGAAGTCATGTTCTAAATACCCCACTTGTTCATTGTGGCAAGTCTGTGTGGCTCAATAGTTCAAGTGTTTGTCTTGCAGCAAAAACTGTCCGCACTTCAGGAAACTTTTCCCAGAGTATGTTGAGAAGTACAATCAACAGCTACAATTGGAGAACACTGCTGCAGAGCCGGTGCCTCAGGAGAATCCTGCACCTGCTCCATCCCCTGCTGCCCAGCAAGCCCCGACCGTGGCCAATAGGGCACAACCACTGGCGGAGGCGCGCCGTGACAAGAACCAGAAGAAGGCGGTGCCCTTCTGGATGGTGCTGGTCATGTTTTCAGTTTTCGGGGCTGTGATGGTGTTGCCCCTAATGCAACTTTGACAATAATAAAGACAATAAGAACGTGTGATGCCAGGGCCGTAATTTTGTATAGTTTTCTATTGGTTTGTCTGAGTGACTCAGTTGGTCCCCTAGACTACCTACCACCTCGAAGTCGTATTGATGAACCTGTGATGGTATATCTGAAGAACTTTTGTTCTCAGTTCTCACTCTTGAGTTGCAGCGCCAGAAGGTCGTTCGTTTTTGCTTTCTGTTTCCGAAATCGTATACTTAATTTTTTTTGTTGCCTCCCAGTTCGTCTTTGTGATGTGTGCTGACTTCAAGGTTGAGTTCGCATTTTCACATCCTCTTTCCAAGTGCGTTTGTTCCTTCGAATTTACGGCATGGTGATGCCTTCGCAATCTCTGCCGACTTCTGTGTTGAAATTCAAGCTCTAGGAATAGAGCAGTCTTCGCCCTATCAATTTTATTTTGAAACTAGGTTAGTACCCGTGCGTTGCAACGGGAACATATAATACCATGATAACTTATATACAAAATGTGTCTTATATTGTTATAAGAAAATATTTCATAATCCATTTGTGATCCTAGCCATACATAAATTTTGTTATTTTAATTTAGTTGTTTCACTACTACATTGCCAACTATATTACCTACAGTATTCCTTTCTTGCACCATAACTGTTATATGATGTGGCTTTTTCCTAGGCATCATGCGCTTACATTTGCATAAGTCTGTGATGCATAATTTGTTTTTATCATTTGCTGCAGAGTGCAAAGACAAACCTGAACGTCGAGCAGGTTTTCTTTTCTATAGCAAGGGATATCAAACAGAGACTTTCAGAGACTGATTCCAAGCCTGAGGTGCGGTCCTTTGCATAGCGTGTTGAACCTTTGGCACGTCTGCTTTCTCTTCCACAGTTCCTTAGCTTACCTGTTTGCAGGATCGAACTATCAAGATCAAGGCTGAAGGGGAAGCTGATGCAGCAGAGGCGCAGAAATCAGCTTGCTGCGACTCTTGAACGGTTGTGGCCGCAGGATAGTTTCATAATTTTTTTTCTTTGCCAGCAAGTCTCTCCTTGTGCTTGAGCTATCACAATTGCTGTGGTTTGGACAAGTGGGTGTTACGTCAGAACTAATTACTTGCTATATTGCGGAAACCCTGCTCTTCATAACGACGATCGCATATGCAACTGGGCGGGTGGGTGGTTTGATCTCGTGATGGCTACTGCTATGGCTGTAGAGTCATAGAGATGGCATTGGAGTTGTATGGTGCATGTTATTTAAAAAACAAGCCAGAAATAATCATTTAGTTGTGCGGGAGCCACGGAGCATACTGCATGCGTTCAACATAGCCTTGGTAAGCTAGGCACCAACCGGTGTTACTTTGTTTGCTTTTACATTGAATTTACGAAATATGATAAATTTCTTTATTATTTGTTTCAGTGTTGGCGTGCTGCTTCTTTTCTGAAATACACTGAGTTGAATCGTCGAGAATCACTTGCCCTTGCTTCAGATGGATTGAATTATGAATGCAATGAGGCTCCATCATAGGCAGGCTTATAGGTTTGTAGTATCGTTAGGACGGGCATCTTACTATAACAATATAAGACACATTTTGTATATATAACACATGTGCATATATAAGTTATCGAGATATTATATGTCTCTGTTGCAACGCACGGGCACTGATCTATAAAAGTATAACACACATTTGTACATAGTTTATCGTGGTTTTATACGTTCCCGTTGCAACGCACGGGCACTCTCCTAGTTATTATAGAACAGTCATTGTGAGGTTCTGTTTACCACCCCACATTTCTCCTATTGCAATCCCACACCTTGGACAGGGCATATAGGCTCCAAGATCGAAATTTAAACTAAAGTTAGCTTCCACAGCATACTCGAATTGAAACCAAAACCAATATTGCACTTTAATAAAATGAAATTACCAGGAATTGCCTTATAATTTAGCTTACATACCACCATCGGATGCCCTAACCCTACCACCAACTCAAGGAATCAACTCTGAACAGGGTTCAACTGTTTAGCAAGCCACAGCTACATTCTCTTCCATCAAATACTTCCTGGTGTGGATCTGAACAAGAGAAGAGATGTGGATTGTTAAATGTAACTATTTAACTTTTAGTGGGATATTTGCAACCACTGGTGACTTTTACTAGAGTATTTGCAATTTCCCCTATAATTAATCCCTTCGGAGCTAGTTATGATGATTTTCGTTTCCCTGAACTCATACTTTTGGACGTAAAAATTTATTTGTAATTGGTGGCAGGGTGACAAGTATAAGGAAGCTGAAGCTATATTTGAAGACCTTCTTAATGAAAAAAGAACTTCTTTTAAGCCAGATCAGAAGATGTTTCATATGATGATTTATATGTACAAGAAAGCTGGTGACTATGGCCAGGCTCGTAAGCTATTCACACAGATGTCGGAGAGGAATTCCGCTATCTACAGTCACTTTTAATAGTTTGATGTCATTTGAGACAGACTATAAGGAAGTTTCAAGTATTTATGATCAGGTACTTTTCCGCTTAATTGCACAATCAGATTATCAGTATTTAGTTGTGAAATAGTTATGATACAGAACGAAGATATCAGTATTCTTTTCCCTAATCAATGCTACAACTTTTAGATGGAAAGAACTAGGCTGAAACCAGATGTTGTGAGCTATTCCCTGCTAATCAAAGCTTATGGGAAAGCCAGAAGGGAAGAAGAAGCATTGGCGGTTTTTGAAGAGATGCTTGATGCTGGAGTCAGGTCTTTCTCTGCCACTATTCTTATGTCTTAATACAGCTCAAGGCTTGATCATCATGCTGCACTACAGGGAAAATGCAGAAATGGTTTCGTAGTTTAGTTAAGTATTTTTAGATCTTCCCCAATCCTCATTAAGGACTTGTAGCCCCATTAGTGAAGAACTTGAGGGACTTCAGAGTTTGGAATTAGATTAGAAGTATAGAACAAAAAATGTTGGACTGGACCTACTCAAATGTTTACCACTAGTTTTCTGGAAAAAAATGTTCTATTTAGTTGAATACATGCAATTCTTAAGCATACTAAAGAGTTGACATCTGAACATGTATGATTGTTAGGCTTGATAATGTTTATTTTGAGTTGTGGAAGTCAAATTGGAGGCCTTCTTTCATGATTTCAAGTAATCCATTCCATTCCATTCCATGGATAAGCTGAAAAATTATGCGTGAATCTGAAACAAAATTTCAGCGAAGAATAGCTGCTTGAGATTGAAATGTTCCTGTGAGTATTATCCTGAAGTATGTTATTTTGCAGGCCGACACGCAAATCATATAACATTTTGCCGGACGCATTTGGAATACCTGGATATTGGTAGAGGAGGCTAACACAGTTTTCAAGGCGATGAGAAGGCACAGGTATAACTCATGTCGCACTACCTAACTTGTAGAAATAAATTGAAGTGTTGGTTTCTCACCTTGTCACACCATTTTGCCCCTGCAGGGTTGAGCCTGATCTTTGCTCTTTATACAACCATGGTCTTAGCCTACGTAAATGCTTCATGACATGAATGGAGCCGAGAAATTCTTCCGTAGGATTAAAGAGGACGGTCTGAAGCCTAACGCTGTGGTTTATGGTACTCTGACGAAAGGCTATTCAAAGATAGATAGCGTCGAGAAAGTTATGCGTGTGTAAGAGAGAATGCGGATCCCAGGGTGTCGAACCCAACCAGACTATCTATACTACTATCGCATGGACGCACATGGCAGGAACTCGGGTTTCGGAGACGCCGTCATTTGGTTCGAAGAAATGGAAGCTCGTGGGTACCCACCCGACCAGAAAGCGAAAAATATCCTACTTTCGCTTGCCGAGACACCAGAAGAATAGCAAGAAGCGTGGTCTGGTAGAGAATGGTGCAGTTCAGCTGGAACCGGAACCTGATACTGAAGAGGTGGATGGCGATGATGGGCATGAAGTTATACATGCTGATGCAAAAGGAACCGTGTAAATGGTAGGAATGTAGGATCAGAGCTGGTAATTATACTTTTGACAACGACGATGATGATGATGGGGAGGAGGGAGGAGGATTACGAGGAAGAGGACGATGAATAGTTCGATTTTGTTTCCTTCAAAGATGAGAGAGAACTAAATTTTGCAAGTTGATGTCATAAATTTTTGCACGGACTAATGATCACACGATGTCCTCTCCTATACATACAGAGAGACTAAGGGCAGGGCCTGTTTGTTTCAGCTTATACATTATATAATCTAAATTATATAATATAGATTATAATCTAGATATATTATAATCTATATGTAGTTGTTTGATAGTATAGATCATACAAATTTAAATTATTCATAAAAACAGCAGTACTCTTATTTGTTTATTTGGGGTGAGGAAAAAAGGATGACATATATTGTAATTTCTATTTACATAACCATGGATAATGGGTTTTTTCCCAAAATAATCTCAAATAAGTTACTTTTGAGGAGATTATGAGATTATCATAATCTAGGATTTAGATTATATAATCTGAACCCATAATCTAGATGTTTGTTTAACTGTTGGATTATTTGCGCTGGATTATATAATCTAGAGTGATTATAATTTGAAACAAACAGGGCCTAACTCAAAATGTTGAAGGGAGTCTGGCTCGAACCTTGAACGGTGTCCCTGTGTTAGCCTTGTCTTTCGAAGGAAAGCAAATTTGAGGCAGAAGGACAATAGTGGATCTGTGTGGCGTCGACAGTTTATCAGGTGTGGCATACCGCGTACGACTACTACTACTACCATGTGTTTCTGATTGATTGCAGCCTCACTGGATCCCTCAGCAGCGCAACCGGGTCAGTTTTTGATGAAGTGCCTATTAAATAAAGAAAATGGGTAGGCCTCGAGTGTGGGAGCACGACTGCTTTTTTTGTGGATGGGCTGTGACTGTGAGGGAGGCCTATGGGCTACGGCCCAGCGGTAGCATTGAGCAGGCACGTGTTCTTGTCCTTGCCGTGTCATGATCGCCCGTCCTCCTTGTCCTTGCGACGCAAAGCAACGCAACGCAACGCTACGCTTGGATACATTCCTGTTCCCGTTAGTGCGCCCCGTAGACATCTACGGTCATGTGACAAGACTCGTGAAAAGGCTTTTGCTGGCCCTTTAATTAATAGCTTAAACTGGGATGCTGGCCGATTTTAGATTGGCTATCAGTTACTATTTTTTTTTTAAAAAAAAATCATCCCGCAACTCCCTCGTGGAACCGGTGAGATCTCATCACATGCGCACAAAAAAAGAAAAAGAGAAAAGTCAAACGGAGGGTGGGCGCGCCAAGAGAAATAAATATGGCGGGAGCGGGAGAAAGGCGCGCGTCCGACCCGCCATGGAGACCAGACGACAAGAGGAAAAAGGTCGCCTCGCCTCTTGCCTCCACATCCGCGCGAGCTTTTATCACACGCTTGGGCTTGGCACCCCACCGCACTTGCTTCCCCGCCGCGGCACCGGCACGCCCCTGGCCGGGGCGGACGTGAACAACAAGGGTTGCACGATGCTCGCATCTTGCAGCTACGCCCTGTTGCGAAAACGGCAGCACCAGCACGCTGCACCTGCACGCGTGTGTGGGGAAAAAAAATCTACACGAGCTGGCGGGGGGCAGGGCGCGGGCGGGCACGTGAGCCGTGAGCGTCGTCGTCGGCAGGCAGAGGCAGGATGCGGACACGCGCGCGGCGCCGCTGTGCCTCCGACGCGCGGGTGCTGCTGGGGGCCGGTCACCGTCGCCACGGGCAGCCGAGCGAGCGGGCATCGCCGAGCGCGCGCGCGGGAACCACCTCAGCATGCGCCGTTCACCACAGGCCGCAGCCAGCCGGATCCGCCATCGCTGTGCGCGTCGTCGGCGTCGGGGTGCCCGTCAGGCCGTCACCCGCAGGCGGTGCGGCAGCATGTCCGGTCCACGGTCGTGCAGGCCGCAGGCCGCAGGCCGCAAGCATTGCTCTCGATCGTGCGCCGCTGGCGCGCTGCCGGCCGGCCGCCTCCTCCATGCCGATGGGACCATAGCGGCGCAAATCCTGGTGCTGATGCATGACCGCCGCCGACACCGCACATCCGGAGCCGGACGTACGTGCACCCCGCGGGGGGTCGTGCTGACGTTGGCCATGGAGCCGGCCGGCGGTCGCTGGTGCTCACGTACGGCGTTGGTGGTTACGCGGACGGAGGACACCACTTCTCCGGCTTCAGACCACGGCGATCAACTCGTGGAGGCGAGAAGGCGCGCGCCGCGCGGAGACGGCAAACAACTTTCCGTAAACGGTGAGCCCGATGGAGACCAGGAATAATGGATTGACGGATTGAGAAGGTACGAACCGTGGCGGTTGTCTGATTCCTTCGCAGCATGTCATGGAGAAGGGAGAAGGCACGGGAATTTTTGTCGAAAATGAAAGGAGGTGGATCCGAGGATGACGCCGGTACCGTGCGGAATGATGCATCATCGCCAGCGTCAAAACATGTTCTTGTGAAGTGAACGATCAGCACTTCGTGCATAATAAGTAAAGTTGTCGACAACGTGTTTAAAGCAAAGTGCTTTGAGTGCTTTGATGCAAGTTCTATTTTTAATTAGTCACTAGTAAGATATCCATACGTCACTACAGTTTTTGTAACACCTCAAAATCAACGATAAGAATTAATTTAATATTAACTACTAAACCTATCAGAGAGGATAAGTATTTTCAGAATTAAGAGAATACTGACATAAAAATAACTAAACTATTGAGTGAATTAAAAATATAACCAAATATTTGATGCATTCATTATTGAAGCATGAGTCTTTGTTTGCTAATAATTGATTGATGATTTTATAGTATTCTTTTATTTCAAAATCCAAATAAGTTATATAATAGACTTTGGTTTAAAGATAAATATTTAGTCTCTACTACTCTATAAGCTTGTAGTGCAGGCGTCCACACCCATGTTCTGCCTCCGCGTCCAATTCCCCCCACCCCGCCTCGCCCGCAATCTCCACCGCCGTGCCTACGCCCGCAATCTCCGCCACCCCGACCTCGCCCCCCGCCCGCGGAAATCTCGCCCGCGAGATCGCTCTGCCCACCCACCACCATTGGCGCCCCGTGATCCCGGACTGGCGGTCGCGCGCGGGGCTGCGGTCCGCCTTTGACCTGCCCATCGCGGCGGCATCGCTGCAGATCGCGCGGGGCGCACTGTGGCTGCGCTGCTGGGGCGCGCGCCCCGCCGACCCCGACCGCGCGCTGCGGCTCGCGCGCTCCACCATCCGCCGCGCAGGAGAAGCATCGATTCGGCGCCGGCAGCGTCCATCGAGGCCGTGCCCACGGTGGAGGTGTCGGAGCCCGGCGAGACCCGCGCCATCTGCAAGGAGGACCTCCCCCTCGCGGCGGCCGCTAGAAGGCTCCCGTGCCGCCACCTCTACCACTCCCCCAGCATCGTGCCGTGGCTGGAGCTGCGCAACTCCTGCCCCATCTGCCGCTGCCGCCTCCCCTCCGACTCCGAGCATGACGAGCAAACGGGGGAGTTGGCGACGCCGACGTCGGCGCCGGCGCAGGAGCAGGACCCGCTGCCCGCTGCTCCCGCTGATCTGCAGCTCCCTTACTGGGCTGCTGTCAGTGGTGCAGAAGGAGAAGAGACGATTGTGCTGCCGTCCGTATGAGCCTGATTTCTGCAATCTTTTTCTAGCATACTACGTCTTGTATTTTGCTAGCAAATGAGTCGTGGTTTAAGGCCCCGTTTGGTTCATACATCTTTTTTAGAATATCATTCTAGAATTTCATTATCAACCAAACGACTCTTGAATTTGCATTAGATTTTGTCCCAGAATTTGACAATCTCACTATAAGTGGATAATGTGATCTACACTGGATTATGTATAGTATTCAAATTCTTAAAATCTGTGTGGACACCACCCTAATCATCACTGGGTAGGCCAGACACTATTTTAGGTTGGGAGTTTCAGGATGGAGATCTCTCAAGTGCTTGGTGGCGGTATTCATACACTGGTTGAACACAATCTTTACCTTTCAGCCACTAAGGCGGCAGGATCAGGGATCTTACTTGCAATAAACTTTTGGTTGCACTAAAGATTTTATATTGTTGAGATAAATAATGTTCCATTAAATATGCTGATACTTAGGTGCCAATCCTTTTGGAATTTTATGCTTCTCCTATCTGAAATGTCACCAAGTCAGGCTTACAATACTACATACTGTGAATCTGTAGCAAACTATGTGCTGGTAGGTAGCATTAAGTTATAATTGCCTTGTGATTCTAGACTATTTTAAATTATTCTGAGTTAATTCATGACTTTGCTGCACCTCATTAGTGTTGCAACTATTGTCGTTGTAGGCAATGCCACTGAAGTTCAAGCAACAAAAGATGAAGACATGAGCGTAGCTCTTTGAGCCTTTGATCGATGGTGCACGCCTCTTCCACCCCTTCTCTTTTTTCCTTGAGCTATCGTTTCTTGAGCATGAACCCTATATATTTGTATAACGCTGTTTCATGATCAGTCAGGAGTCAGTACCATTTAACATCTGGTAGAAATCTGAGCTATCGTTTCTTGAGTATGAACCCTATTTTTATAGTGTTTTTTTTTGTGATCAGCCAGTTCCATTTAACATATGGTAGAAATCTGTATCCGGGTGACATTTCCATGTAGGGATGGCAACGGGGAAATCCCCGTCGGGTTTTGGCTCCCTGTACCCGTCCCCGCGACAAAAAAATTCCCCGCGGGGATCCCCACGAACTCTTGCGGGGGGCATTTCTTCCCCATCCCCGTTCCCCGCGGGGATAAATCCCCATCGGGGATCCCTGTCCCCACTTAAATTATAATTATGACATACTTTCTTTGTTATTAATACAAAACATTGTCTCTTATATACATTGTCAGATGTTAGAACTCATTATGGGTCCATCAAAATAACATATTTGTATAACGAGTTATCTCTTAACAATGTAATTATTTATTTTTATCATTATATATTACATGAAAACATAACCATATATAAGTTTAATGGGTCCCCACGGGGAACGGGGTTGGGGAATGTTTCCCCATCCCCGTTCCCGTTTACCCATCGGGGGAGGATTTTTCCCCGTTTACATCCTTGCGGGGGGAGAACCTTCCCCATCCCCATCCCCTAATCGAGGAATTCCCCGTGGGAGATCGGGGAATCAGGGCCCCATTGCCATCTCTATTTCCATGTCATTTTTTCTAAAATTGGATCTTCGATGCTATTTTTCTAATGGTATAGATCTAATTTGTCCCAACTCAGAACTGAAGCACGCTTCTTCTACTTCCTTTCTCGGCTCTCACAACCATTTCCCCTCCCCTCGCTTCCAACTATTGGAACTGAAGCATATAGGCTCTAAGGAGAAGCAAGACTGAATAAGGTCAAGATCTTGGGCTAACAAGGTTGCTATTGTGGGCTCTGAGGAGAAGCATCATATTCTTCCATGATTACTCTTGGTGGTATTATAAGAGGTTTTTAAATTGCATTTGTTTTGAGGATACATATGCACAAATACTTGCATATATGCTCTCACCTTGCACATATGTGTTTTGTCCAGGGTTGTCTGCATCTCATTTTGCTCTAAGAAAGAAAATTTTCTCTCTGGTTCACTTGACCGTACTGTTCTCTTATGGGATCAACGGGCTGAAAAATCACAGGTAAAACTAATGATGCTGTGCACAATTGTTTGACACAAGCTAAACTTCAGATTCTGCTTCACAACCTGTTTATGTTAGCTAAACGAACTGCAGTTTTAGCTGAGGAACCAAACATGTAACATTGTTGCAACTGAATCATTAAAACCCTTGTTATTACCTACTTCAGTATTTCTGTTACTTATGGGATGGTGAATGTTGGATTTTAGACATTCTTGTAAATTTAGAAAACACATATCTCGCACCTTAATTTTGGGTGAGCTCCCACTCCTCTGAACGAGTGAAGCAAGCGTAACATCATCATCAGGTTCCTCGTAGTTATTTGTAGCCTATCCATGGACATTCTTAGCATCAAGCGTGTTATCAGATGTGCAACCACCTTCAGTGTCAGTTTCTGAGCAGTAGTCACTAACAGTATCCCTTACTTCACATCGATTCAGTGTTTGTTTCAGATTGTCTATTTTTCCTGCATTTTCCTGAAAAGAAAATCCTTTTAGTTTGCATAAAATAAAATTCTTTTGTGCAAAATCTATCTTAGTAACTTACTTGGCTTCTTCGATATTATCAAATCTAGCCATATGAATGTAATGTATGTTCTCCAGGGCAGAAAGTTGCACATTAGGTAGGTTGTCAGTTCTTGCTTCAGGAACTATTCTGTTTTTATTTTTCTTATCATAACATGCTTTAGGATTTTTGCTGCTGAAACCATTTTAGGTTTGACCATATAATATATATCCCTACTACTATATAAGCACGGTGTGTAATGGTAAGTAATCGGATCAGAAAAATTCTGTACTGAAAATATTTTTGGAGCAACATTATCATCAGCCACATGCCCGTGATTGCTAAATTGGGTTATTTTTGTGCTTCCAGGGTTTGGAAAAGGTTCTGGACGGACACATGGTCAAAGTCTACAATGATCAGTACAATTTGACTGACAAATATTGTCGGGGACCATAATTAGGGGTACCCCCAAGACTCCTAATCTCAGTTGGTAACCCCCATCAGCACAAAGCTGCAAAGGCCTGATGGGCGCGATTAAGGTCAAGGCTCAGTCCACTCAAGGGACACGATCTCGCCTCGCCCGAGCCCAGCCTCGGGCAAAGGCAGCCGACCCCGGAGGATTCACGTCTCGCCCGAGGGCCCCCTCAAGCAACAGACACACCTTCGGCTCGCCCGAGGCCCAGTCTTCGCAGAGAAGCAACCTTGGCCAGATCGCCATGCCAACCGACCGTATCGCAGGAGCATTTAATGCAAGGATCGCCTAACATCTTATCCTGACGCGCTCTTCAGTCGACAAGAGCCGAAGTGACCGCAGTCACTTCGCCGCTCCACTGACCGGCCTGACAGGAATACAACGCTGTCTGCCCTGCTCCGACTGCCGTGCCACTCGCCAGAGTGAGGTCGACAACGGCTAAGTCCAGCCTCAGGCAACATAGGAAGCTCCGCCTCGCCCGACCCCAGGGCTCGGCCCCAGCCTCGGTTCCGGAAGACGACGAACTCCGCCTCGCCCGACCCTAGGGCTCGGACTCGGCCTCGGCTCTAGAAGACGACGAACTTCGCCTCGCCCGACCCAGGGGCTTGGACTCGGCCTCGGCTCCGGAAGACGACGAACTCCACCTCGCCCGACCCTAGGGCTCGGACTCTGCCTCGGCTCCGGAAGACGACGAACTCCACCTCGCCCGACCCCAGGGCTCGGACTCGGCCTCGACCTCGGAGGAATCGCCACCTCGCCCAAGCTCGGGTTCGGACCAGCCACGTCGCCAGGAGGGCCATCATTACCCTACCCCTAGCTAGCTCAGGCTATGGGGAACAAGACCGGCGTCCCATCTGGCTCGCCCCGGTAAAACAAGTAATGATGACACCCCGCACGCTCCATGACGGCGGCAGCTCCCGGCCTCTTAAGTCAGCAAGGAGACGTCAGCATGGACCCGACAGCCCCGATAGCTGTACTTCCGCAGGGCTCCAGCGCTCCTCTGACGACCACGACATCACATGAACAGGGTGCCACAACCTCTCCGACCGCCACGACGGCATGTACTCAGGGCTCTAGCTCCTCTCTGCTAGACACGTTAGCACACTGCTACACCCCCAATGTACACCTGGACCCTCTCCTTACGCCTATAAAAGGAAGGTCCAGGGCTCTCGTACGAAGAGGTTGGCCGCGCGGGAGAACGGGCCGGTGCATAAGGCTCTCGCTCTCTCTCTCACTCCCGCGCGAACGCTTGTAACCCCCTACTGCAAGCGCACCTAGCCGCCCTGGGCGCAGGACAACACGAAGGCCGCGGTTTCCCCTCGCCGTTCTCCCCCCTTTGTGTCCCGTCTCGCGCCGACCCATCTGGGCTGGGGCACGCAGCGATAATTTACTCGTCGGTCCAGGGACCCCTCGGGGTCGAAACGCCGATAGTTGGCGCGCCAGGTAGGGGCCTGCTGCGTGTTGACGAACAGCTTCCCGTCAAGCTCCAGATGGGTAGTCCCCAGCAACCTTTCCAACTTAGGACGACGCTCCGTTTCGGGAGTCTCGAGTTCATGTCTCTCGACAGCAGCTACGACATGATACTCCTTCTTCCGCCGCGCGACGATGACAATGGAGGCCGTCAGCCTGCCCACCGGTGGCGGAATCGATGACGTCTTCCCCACGTGGCGGAAGAGCAACATACAATTCTGTCCCGTCGCCTCTCCCGCCGATGAAGGAGGAGGCGGGGCAGGCATGGCCAAGCAGGGGGCGACACCTCATCGGCTGTCGAGCGAGACGACGGCGCCGGCGCCCCAGCGGGGGACACGCCGGGCGTTGACCTCGCGTTGGAGACGAAGACGAGCGCCGTTTCCCTGCAACACGCCAACATCGAGTTGACGGATGACGCCAGCACGCTCGCGAAGGGCTTGCTGGGCGTCGCCCTTGTACCTGAGACAACGGTGCAGTCCGCCCCTGACGCGACTTCGTCACCGCCCGTCGATCAAGAGGTACCGTTCGTTTCCCATCCCATGCCTTTCACATTCAGCTTCAATCCACCAAGCGACCCCGCTTCGGTGGAGGCTTTCGCAAAGGCATGTCCAAACCCTCCGAGGTACCATGTGCGGTCACCCTGGGACAGACTGACGGCCGTCTCGACCTACGGGCCCTCGGGTTCCGAGGAAGATGATGAGCTCGACTTCGGTTGGGATTTCTCTGGGCTTGGTAACCCCAGTACCATGCGGGACTTCATGACCGCATGTGACTACTGCCTCTCCGATTGTTCCGATGGTAGCCATAGCCTCGGCGACGAGGACTGTGGCCCAAGTCGCGAATGTTTCCACGTCGATCTAGGGGGTCTCGGCGAAGGTAACCATCTTGGTATGCCGGAGAACGGCGATCCCCCTAGGCCTGCGCCTCGCGTTGACATCCTTCGGGAGCTAGCTGTGGTCCCAGTCCCTGCGGGGGGTCAGGACGCACAACTCGAGCAAATCCACGAGATGCAGGCCAGGCTCGACGAGGAGGCAGGAACACTTGCACAGCCTTGGCTGAACCTCGGACAGGAGTGGGAAGGCTGAGCTCCGGCCGGAGAAGCACGTCATCTGGCCCAGGACGTCCAGCACCGCATCACCGACGATACCAGGCCAAGGCTGCCCCCGGCTTCCAGTGGGGTCGGCCAGAACCTGGCTGCAGCTGCGATACTACTCCGAGCGATGCCGGAACCCTCCACCACCGAGGGGCGGCATATCCAGGGAGAGCTCAAAAACCTCCTGTAAGATGCCGCGGTCCGACGGGCCGAAAGCTCTGCCTCCTGAAGGCAGGGGTACCCCCCGGAGCATCGCGCCGCGACTTTCGGATTCGTGCGAGAAGCCTCGGTCCACACCGGGCGCACGCGCAACACGGCGCCTGCGGCCCCGGGTCGCCTCGGCAACGAGCACCACCACCGCAACCGTCGAGCCCACCTCGATGAAAGGGTGCGCCGAGGCTACCACCCCAGGCGTGGGGGACGCTACGACAGCGGGGAGGATCGGAGCCCCTCGCCCGAACCGCCCGGTCCGCAGGCTTTCAGCTGGGCCATACGACGGGCGCCGTTCCCGACTCGGTTCCGAACCCCGACTACCATCACAAAGTACTCGGGGGAGACGAGGCCGGAACTGTGGCTCACGGACTACCGACTGGCCTGCCAGCTGGGTGGAACGGACGATGACAACCTCATCATCCGCAACCTCCCCCTGTTCCTCTCCAACACCGCTCGAGCCTGGCTGGAGCATCTGCCTCCGGGGCAGATCTCCAACTGGGACGACCTGGTCCAAGCCTTTGCTGGCAACTTTCAGGGCACGTACATGCGCCCTGGGAACTCCTGGGATCTCCGAAGCTGTCGCCAGCAGCCGGGAGAGTCTCTCCGGGACTACATACGGCGATTCTTGAAGCAGCGCACCAAGCTGCCCAACATCACCGACTCCGATGTCATCGGCGTGTTCCTCGCTGGCACCACCTGCCGCGACCTAGTGAGCAAGCTGGGTCGCAAGACCCCCACCAGGGCGAGCGAGCTGATGGACATCGCCACCAAGTTCGCCTCTGGTCAGGAGGCGGTTGAGGCCATCTTCCGGAAGGACAAGCAGCCCCAGGGACGCCAGCCGGAAGACGTCCCCGAGGCATCCGCTCAGCGCGGCGCCAAGAAGAAGAACAAGAAGAAGTCGCAAGCGAAACGCGACGCCGCCGACGCGGACCTTGTCGCCGCCGCTGAGTACAAGAACCCTCGGAAACCTCCTGGAGGTGCCAATCTCTTCGACAAGATGCTCAAGGAGCCG
This sequence comes from Zea mays, assembly GCF_902167145.1. Classification (NCBI taxonomy): domain Eukaryota; kingdom Viridiplantae; phylum Streptophyta; class Magnoliopsida; order Poales; family Poaceae; genus Zea; species Zea mays. The sequence continues at coordinate 29,894,209 of NC_050099.1, read as the reverse complement.
TGCCCCTATCATCAGGGGCCCGTCAAGCACACCCTTGAGGAGTGCGTCATGCTTCGGCACCACTTTCACAAGGCCGGGCCACCGGCGGAAGGTGGCAGGGCCCACAACAACGACAAGAAGGAGGACCACAAGACAGAGGAGTTTCCCGAGGTCCATGACTGCTTCATGATCTACGGTGGGCAAGTGGCAAACGCCTCGGCTCGGCACCGCAAGCAAGAGCGTCGGGAGGTCTGCTCGGTAAAGGTGGCGGCGCCAGTCTACCTAGACTGGTCCGACAAGCCCATCACCTTCGACCAAGGCGACCACCCCGACCGCGTGCCGAGCCCGAGGAAATATCCGCTCGTTGTCGACCCTGTCATCGGCAACGTCAGGCTCACTAAGGTCCTCATGGATGGAGGCAGCAGCCTCAACATCATCTACGCCGAGACCCTCGGGCTCCTGCAGATCGATCTGTCCTCGATCCAGGCAGGCGCGATGCCTTTTCACGGGATCATCCCCGGGAAACGCGTCCAACCCCTCGGACAACTCGATCTGCCCGTCTGCTTCGGGACTCCATCCAACTTCCGAAGGGAAACCCTCACGTTGGAGGTGGTCGGGTTCCGAGGAACCTACCACGCAGTGCTGGGGAGGCCATGTTACGCCAAGTTCACGGCCGTCCCCAACTACACCTACCTCAAGCTCAAGATGCCGGGCCCCAACGGGGTCATCACCGTCGGCCCCACGTACCGACACGCGTACGAATGCGACATGGAGTGCGTGGAGTACGCCGAGGCCCTCGCCGAATCTGAGGCCCTCATCGCCGACATGGAAAGCCTCCCCAAGGAGGTTCCAGATGCGAAGCGCCACGCCGGCAACTTCGAACCAGCAGAGGCGGTCAAATCCGTCCCTCTTGACCCCAGCAATGACACCTCCAAGCAGATCCGGATCGGCTCCAAGCTCGACCCCAAATAGGAAGCAGTGCTCGTCGACTTTCTCCGCGCAAACGCCGATGTTTTCGTGTGGAGTCCCTCGAACATGCCTGGCATACCGAGGGATGTCGCCGAGCACTCACTGGATATCCGAGCTGGAGCCCGACCCGTGAAGCACCCTCTGCGCCGATTCGACGAAGAAAAGCGCAGAGCCATAGGCGAGGAGATCCACAAGCTGTTGGCCGCTGGGTTCATCAAGGAGGTATTCCATCCCGAATGGCCTGCCAACCCTGTGCTTGTGAGAAAGAAAGGAGGGAAATGGTGGATGTGTGTAGACTACACTGGTCTAAACAAAGCATGTCCGAAGGTTCCCTACCCTCTGCCTCGTATCGACCAAATCGTGGATTCCACTACTAGGTGCGAAACCCTGTCATTCCTCGATGCCTACTCAGGGTATCACCAAATCAGGATGAAAGAGTCCAACCAGCTCGCGACTTCTTTCATCACACCTTTTGGCATGTACTGCTACGTTACTATGCCATTTGGTTTGAGGAATGCGGGTGCGACATACCAAAGGTGCATGAACCACGTGTTCAGAGAGCACATTGGTCGAACCGTCGAGGCTTACATCGATGACATCATAGTCAAGACGAGGAAAGCCTTCGACCTCCTCTCTAACCTTGAAACGACATTCAAGTGTCTCAAGGAGAAAGGCGTAAAACTCAACCCCGAGAAGTGCGTCTTCGGAGTCCCCCGAGGCATGCTCTTGGGGTTCATCATCTCCGAGCGGGGCATCGAGGCCAACCTGGAAAAAATCGCGGCCATCACCAACATGGGGCCCATCAAGGACTTGAAAGGCGTACAGAGGGTCATGGGATGCCTTGCGGCCCTGAGCCGCTTCATCTCGCGCCTCGGTGAAAGAGGCCTACCTCTGTACCGCCTCTTAAGAAAGACCAAGTGCTTCACTTGGACCCCCGAGGCCGAGGAAGCCCTCAGAAACCTGAAGGCGCTCCTTACGAACGCACCCATCCTGGTGCCCCCCGCTGCCGGAGAAGCCCTCTTGATCTACGTCACCGCTACCACTTAGGTGGTCAGCGCCGCGATCGTGGTCGAGAGACGAGAAGAAGGGCATGCATTGCCCGTCCAGAGACCAGTCTACTTCATCAGTGAGGTACTGTCCGAGACCAAGATCCGCTACCCACAAATTCAGAAACTACTGTACGCGGTAATTCTGACGCGGCGAAAGTTGCGACACTACTTCGAGTCTCATCCGGTAACTGTGGTGTCATCCTTCCCCCTCGGGGAGATCATCCATTGCCGAGAGGCCTCGGGTAGGATTGCAAAGTGGGCGGTGGAAATCATGGGCGAGACAATCTTGTTTGCCCCTCGGAAGGCCATCAAGTCCCAAGTCTTGGCAGACTTTCTGGCTGAATGGGTCGACACCCAGCTTCCGGCAGCTCTGATCCAACCGGAACTCTGGACCATGTTTTTCGATGGGTCGCTGATGAAAACAGGGACAGGCGCGGGCCTACTCTTCATCTCGCCCCTCGGGAAGCACCTCCGCTATGTACTGCGCCTCCATTTCCCGGCGTCCAACAACGTGGCTGAGTACGAGGCTCTGGTCAACGGGTTGCGCATCGCCCTCAAGCTAGGGGTCCAACGCCTCGACGCTCGCGGTGACTCGCAGCTTGTCATCGACCAAGTCATGAAGAACTCCCACTGCCGCGACCCGAAGATGGAAGCCTACTGCGACGAGGTTTGGCGCCTGGAAGACAAGTTCTACGGGCTCGAGGTCAACCACGTCGCCCGACGATACAATAAGACTGCGGACGAGCTGGCGAAGATAGCTTCGGGGCGGATAGCGGTTCCCCCGGACGTCTTCTCCTGAGACCTACATCAACCCTCGGTCAAGACCAGCAACACGACCGAGCCCGAGGCATCCTCGGCTTCGCCTGAGGCACCCTCGGCAGAGCCCAAGGCACCCTCGGCTCCGCCCGAGGCGCCCTCGGCTCAACCCGAGGCACCCTTGGCCCCCGAGGGTGAGGCACTGCGCGTCGAGGGAGAGCGGAATGAGGTCCCGCCTGATCGAGACTGGCAGACCCCGTACCTGCAATATCTCCACCGAGGGGAGCTACCCCTCGACAGAGCCGAAGCTCGGCGACTGGCGCGGCGAGCCAAGTCATTCGTCTTGCTGGGTGACGGGAAGGAGCTCTACCACCGCAGCCCCTCCGGCATCCTCCAGCGATGCATATCCATCGCTGAAGGCCAGGAACTCTTACAAGAAATACACTCGGGGGCTTGCGGTCACCACGCAGCGCCTCGAGCCCTTGTTGGAAACGCTTTCCGACAAGGTTTATACTGGCCGACCGCGGTGGCCGACGCCACTAGAATTGTCCGCACCTGCCAAAGGTGTCAGTTCTACGCAAGGCAGACGCACCTACCCGCTCAGGCTCTGCAAACAATACCCATCACCTGGCCGTTTGCTGTGTGGGGTCTGGACCTCGTCGGTCCCTTGCAGAAGGCACCCGGGGACTACACGCACCTACTGGTCGCCATCGACAAATTCTCCAAGTGGATCGAGGTCCGACCCCTAAACAGCATCAGGTCCGAACAGGCGGTGGCATTCTTCACCAACATCATCCATCGCTTTGGGGTCCCGAACTCCATCATCACCGACAACGGCACCCAGTTCACCGGCAGAAAGTTCTTAGACTTCTGCGAGGATCACCACATCCGGGTGGACTGGGCCGCCGTGGCTCACCCCATGACGAATGGGCAGGTAGAGCGTGCCAACGGCATGATTCTGCAAGGACTCAAGCCGAGGATCTACAACGACCTCCACAAGTTCGACAGGCGATGGATAAAGGAACTCCCCTTGGTGGTCTAGAGCCTCAGGACGACGCCAAGTCGAGCCACGGGTTTCACACCGTTCTTTCTAGTCTATGGGGCCGAGGCCATCTTGCCCACAGACTTAGAATACGGTTCCCCAAGGACGAGGGCCTACAACGACCGACGCAACCAGACCAACCGAGAAGACTCACTGGACCAGCTGGAAGAGGCTTGGGACATGGCCTTACTACACTCGGCGTGGTATCAGCAGTCCCTGCGACGCTACCACGCCCGAGGGGTTCGGTCCCGAGACCTCCAGGTGGGCGACTTGGTGCTTCGACTACGACAAGACGCCCGAGGGCGGCACAAGCTCACGCCTCCCTGGGAAGGGCCATTCATCATCGCCAAGGTTTTGAAGCCCGGGACATACAAGCTGGCCAACAGTCAAGGCGAGGTCTACAACAACGCTTGGAACATCCGACAGCTACGTCGCTTCTACCCTTAAGACGCTTTCAAGCCGTTCATATACCTCGTTTACATATGAAGTCTAACCATCAAGGAAGGGTCGGCCTTGCCTCGGCAAAGCCCGACCCTCCCTCGGGGGCTAGAAGGGGCGAACCCCCTCTGTGTCAAAATTTTCCTCGGAAAAAGTCTTTCGGCCAGAACATTTTTCGTGTTTTTTGACTACTTCGATGGTGGGATCCTGAAAACGATGGAGTACACATAAGCAGGCAAGGCTGACCGAGCCGAGGGACTCCTACGCCTTCGGGATACGGATCCCTCACTCATCACCTTCTACGATAAGTAACTCGCGCTCGGATAAACGGTTCCGCTGACCGAACAAGTCTTAACACTCGAAGACTCTTCTGCCGAAACGATTTTTCGTGCCATCTCGACCTTGTCGACAAAAGAATCCTATGGATGAGTAAGAGTACACGTAAGCGGCAAGGCCGACCGAGCCGAGGGACTCCTACGCCTCTGGGATACGATACCTCACTCATCACCTTCCATGAGAAGTAACTCTCGCTCGGATGAACGACTCTGCCACCGACAAGCAAGTCTTGATACTCGAAACAAGGGGAAAAGAAACGTAGCTTTACAACACGATGACAGTATGTTTGGGCCTCGACAGCCGCAAAAAACACATGCATACTACAGGCGAACCGATCCTGCAAGCTCAGGTGTCGATGGAGAGGGAGCAGCAGCACCCTCGGCGTCAACTCCACCTTCGGCGAAGTCCAACCGAGCCTCGGACAGCAACACGGGCGAAGGATCTCCAAGGCCTCGGGGGCTACACCAAAGAACGACGTCAGCACCACGCCCGGGCCATCGCCGCCAGGGTCTTCTCCAAGAACCCGGCCCAAGCAGACGCCTCGGCCGGCCGCCCCGAAGCCTCAGCCAGCTGTCCCCCGAGGACACCAGCCCGGCTCATGGCCTCGGCAACCCGACTCCGGCGCCGGTCCCGCCAGTGGACGGCCCAGCCAGGCTCCGGCCGATGAAGCTCCCTTTTTCGAGCCAACTTCGCCTCTGTCCGTGCTGACACCGCTACCTCTGGCTCCGGCTCATCGCAGAGCGGCCGAGGGTTTCTTTGACTAAACAAGTGAAGCCTCGGGCAGCAAGGCCGACCGAGCCGAGGGATTTTTACGCCTCCGGGATACAGATACCTCACTCGTAACCTTCCGCACAGAGCAACTCACATTTGGTTAAGCGGTTCGGCTAGCCGACAGGCGAGTCTCGGTGCTTGAAAATGAGGGAAAAAGCATGGTATTACACCCAAAAATACCTACGTGTTCAGGCCTCGACAGCCACAATGAACAAACACCGGCACTCATGGTGCCATTACAAACGGAACTCCGGTTCCGCCTCCGCGGGTATAAACAACCTCCACATCGGAGAGCCTGCGGGACGACAGACTCCGGGCGACTCGCCAGCAACCTCCACAGCAGCAGCCATGGTCCCAGGACAGACGCGGCCACCGGAGGGCTCTCAATCGCGTCCTCACTCAAGGGATGCGAACCAGATATTAAAGCCAAAGAGCCGGAGGTTGGTCCACGGGTGGCGCTGACGGTCTCGTCGGCGGAAAGGCCTACCTCTCCAGCTGCCACCACCTCAGCACCGACGGCGGTGTCCACCTGTCCACCAACACCGCACCGGCGAGCGCCGGCCGCCCCAAACCGCACCGGCAGGTCCTCACTCCCGTCCTCGCCACGAAAGCGAGGACAGAGGACGGAATGTTGCATCCTAGCTGGGCAGCAACAGTCCGCTCTCCCCGGCATGGCTGGAGGACACCTCCTCCGCAGAGCTGGGGGACGGTTTCCACCCCCAGAAGCTGGAAGAAGAGGTGGCCCGCCGACCCACACGGGAGGTAGAGCTCCAGCTCAGCCCGCCCTCCGCCTCAGCCCGGATGACGAAAATCCTTGAAGCTGAGGGCAGGGCGAAGGCCGCAGCCCGGCTCGCTTCCCTCCACCAAACTGCCCATTGGTGGGGGAATGCAGTCGGGCTGCACGACGAAAATCCTTGAAGCCGAGCGATGGCTGAAAGGTACCAACTTCCACGAAGTTGTGTTCCTCCAACGACAGCAAGACGAAAGCGACGCAAGCGCTCCCCATTCGGGGGCTCGGAAGGTGGAAGGACGCGACGCATGAGGAAAGTGCGAAGACATGGTTGCCGTCCAAGGGGGTCACCCTCCTTTTAAAGGCGACTCTCCCCACTTGCGTCCTCAGCCGTCGCGGATAGAGTCTTCTCCAACACGCTCCGAGGTCCTCCCCCTACGACACGGGGCTGGGTCCCATGCGTCATACAAGCTGCCCCAGGACAGAAGGAGCCAAACCGCCGCACGCGGAGCGCACAACAGCCCAGCGGTTACAGGCGTTCCTCCACTATCGCCCGGGCCAGCGGGTGAAAGGGCGGACCGCCACGCAGGCGGCATGCAACCGCACCAAGGGGGCGCACCCTTTCGACTTCGCCGCGTCCAGCATGGAGGCCTAGGCCCACACGTCATGTAACCGGCGCGCCGGTTACTACGTGCGAGAAACTGCACCGCCACTCGCGCCAGTCCCGCGCCTCCTCGACTATGGAACCGGTGCCTGAAAGTTCCCTTTGACTCGGGAACAGGATCTGGATGTCGCCTAGAGGGGGGGGGGGGTGAATAGGCGAATAAAACTTATTACTTTAAAACTTAAATTCTTACTCTACTCGAAGACTTAGTACGCAGTGGAGTGAGAAGACTCCTCAAGTAGGTTGCAGCGGAATAGAAGATCCTGTCTCAAAATGTCCTGCACTTCAAATAAAGCTTATACCACAGATAAGTATTGAAGTGCAGATATAAAGACGAGTAAGACAGAGAGTCAGGATACAATACGGAACAGAGCACACAGACGCAAGGATTTATCCCGAGGTTCGGCCAAGCCTGAAATGCTTGCCTAGTCCTCGTTGGAGTTAGCCACACCTGGGCTTGGAGTCTATTTCAACTCCTTCCTCCGTTTGCTCAGATCTGTCAGTATGACAGATAGAGCCTTTCACTATTGAGTGGGGTTACAACAGAACCGCGGCTGCTTACAAACTTCTTGGCAGAACCCCGACAGAGTAACTATACGCTCAAGACCTTGCTCTAGCTCTTTGCAGCTCTTCTCCACTTTCTAAAGGCTTATAGTTGTGCCTTCTACACAAACTATAGAGTTACACACAAGAGGGAGAGCGAGAATTGATTCGAGTTAAGTCTATACTTGTTGGGTGCACTTATATCTTGCTTGAGGCGCCTAGGGGTCCCTTTTATAGGCACAAGGGACCTAGGAGCCGTTGGAAGCAATCCAGGAAGGCAAATCTTGCCTTCTGTCGGGTGGCGCACCGGACAGTCCGGTGCACACCGGACACTGTCCGGTGCCCGATTTCTTTCCTTCTATGGCGAAGCCGACCGTTGCAGATGCGGGAGCCGTTGGCGCACCGGACATGTCCGGTGCACACCGGACAGTCCGGTGCCATCTTCTAGCCGTTGGCTCGGCCACGTGTCCCGCGCAGATTGCGCGGCCGACCGTTGGCCCGGCCGACCGTTGGCTCACCGGACAGTCCGGTGCACACCGGACAGTCCGGTGAATTTTAGCCGAAGTCGCCGGAGAAAAACCCGAGAGCAGCCTCTTCGGCTGGGGCAGCCTGGCGCACCGGACACTGTCCGGTGCACCACCGGACAGTCCGGTGCCCCAGACCGAACCAGCCTCTTGGCTGTACACAGCCAAGTCTTCTCTTCTCTTCTTCTTTCTGTTTCTAACACTTAGACACGAATATTAGTACACAAAACCAATGTACTAAGGCTTAGAAACATACCTTAACTTGATTATTACATCCATAGCATTTCACATGCTTGAGCTTTGATGTTGGACTCATAAATCATCAAGTCGGCTTGACTTGATCTGGATTGACATTTCTTAGCTCCAACATCCTGCAAAGGTCACATAGAACATTTCCAAACATAGGAACAACCCAAACTAAAGATCAAGATGAACTTAGCTCTTTTGGGCTGCTTCCAGTTCTGGTTTTGACACTTGTTCTCCTTCTAGTGACCTTGATCTCCTTCTTAGAACTTGGTCTTGAGCCTTATGACTTACACCACATAACTGTAGCTGTTACCTCATTGGCTGTAAGTCACGTCCTTATGTAGTGATCCTTGATGTGCCGTAGCTGTTCTCAACTCGATCACCCTTGACTTTGCAAGCCTTCTTCTTCACCCTTGGCTTTGGGTTCCTCAGCCTCCTTGACCTTCTCCCGTGCACTTGGTACCTCGAAGCTCTTCTTGCCTCCGTCCTTGGCTTGATCAGTTGTCTCTGAGCTACGTACCCGAGTATCACTTTTGCAATGTCCAACTTACTTGTGATGTACATTATGTATCCATAATCCAGTTCTTGGACCATCACATTTGTTCACTTGTGTTGAACCCTGTAGACTTTACCTTAAGCATCTGTTCAACACTTAGTACACTTGTTAGTCCTTTAATTGAGTTGTCATCCAAACACCAAAACTCACAAGAGAGCTTTCAATCTCCCCCTTTTTGGTGATTGATGGCAACACAATTAAAGCTTACATACGAATAAGATTTGAAGCACAAATTTGAATTCTAAGATTATAGAATGCTCCCCCTAAATATGTGCTTACTTCAAAAACATAATTTTGTCCTCAGACTCCAATTTGCACATACTTAGGTAATTCGAAACATTTCTACACCTTAGCACTTTTTAGGATGCATTGTGTCAAGAATCAAACCATGATGCTATAATACACAAATGCATATAATCAGAGTTTAAACACCATTCAATTTAGTGGATATATCACAGGAATATCAACCTACCACTATTCATCATTAAGATACCAATTCAAACTAATACCAATTTAAACTAAGACACTAATTTAAGACAATCTTAAAGCACCATTAACCACATGACTATCTATTACACTATAGAAGCCAAATAATTCATCGCAGCGGAAACACTAGTCCATATGAGCAACATTGCAAGAAACATATCACACTTGGCAAAGCTCAAACTAACACATCACCCATTAGGATAAGCTTTCCTCTCAGGTTGAGATAAGCTTTAATACACAAATTCTCCCCCTTTGACATCAAACACCAAAAACCATACTCAAGCAAGAACATATGATGATGTCAAGGGACAGCAGGGTGTTAAGGAGGAAAACAATTATCAAAACTCCCCCTTACTTATTGAGCATATGCACTATCAACATTAAGGAGAGATACATATATGCAAAAAGATTAATACTTCCTTTTGTACCTTTACCATGTTGTAGTGTACTTCTCATCTTGAAAGTATTTAATCTCTTGAGAGCTTCTCCACACTTGTGCCTGATTCATTTTCCTAACTTTTTCTTGTTGCTAAGACACCAAACTTAGAACAAGTTATAGTATTGGGCACAAGAAGAAACTTCTATTCTCATGATTATCAAAAGATATCAACTGAAGCGAACTATTACGGCTATCAATTGAAAGATCCCAATTGCAAAGTTCATTTATTATCATGGCTCCATGATAATAAAGAATAAGCATCTATTATCACCAGATATTATAGAGCATGAGCAATTTAAAGATGTGCACTTACAGGGATACCAATTTCTTGACTTACAGAGGTACCCAAGTCCTGATTGCTCCATTTCTTGCTTATCTTCTCTTTTCCACCTAGAGACTATACAAGATCGCTCAAGAAACAGTTAGTCTCAAAGGACACAAGTTATGTGTGCTCCCCCTCAAGTTGTGCATCAAGTATTTGAATGACTTGCACTTTGCACATTCTAGCTTCTTTAGGGCTAGTGGGGATCACAACATACCTTGGTCAAGGCATACTCTATCACTTTCATCACACAAGGATGCCAATTTGAATATCAAATGAAACGCCACTTAACACCATTTCAAGGCTAAATGAAAGGTTGACTAAATACGGCAATGCACGCCTCAGTGATACTTAATCCAATTGAATACTCACGGAAGTCTAACATTTACTCAACCTGTACATGCTTCATATTTAACTATCATTGCATATACCAATTGAAGATCAACACAATCATGTATATAAAGCGAAATATCTAAGCATGTCATGATTAAGAAGGTTTCATAGATGCACAAAAGAAACAACATTTTGAGGCATAAATTACCTAAACCGAGATAATTGAAAGACAAGAACATAGCTATGATCACAATGAATGGAATTTCAAGAATATTTAATGAAATTGCATAGCTTCATTTTCCATACCTTTGTCTTTATGAGAGCCCTTGTTATCACCAATTCAGGGCTCCTTTTGCTCACGCACCTCACAGCTCATGGATTTGAAATTCACACAATACTAAACTAGGGTAATCATGTGAACATGGACTAAACAAAATGTCATAATTGCACATAGCATGACTTGCAAAAAAAGTTACAGATTTATCCATATACACCAAGAGAGTTAATCGTTGTGGATATAACAAATGAAAATAGCTACCCATGAATGATTCAAAAGATATATCTTATATTGCACCAGTCATCATTCAGGCAATCATAAAGCATAACTACTCCAAAGACAGGTAGCACAACAAGCCAGCTTAAGAGCAATACTAAATTGCAATTATGTACTTAATATACACGGGGTACCGTCCTTTGGAGAGCATGTTGTAGATTCTCATCAAAGTCCTTTACTTGATTCACCAATAATGGTTCAGGACCTATACACCTTATTTCACTTGAGATGAACATGGGATTAGTGTTTTACAATAAATCAACCTTGGGTCAATAAACACCAAAATAATTGACAGCTTAAGCATTTTTAGATAACTGTCTTAAGCTCTCCCATGGTCTCCAGTCCATCTCAAGGCACCTGCATGGTCTAGTTAGCACAGTTTGGTACCCACCTCGGGATGGGTCCATAACGATCAACTAAAAGTGCCTTGGGTATCCAAATAGTCTTTGTGCTAGTTCTAGGTGAGCTCGTTGTAGATCTAGCACAAGTATATGATTTGGGTCTCCTAAGCAAATGAGATTGAGACAACTTTACTCGTTTAGGAGCCTTACCTTTATTACATACCTTGGATACATGACCCTGCTCGCCACACTTGTAGCAGAAGCGTCGCTCAACTTGACATGACACTTGCTGTTTGTTATTTTCCTTAGTGGGGGTCATCTTGGAGAGTGCACGTGCTTGGTTCATCAATAGTGGACAAGACGTGATCATGTGGTCCTTATTGTTGCATCCAAAACAACTCCTTGTCCCTTCATCCTTGTCTTTGTATGGACAAGATGCGATAAGGTGGCCTAGCTTCTTGCACTTGAAACACCTCCTTTTTCCTCTTCTCTTTTTGCTCTTTGATGACATAGAGAAAAGGTCAGTGCAAACAACATGATTAAATAAATCTTTACCTTTTTCCAAGCTCATGTTGATTTCTTCATCTTTAGGAACAATCTTTTTATGAAGCTCAACACTTGCTGCAGTTTTTCCTTTCTCAAGCTTCTTCACCACGCGCCCGTGGATATCTTGAGAGAGTTGAGCAATGCGTCTTCTCCTTAGTTGTCTTTGCTTCTTGTTCCCACACAATTTCTTTTGTGATCCTGCAACTTGTTTCTCAAACAAGGATTGACCTTTCTTGGGGCGGTGGAGGTCAGCACATGATAATATTTTGACCAATTGATTACTAGTGCAAGAATGAGGTTCATATGAGTTTAAACTAGTAATTACTACCTCATGAGCAATATCGAGCATGATATGATCATCAACTAGTTTACTATGAGAGTCTGACAACATATCATACTTTTCACTAAGAGCAAGCTTTTCTAAGTTCATTGTTTCCACTTGACTTCTAAGCATAGAATTTTCAGTTTTAAGTTGAGCAACATCAGATAATACATCATGATTATTTCTTTGCTCAAATAAAATAGATTCATACCGATGGACCAAATTATCATGAGAGCACTTTAGCTCCTCATGTTCTTTGGTCATCTTCTCCAGGCTGTCGTTGGTTTTGATGAGAGTCTCCTCTAGCCTGAGAAGCGTCTCGCCTTGTTCCTTGTTCCTTCTCAACAACTTAACCAAGAGAGCTTTGTCCGCTTTGTTGAGATGGTTGTAGAAACGACAAATCTCCTCTTCTTCCACATCATCGGTCTCATTTTCCCTGTCATTAATGTCAGTGGAAGCAATATAGGAAAATGTACCTTGTGATGAAGATTCATCCTCGCTATCATCCTCATACTCCTCCTCATCATGGCTTTTGTCTCCACCGTCATTGTTAGCAATAAAACACTTATTATTAGTGGAGACCAAACCTGTCGACGAGGTAGATTCATCGTTGGGTGTCCATCGTTCTTGATCTTCTCCCTTTGAAAGGTTAGTATCACAAGCAATATAGGGAGTAGAAGCAGTACAGTTTGCCACACAATATTTTACTTTGATTCTATTCCATAAATCATGAGCATCAACAATTAAATCATTACCACTACTCATGATGGCGAAATAAGCACCTCTAGAAAGAGAATCAACTAAGATGCTGCAAGCACGGTGATTGAGAGAAAAACATCTTAGTTCATCATTAGAGGGATTTTTACCAATATCAGATGGAAAAATACTTCTACTAAAGACCTGTCTCATTTCAGGATCAACACTCATGAAAGCATTATAAATAGAGACAGACCAAGACTTGTAATTAGAACCATCGCCTAAAAGAAGTTCTACAGTTACCTCTTGTGACGACATCGTCATCTCCGGACGGCTAAGCCCACACTGGAGAGGCCTAGCTCTGATACCAATTGAAAGTTCCCTTTGACTCGGGAACAGGATCTGGATGTCGCCTAGAGGGGGGGGGGGTGAATAGGCGAATAAAACTTATTACTTTAAAACTTAAATTCTTACTCTACTCGAAGACTTAGTACGCAGTGGAGTGAGAAGACTCCTCAAGTAGGTTGCAGCGGAATAGAAGATCCTGTCTCAAAATGTCCTGCACTTCAAATAAAGCTTATACCACAGATAAGTATTGAAGTGCAGATATAAAGACGAGTAAGACAGAGAGTCAGGATACAATACGGAACAGAGCACACAGACGCAAGGATTTATCCCGAGGTTCGGCCAAGCCTGAAATGCTTGCCTAGTCCTCGTTGGAGTTAGCCACACCTGGGCTTGGAGTCTATTTCAACTCCTTCCTCCGTTTGCTCAGATCTGTCAGTATGACAGATAGAGCCTTTCACTATTGAGTGGGGTTACAACAGAACCGCGGCTGCTTACAAACTTCTTGGCAGAACCCCGGCAGAGTAACTATACGCTCAAGACCTTGCTCTAGCTCTTTGCAGCTCTTCTCCACTTTCTAAAGGCTTATAGTTGTGCCTTCTACACAAACTATAGAGTTACACACAAGAGGGAGAGCGAGAATTGATTCGAGTTAAGTCTATACTTGTTGGGTGCACTTATATCTTGCTTGAGGCGCCTAGGGGTCCCTTTTATAGGCACAAGGGACCTAGGAGCCGTTGGAAGCAATCCAGGAAGGCAAATCTTGCCTTCTGTCGGGTGGCGCACCGGACAGTCCGGTGCACACCGGACACTGTCCGGTGCCCGATTTCTTTCCTTCTATGGCGAAGCCGACCGTTGCAGATGCGGGAGCCGTTGGCGCACCGGACATGTCCGGTGCACACCGGACAGTCCGGTGCCATCTTCTAGCCGTTGGCTCGGCCACGTGTCCCGCGCAGATTGCGCGGCCGACCGTTGGCCCGGCCGACCGTTGGCTCACCGGACAGTCCGGTGCACACCGGACAGTCCGGTGAATTTTAGCCGAAGTCGCCGGAGAAAAACCCGAGAGCAGCCTCTTCGGCTGGGGCAGCCTGGCGCACCGGACACTGTCCGGTGCACCACCGGACACTGTCCGGTGCACCACCGGACAGTCCGGTGCCCCAGACCGAACCAGCCTCTTGGCTGTACACAGCCAAGTCTTCTCTTCTCTTCTTCTTTCTGTTTCTAACACTTAGACACGAATATTAGTACACAAAACCAATGTACTAAGGCTTAGAAACATACCTTAACTTGATTATTACATCCATAGCATTTCACATGCTTGAGCTTTGATGTTGGACTCATAAATCATCAAGTCGGCTTGACTTGATCTGGATTGACATTTCTTAGCTCCAACATCCTGCAAAGGTCACATAGAACATTTCCAAACATAGGAACAACCCAAACTAAAGATCAAGATGAACTTAGCTCTTTTGGGCTGCTTCCAGTTCTGGTTTTGACACTTGTTCTCCTTCTAGTGACCTTGATCTCCTTCTTAGAACTTGGTCTTGAGCCTTATGACTTACACCACATAACTGTAGCTGTTACCTCATTGGCTGTAAGTCACGTCCTTATGTAGTGATCCTTGATGTGCCGTAGCTGTTCTCAACTCGATCACCCTTGACTTTGCAAGCCTTCTTCTTCACCCTTGGCTTTGGGTTCCTCAGCCTCCTTGACCTTCTCCCGTGCACTTGGTACCTCGAAGCTCTTCTTGCCTCCGTCCTTGGCTTGATCAGTTGTCTCTGAGCTACGTACCCGAGTATCACTTTTGCAATGTCCAACTTACTTGTGATGTACATTATGTATCCATAATCCAGTTCTTGGACCATCACATTTGTTCACTTGTGTTGAACCCTGTAGACTTTACCTTAAGCATCTGTTCAACACTTAGTACACTTGTTAGTCCTTTAATTGAGTTGTCATCCAAACACCAAAACTCACAAGAGAGCTTTCAGTGCCGCAACTCGAGGCAACCCCGCGCACGGCCCAGCAGTGCCAACCGGGCACGCCGGTCACGGGTCAGTCAGCCACGGGAGAAGGCACGACGGTCGATACGGCCAAAAATGGGCCGGCAGTAATGGCGATGGCAGACGGGCGGAAGCAGCAGTCAAATCATCTGCAGGCTCACGTCCCCTCCTGGAACAGCGAGAGAACCCTCTCCCACGGCGTGAAGACGACGCGCCCGTATTTCGTTCCTCGAATGGCTCGTGCACGCACAACGGCTGCCCCGCGAACCACTCGTCCCGTCGCATTAACTCTGCGGCAGGGCAGGCGGTACCTTTGGCAGGCAAAGCGGGCGACTCTTCACGTCCGCCATAATGACCGCGTAAAAAAGGTACGCCACGACGTTCGATTTCGTATCCTTTTCCACTTCCTCTTTCTCTCTCTTGCCACAGGGACCGGGAAAGGGGATACTCCGAAAGGGATCCTTCTCCATGAAGGAAACGGGCCCTGAGCCCCCCTACTGATCAGAGGTTCGAAGGCTGGCCCCTCGGAAGGGTTCGACAGCCGCCTCAGAGCGCTCGGGCTCCGCGCCCACTACTGGTCAGAGGTTCGAAGGCTGGCCCCTCGAAAGGGTTCGACAGCCGCCTCAGAGCGCTCGGGCTCCGCGCCCACTACTGGTCAGAGGTTCGAAGGCTGGCCCCTCGGAAGGGTTCAACAGCCGCCTCAGGCCACTCGGGCTCCGCGCCCACTACTGATCAGGGGTTCGTAGGCTGGCCCCCAAAGGGTTCGACAGCCGCCTCAGAGCACGCAGAGCGAGGGATGACCCTGGGTATGTTTGATACCTAACCAAGGCTCAGGCTACGCTCCCGAGGTACCCTAGGACATTTCCGAGACTAGCGGGAGCGATTTTCGTAATGGAATCCCACCAGAGGGAGGCATCGAGCCCTCGGACCCCGTCAAAAGGGGACTGGGTCCGGCGAATCACCCGCAGGTACTTTTGGAGCGCGCCTCCGGGCCACTAGCCGACCCCTAACGAATGGGGCACGAGTGTCCACTCGGATTACCCGCTAGCAACTCACTGGAGACACCATGTTCGGCGCCCTCCGAGGGCAGCATGGCGCTTTCCCCCCCTTCTCCTTGCGGAAAGGCGACATAGGGGCGTATAAAAAAAGGCGAGTCTGTCCTTGACCGTCCTCTCGCTCTGTGCGGAGGCTCGGGGGCTGCTCTCGCGAACCCGGCTCCAACCAAACCGTTGACAGCGTCGACATACCAGCCCAAGAACTTGGGACTTGACTATGCACCCGGGCTACGACCAGTTCGCATGAGGGAACAACCAGACCGGCCGAGCCATCGCGAAAGGCATTAAGACCTCGAAGGAGTCAAACCACTCCTCCGAGGCCTCGGGGGCTACACCCGGCGGCTGCGCTCGCGCGCACCCACCGGAACAAAATGCAACCGAGAAAGGCCGGTCCCCTTGCAAAAAAGTGCGACAAAAGCCTCCAAGCGAGTGCCAACACTCCCTTCGAGGCTCGGGGGCTACTATCGGGGACCATAATTAGGGGTACCCCCAAGACTCCTAATCTCAGCTGGTAACCCCCATCAGCACAAAGCTGCAAAGGCCTGATGGATGCGATTAAGGTCAAGGCTCAGTCCACTCAAGGGACACGATCTCGCCTCGCCCGAGCCCAGCCTCGGGCAAAGGCAGCCGACCCCGGAGGATTCACGTCTCGCCCGAGGGCCCCCTCAAGCAACGGACACACCTTCGGCTCGCCCGAGGCCCAGTCTTCGCAGAGAAGCAACCTTGGCCAGATCGCCACGCCAACCGACCGTATCGCAGGAGCATTTAATGCAAGAATCGCCTGACATCTTATCCTGATGCGCTCTTCAGTCGACAAGAGCCAAAGTGACCGCAGTCACTTCGCCGCTCCACTGACCGACCTGACAGGAATACAGCGCCGCCTGCCCTGCTCCGACTGTCGTGCCACTCGCCAGAGTGAGGTCGACAGCGGCTAAGTCCAGCCTCGGGCGACATAGGAAGCTCCGCCTCGCCCAACCCTAGGGCTCGGCCCCAGCCTCGGCTCCGGAAGACGACGAACTCCGCCTCGCTCGACCCTAGGGCTCGGACTCGGCCTCGGCTCCGGAAGACGACGAACTCCGCCTCGCTCGACCCAGGGGCTCGGACTCGGCCTCGGCTCCGGAAGACGACGAACTCCGCCTCGCCCGACCCCAGGGCTCAGACTCGGCCTCGGCTCCGGAAGACGACGAACTCCGCCTCACCCGACCCCAGGGCTCGGACTCGGCCTCGACCTCGGAGGAATCGCCACCTCGCCCAAGCTCGGGTTCGGACCAGCCACGTCGCCAGGAGGGCCATCATTACCCTACCCCTAGCTAGCTCAGGCTACGGGGAACAAGACCGGCGTCCCATCTGGCTCGCCCCTGTAAAACAAGTAATGATGACATCCCGCACGCTCCATGACGGCGGCAGCTCCCGGCCTCTTATGTCAGCAAGGAGACGTCAGCATGGACCCGACAGCCCCGACAGCTGTACTTCCGCAGGGCTCCAGCGCTCCTCCGACGACCACGACATCACATGAACAGGGTGCCACAACCTCTCCGACCGCCACGACAGCATGTACTCATGGCTCTAGCTCCTCTCTGCTAGACACGTTAGCACACTGCTACACCCCCCATTGTACACCTGGACCCTCTCCTTACGCCTATAAAAGGAAGGTCCAGGGCTCTCGTACGAAGAGGTTGGCCGCGCGGGAGAACGGGCCAACGCATAAGGCTCTCGCTCTCTCTCTTTCACTCCCACGCGAACGCTTGTAACCCCCTAATGCAAGCGCACCCAGCCGCCCTGGGCGCAGGACAACACGAAGGCTGTGGTTTCCCCTCGCTGTTCTCCCCCTTTGTGTCCCGTCTCACGTCGACCCATTTGGGCTGGGGCACGCAGCGACAATTTACTCGTCGGTCCAGGGACCCCCCGGGGTTGAAACACCGACAAATATACTGATGGCTGACTATCTTCAGGTATTCTCGTTTGAACATTATAGCACTATATGTTGCCCTGATAATGTGACAGGAGAATTGGCTCGTAGTTTCTGAAAATTCTGCAACCCTTCTGCAACTGTATACCTCTCAGCCAACCAGATTGTGCCACCTCATGAGGGGATTGAGCTTGGGATTGGGGATGCATCAGTCATCCGTGCACTTGCAGAGGCATATGGACGCAAAGAGGAGCATGTTAAGAAGGACCTTAAGGTTGTTAAGTTATTTACATGTTTGTTCTCAGTTCAACTGCTATAGAATTGGAGGCATAATTGAGTTGCTGTTGTCTTGGTGATTGTAGGAATTGGGTGATTTGGGGCTTGTGGCAAAAGCAAGCAGGTCATCACAGAAGATGATGTTTAAGCCAAAACCACTGACAATAGCTCGTGTGCTTAGCACTTTCCGGACAATCGCAAAGGTTCTATTTCCTTTCTCACATTTCTGATGCTGAATATTTTGCCATAAACCTTTATTCTGACTTGATACCACAACATAGAATTGAACTGCTTTCATTGGGACAATGAGTGATACTGAAATATGCATTAACAGAAGTAAATTCACAGTATGTAATGAGCCTGGGATTCGACCCAGAGTGGATAATGTGCTTCCATAGTGCACTATTGCACAGTTCACTTGAGAAATCATTTAACAGTATTCTTTTAATCAGGAATCAGGCAAAGACAGTCAAGATAAAAAAGAAACTATATGAAGGGACTTCTTGTTGCTGCAACTGACTGTGAACCCCAGTACATCACGCGCCTTCTTCAGGTAAATCATGGAATGTTCACTAAGTGCACTTCCTTCGTGTCCTGTCTATTCATGCTTGCCTGAATTGTTACTTGTCATAGTCAAAGATGAGGATTGGGCTAGCAGAGAAAACTGTCCAAATGGGCCCTTAATAATTGCTTTTGTTCTCTGCAGAACTATTTAGAACCCATAGCTCTTATTGAATTGTACAATCTCCAAAATAGGTAGTGATAGGACCCACCAACCCACTTTAAGACAAGTTTCTACCAAATAAATGAGAAATACAGTTAGCTTCTGTTCTTGCTGTGTGAGTCTAGCTTGAGAGTTTAAACTGAATCTTAGAATGCTATAGCGATTTAATTTTTTATTATTTATTTATTTCAAATATGTCTGAAACATACAATACTGTTATTTTTGGAAACCAGTTGGAGGATCAGTAGTGCTGTCCAGTCCTTCCCTTTAGATTTTACGTGATATATCAATATGAAATTGATGGGGCTAAGAAATTCTGAGAATTCAGAGAAAGTGTTGAATTGTTGCCGGACACATCACTCAGCCATTGAATTGTTGCCGGGCTACTAGCTCAAATTAATACGTCATAAACATGCCAACAGTACGCTTGTTTTTGTATCTAAATAAGGCATTAACTTTTTGTTTGACAAGGCAACATTGCCATCAATAAACGATCAACCCAGATGTGAGAGATGCTAGATTTGTTTTACAATGTATTCTGGTAGACTGCTTCAATTCTCAATGAACCATGTGAGCATGTTCTTTGGTTATAGACTATTAAAATAGCTACGGCACAATGCTGTCAAACAAGCCAACCATATCAAACAATCAAGTGCATGTGTTGTCCACTTTCATGCTAGGCTGCTAGCTGTTGGGATGCTATCTGACCCACAGAAGTGCCTCTGTTCAAGATTAGAAGGGGCATCTGCTTGTTGTGTTGCAATACAAAAGATGTAGGGAGTGCTAGAGCTTGCACCAGCAGCACCTCTTGGTTCACTGGTGTCGGGGACCATATTTAGGGGTACCCCCAAGACTCCTAATCTCAGCTGGTAACCCCCATCAGCACAAAGCTGCAAAGGCTTGATGGGCGCGATTAAGGTCAAGGCTCAGTCCACTCAAGGGACACGATCTCGCCTCGCCCGAGCCCAGCCTCGGGCAAAGGCAGCCGACCCCAGAGGATTCACGTCTCGCCCGAGGGCCCCCTCAAGCAACGGACACACCTTCGGCTCGCCCGAGGCCCAGTCTTCGCAGAGAAGCAACCTTGGCCAGATCGCCACGCCAACCGACCGTATCATAGGAGCATTTAATGCAAGGATCGCCTGACATCTTATCCTGACGCGCTCTTCAGTCGACAAGAGCCGAAGTGACCGCAGTCACTTCGCCGCTCCACTGACCGGCCTGACAGGAATACAGCGTCGCCTGCCCTGCTGCGACTGCCGTGCCACTCGCTAGAGTGAGGTCAACAGCGGCTAAGTCCAGCCTCGGGCGACATAGGAAGCTCCGCCTCGCTCGACCCCAGGGCTCGGCCCTAGCCTTGGCTCCGGAAGATGACGAACTCCGCCTCGCCCGACCCCAGGGCTCGGACTCGACCTCGGCTCTGAAAGACGACGAACTCCGCCTCGCCTGACCCCAGGGCTCGGACTCGGCCTCGGCTCCGGAAGACGACGAACTCCGCTTCGCCCGACCCAGGGGCTCGGACTCGGCCTCGGCTCCGGAAGACGACGAACTCCGCCTCGCCCGACCCCAGGGCTCGGACTCGACCTCGGCTCCGGAAGATGACGAACTCCGCCTCGCCCGACCCCAGGGCTCGGACTCGGCCTCGACCTCGGAGGAATCGCCACCTCGCCCAAACTCGGGTTCAGACCAGCCACGTCGCCAGGAGGGCCATCATTACCCTACCCCTAGCTAGCTCAGGCTACGGGGAACAAGACCGGCGTCCCATCTGGCTCGCCCCGGTAAAACAAGTAATGATGACACCCCGCACGCTCCATGACGGCGGCAGCTCCCGGCCTCTTATGTCAGCAAGGAGACGTCAGCATGGACCCGACAGCCCCGACAGCTGTACTTCCGCAGGGCTCCAACGCTCCTCTGACGACCACGACATCACATGAACAGGGTGCCACAACCTCTCCGACCGCCACGACGGCATGTACTCAGGGCTCTAGCTCCTCTCTGCTAGACACGTTAGCACACTGCTACACCCCCCATTGTACACCTGGACCCTCTCCTTACGCCTATAAAAGGAAGGTCTAGGGCTCTCGTACGAAGAGGTTGGCCGTGCGGGAGAACTGGCCGGCGCATAAGGCTCTCGCTCTCTCTCTCTCACTCCCGCGCGAACGCTTGTAACCCCCTACTGCAAGCGCACCCAGCCGCCCTTTGCGCAGGACAACACGAAGGCCGCGGTTTCCCCTCGCTGTTCTCCCCCTTTGTGTCCCGTCTCGCGCCGACCCATCTGGGCTGGGGCACGCAGCGACAATTTACTCATCGGTCCAGGGACCCCCCGGGGTTGAAACGCCGACAACTGGCCTGGAGCTAAACTTAATTCATTTAGCTTCCTGTTGACAAAGCATCTTTATTTAGTTAAAGTTTCTGCAAAGATCATTCATCAAACCTTCTTATATAGTTCCATGTTAGTAACTTCCATGCATTATTTGTTTTGGATTGCCGTATGGAAAGATGCTTTGTTGTTTTGGTTCTTACATAAATAGTATCTTTAAATAAATGTTTTTGTATTTAATACTTGTTTTTGTTCTTTTTCAGGTTGTAGAACAACTCTTTTTAAATAAACACACCAAGGAGTAAAGCTGACACCCATCCACGATCATCACGCTGCTCGTGACGATCGTCGTTCTCTTCCATCGCTAAAACGTAGTGAGTTCTCTGCTTCGTCGAGTCACGCCCTCATGGGCTGCTCGTGTTCATTGTTTATAGATAGAGTGGATAAACGTTGTCTTTTACATTGTTGTTTGATCTGTCAGAAAATCCCACGTGTAGTTATTTCTTTTGTTTATAGATAGATTACACTGATTATTCAAACGGGTGAAATTCATTCACGCTGCATAAATGGATTACAGACTATGCGATAATAAAATTCATTCACGCTGACATCATGCATAATATTTTGGGGAAATGCCAGTCTATCCTGATGGGCGGGTTTGTATCTCTATTCTTCATCCACCTGGTGAAGATCCAAACGGTTATGAGCTCGCAAGTGAGCGATGGACACCTGTGCACACATTATGGTTTCATTTCGTATACTATGTTTACATACCTTTTCCCCATTTTTATCTTCTGTTCTCCACTATGAAGCCATTATTATATTACCAAATTTACTGGGATACATCATCCAAACAACATTCAAAAGTTCACTGGTAGATCTGTGATATCCTACAACTCTTTAATAATAAAATTATCCATTGGTAGGGAAACACCAATTGATTTACCAAACAACTGCTCGTGCTTGCTGGTCGATTATCACCACTCTGTTTTAGAGTGGCATGCGCGGCCGCTGACAAAAAACACTGGACTTTGAAGCTAGCTAGCCAACCCTTTGTATTGCCCGATGAGGAGTATTTATCAACGGTTCACATGTGCGCTTCCAAATAATCAGCTAGCTGTCCTGCTGCCTGTGCCTGTAGCCTCCCCGAACCGGAAGTCTACTGCCTACTGTCTCGCATTCTCACTTGGTATATAGTTTCTGTGGTATAAGGTTCCAATAGATACCATCAAGACTCGGCTTCAGGTAAATTTAATTGTTCTTCTGAAGGTGTGATTATGTATCTTTGTAGAAACAGTTTCTGTGGTTTCAGGTTATGGACAACTATGGTAAGGATAGGCCTTCAGTCATGAAAACTACTAGGCTGTTGCTTGATGAAGATGGCTGGATGGGCTTTTCTAGAGGTTTTGGACCAAGTTTTGTTAACATGTTTGTTTCTCGCCTAACAAAATAATAATAAGATGGGAGTCTGATATAAAACTAGGATGTGAAAAATTGAGATCTATAATAATGTATGCTATTCGGTTTTTGTACAGTTGTTGTACATTAACATTTTATCGAATTTGTGTGTAATTGCAACGCGCAGTCATTGTACTATATTTTTAGGTATGTAACTAACAAAAGTATAGAATAATAATAATTATTTTGTACATCAATGTATTTTATCATAGCGCTTCTATATCTCATTGCATCTTGCCAGTACATGTTGACTCCGTAGCAACGCATGGGTATACACCTAGTATTCTAATTATAAATATTATTATTAGTTTTATTATAATTTTTTAAATATTTAAAAATATATTTATTTATATTTTTAATTAATACACTATTAAAAAAACAAACAAAACTCTAATGCTCAGCCAGGCCGAGGAGGCCCAGCCAAGGCCCACGCGTCGCGCGCCTCTTCCTTTCCCCCTCCCCTCTCTTGCTTCCAGGCAGGCCCGCCTGGCCTCCTTCCTTCCTTCCCTCATCGCGTGTCGCGCGCCCGCACAGGCGCGACGTCGCCGCCGCTCGGTCGGCGATTGAGCGCCCGCGCCTCGTCTCCTCGGCGTCCACGCCCAACCCTAGCTCCGCCCAAGCCGCTCGACCTCCCCAAGCCGCTTGCCTTCCCGAAACGGCTAACCCCTTCGCTTCCCCTTCCTCTCCCCTCCCACTTCCCTCTATAACAGACGTGCCATTAACGGCGATAAGGGTCGCCGACTCCTTCCCTCCCTAGCTCTCTATCTCTCTCTCTCTCCCTTCTCTCTATAAATACGGATGCCGAGCCCCCATGGATCCCACCCTGGTGAAAGTCGTCTAGAGGAGGGTGAATAGGCAAAACCTGAATTTATAAACTTAAACTTGCACTAAGGTCGGGGTTAGCGTTAAAATTAAATCTAAGAGCGGAAGATTGTTTCTCTTGCTATGAGTTGCTCAAATGGATGTGTATGACTTTGGGAGCAAACTCAAAACAATATTAGTAGGGAAACGTTAGAGAGAGGAAAGAGGGAAAACAAATCAAATGGAAATCAACACAAGAGAACATGGTGATTTGTTTTACCGAGGTTCGGTTCCAAAGAACCTAGTCCCTATTGAGGAGGCTACAAAGGCCAGGTCTATTTCAACCCTTTCCCTCTCTCAAACGGTCACTTAGACCAGATGAGCCTTCTCCTTAATCAATCGGGTCACTAAGACCCCGCAAGGACCACCACACACTTAGGTGTCTCTTGCTAGCTTTACAAAGCACTTAAGAGAATAAGAGTGGAGAAAGAGAAAGCAATCCAAGCAACAAGAGCAACAAAAGAACACAAAGGATCCTCTCTCAAGTCTCTAAGCAATAGAGATGATTTTGTGGTTTGGAGTGGATTGAATGCTTTGGATGTGTCTTTGGATTGGTTTCCTTTGCTCTTGCAATGAATGTGATGTTCAGAATACTTGGATGCCATTGAAGGAGGTGGTTGGGGGTATTTATAGCCTCCAAATACTTCCTAGCTGTTAGCTGTTTTTGCCGGCGATAGGCACACTGGACAGTCTGGTGGTGCACCGGACAACCACTGTTCACTGTCCGGTGCGTGCCACGTCAGCACGTCCATTGGGGTTTGGAGCGACTTGACCGTTGGAACCCTTGTCCTGTAGTTGCACCGGACAGTCCGGTGCCACACCAGACATGTCTGGTGCGCTCTGACTTCTCTGCTTTGAGCTCTCTCGCGCACTGTTCATCACTATTCACTTTTGGTAGACGACTGTTGGCGTCAGATAGCCGTTGCTCCGTTGGCTCACCGGACATGTCCGGTGCACACCGGACAGTCTGTTGAATTATAGCGTAGCGCGTCCTGAAGAAACCTGAGAGCGAGCTGTTTGAGTGCTGCTCGGCCTGGTGCACCGGACAGTGACCGGTGCAAACCGGACACTGTCCGGTGCACCACTGGCAGCACACTCTCAAGTCCTTTGCTCCAAATATTGTTAAGTCCCCAACTCAATTTCTTTCTTGGTTTGTGTTGAACCTTATGCACCTGAGATAAATGATATCTAGGCAAACTAGTTAGTACACGTGATTTGTGATGGACGTCAACCACCAAAATTGATTATAGGAAATGATTAAGCTCATTTCCCTTTCACCCGGCCACTCAAGTCGCCCCATGCCGCTTCTACCTGCTCGCGAGCCGCCGCCATCCGACACCGCACCCGCCAGTGACCTCGACGCCGTGACAATGCCGACTGCCTCCCTTGATGTTGCGATCGTGCCTCTGCTCCCCTCGCCGGCCCGCTTTTACTCGTTGCCTTCCTTGCACAGGAACCATAGACGAGGTAGAAGTAGCTAATTTCATGCTACGATTAATTCTATTTAGGTGCTTGTAATAGTTTTTGTTTAGATGTAAAAGATTATTTCTAGCTCAGATTGTATATAGATTTGTATTATCAATTTCGTAATCATGTGTAATATCTTCCTTTTACAAAAAAAATTATGTGTTGTCCCAAATAATTTTAGATCATGTTTGGTACAATCAATTTATGCGTAGTGTTTCTCGGTAGGAAGTACCAAGGATTTATGGATCATTTTTCTTAACTAAAAATACAAGATAATTAGTTATTTAGTGGTCTTTCATTATAATGAGCGGACCAATTTCTTTCACTCACATACTCACATATATAGGTGTAAGATGTATAATTTTGCCTACAAATATTACTAAGTTTAGAGAGGTTTTCTAAAAAAGATATTAAAGTAGATCAGTCAACGATCTGCTTTTATGATAAAATAATAAATTATAGGTATACCTTTCTTAAAAGAAATCTTGGAATAATTTAACCAGTGATCACGAGTACTATAGTTTAAGTCGTAGTTTAATATAATATTTTTTATGAACTATAAGCTATGTGTCATATAAATGGTGTTATGACGCTTTAATATAGTTTATCAAATGATACCCACATGCTTTTCGATAGAAATACAATAATTAACTAATTAATTATCTATATTCCATAATTATATATATATATACATACATAGTATGTGCTTCCATAGTTAATTTGTCATATAGATCTCACTTGTGAATTCTTAAAATAAAAATAGTATTTTTGAAAGTCGCCTAGAGGGGGATGAATAGGCAAAACCTAAAATTTATAAACTTAAATACACAGTGAGGCCGGGGTTAGCGTTAGAATTAAATTCGAGTGCAGAAGATTGTTTCTCTTGCTAAGAGTTGCTCAATTGATGCGGATGACGTTTGCGAGCAAACTCAATTCAATATTAGCAAGGAAACTTTAGAGAGAGGAAAGAGGGCAAACAAATCAAGCGAAGATCAATGCTAGTGAACACGGTGACTTATTTTACCGAGGTTCAGTTTCAAAGAACCTAGTTCCCATTGAGGAGGCCACAAAGGCTGGGTCTATTTTAACCCTTTCCTTCTCTCAAACAGTCACTTAAACCGGATGAGCTTTCTCCTTAACCACTTGGGTCACTAAGACCCCACAAGAATCACCACAAACTTAGGTGTCTCTTGCTAGCTTTATAAAGCACTTAAGAATAAGAATAGAGGAGGAGAAAGCAATCCAAGCAACAAGAGCAACAAAAGAACACAAATAATCCTCTCACAAGTCTCTAAGCACTAGAGTTGATTTTGGGAGCTTGGAGTGTATTGAATGCTTTGAATGTGTCTTGGAGTGTTTGGCTTTGCTCTTGCAATGAATATAGAGTTCAGGAAACTTGGATACCATTGAAGGAGGTGGTTGGGGGTATTTATAGCCTTCAACCACTTTCTAGCCGTTGACTGTTTTTGTTGGCGATGGGCACACCGGACAGTCCGGTGGTGCACCGGACATGCACTGTTCACTATCCGGTGCGTGCCACGTCAGCGCGCCCGTTGGGGTTTGGAGCGACTTGACCGTTGGAACCCTTGTCTTGTAGCTGCACCGGACAGTCTGGTGCCATCCGCTATGCTCTGACTTCGCTGCTCTGACTTCTACTGCGCACTGTTCACTTCACTATTTACTTTTGCAGTCGACCGTTGCACGTAGTGACCGTTGCTCTGGTGGCTCACCGGACATGTCCGGTGCACACCGGGCAGTCCGGTGAATTATAGCGGAGCGCGCCCCAGAAAAACCCAAGAGTGGCTGATTTGAGTGGGGCTCGGCCTGGTGCACCGGACACTGTCTGGTGCGCCATTTGCAGCACACACTCAAGTCCTTTGCTCCAAATGAAATTGAGTCCCCAACTGAATTTCTTTCTTGGTTTGTGTTGAACCTTATGCACCTGAGAAAAAAGACATCTAGGCAAACAAGTTAGTCCACGTGGTTTGTGATGGACATCAACCACCAAAATCGATTATAGAAAATGATTAAGCACATTTCCCTTTCAATCTCCCCCTTTTTGGTGATTGATGCCAACACAAACCAAAGCAAATATAAAGTGTAAAAATGTAACTAGTTTGCAATTATGATTGATGTGCATGGGTTACTTAGAATTAAACAAATTGAAAGACTTTATACATATGTCTAAGAATAAATGTGATTGCTTTCTTCTATTTAACATTTTGGACCACATTTGCACCACTTGCTTGTTTTTGCAAATCTTTTGGAAAAACCTTTTCAAATTCTTTTGGAAATAGCCAAAGGTATAAGAATAAGATTTCAAGAAGCATTCTCGATATTTGAAATTTCTCCCCTGTTTCAAATGCTTTTCCTTTGACTAAATGAAAGCTCCCCCTAAAGAGATTCTCCTCTTAGTTTTCAAGAGGGTTTTTGAAATGATTTTCCCTTTTTGAAATAGATACCAAATGAAATTTGTACCAATGAAAATTTTATACTAACTTGAAATTTTGAAACCAAAAAAGATACCAATTGAAAATTAACTCAAATACTGATTGGAAAAATTTCTTCCTTTGGTTTTTGAAAATTTTAAAATGGTGGTGCGGTCCTTTTGCTTTGGGATTAATACTTTCTCCCCATTTGGCATTAATCGCCAAAACGGAGAACTTGAAAGCTCTCTTGTGGGTTTTGGTGTTTGGATGACAACCCAATTAAAGAACTAACAAGTGTGCTAAGTGTTGAACAGGTGCTTAATGTAAAGCTAACAGGGTTCAACACAAGTGAACAAGTGTGATGATCCAAGGACTAGATTATGGATAGATAATGGACATCACAAGTAAGATGGACATTGCATAAAGTGAGACTTGATGTGCATAACTTGGAGACAACTGATCGAACCAAGGATGGAAGCAAGAAGAGCTTCGAGGTACCGAGTGCACGGGAGAAAGTCAAGGAGACCAGGAACCCAAAGCCAGGGGTGAAGAAGGAGACTTGCGGAATCAGGGTTGATCGAGTTAAGAAGAGTTATGGTACATCAAGGAACACTACATAAGGACATGACTTACAACCAATGAGGTAACATCTACAATTATGTGGTGTAAGTCATAAGGCTCAAGACCAAGCTCAAAGAGTGAACAAGGTCGCTAGAAGGAGAACAAATGTTGAAATCAGAATCGGAAGCAGCCCAAAAGAGCTAAGTGCACCTTGACCTTTAGTTTGGGTTGTTCCTATGCTTGGAGATATTCTATGTGACCTTTGCAGGATGTTGGAGCTCAAAAATGTCAATCTAGATCAAGTCAAGCTGACTTGATGATTTATAAGTCCAACATCATTCTCAATCATGCCAAATGTTAAAGAAGTGAAAATCAAAGAGAAGGTATGTTTCTAGACTTAGTACATTGGTCTTTGTGTACTAACATATTTGTCCAAGTGTTAGAAACAGAAAGAAGAAGAAAAGAGGAGAAAATACAAAGGAAAAAGACTTGGCTAGAGCTGCCAAGACTCTACGCAGTCTGGGTACACCGGACTGTCCGGTGGCGCACCGGACAGTGTCCGGTGCGCCAGGCCGGCGTCTGGTCAACTGGTCGTTCTCGGGAATTCGTCGACGTCGTTTGGCTAAAATTCACCGGACTGTCCGATGGTGCACCGGACTGTCCGGTGGTGCACCGGATTGTCTGGTGAGCCAACGGTCGGCCAGACCAACGGTCGGCCGCGCAATCCGCGCGTGAAGCGTGGCCGAGCCAACGGTCAGATGGGGGCACCGGACTGTCCGGTGTGCACCGGACAGTGTCCGGTGCACCAACGGCTCCAAGTCTGCAAGGGTCGACTGCGCCAATTTTGGAAGGAGATCCGCACCGGACAGTGAACAGTTGATGTCCGGTGGTGCACCGGACTGTCCGGTGCGCCAGTCGATAGAAGGCAAGAATTGCCTTCCTGGATTGCTCTCAACAGCTCCTAGCTGCCTTGGGGCTATAAAAGGGACCCCTAGGCGCATGAAGGAGTACACCAAGCATCCCTTGAGCATTCCTAAGCACCAAGACTTCATTTCCGCGCATTCGATTCTTTGTGATAGCAACTAGAGCTCCATTTTGAGTAGAGAACTCTTCGAGTTGTGTTGAGAGCTCAAGTAGTGACTTGTGTGCGTATTGTTGCTCTGATTTTGTGTCTTGTGTGTGTTGCTCATCCCATCCTTACTTCCGTGTGTCTTTGTGATAATTAAATTGTAAGGGCGAGAGGCTCCAAGTTGTGGAGATTCCTCGCAATCGGGATATAGTGAAACGAAAGCAAAACACCGTGGTAGTCAAGTGGGTCTTTGGACCGCTTGAAAGGGGTTGAGTGCAACCCTCGTCTATTGGGACGCCACAACGTGGAGTAGGCAAGTGTTGGACTTGGCCGAACCACGGGATAAACCACTGTGCCTCTCTGTGTTGATCTATTTGTGGTTATTGTGTTTTGCAAGAACTCATCTCTAGCCACTTGGCTTCATTGCTCTAACACTTAATCAAGTTTGTGGCTTTAAGTTTCAAGTTTTTACAGGATCACCTATTCACCCCCTCTAGGTGCTCTCAATTGGTATCAGAGCTAGGCCTCTCCAGTGTGGGCTTAGCCGTCCGGAGATGACGATGTCGTCACAAGAGGTAACTGTAGAACTTCTTCTAGGCGATGGCTCTAATTATAATTCTTGGTCTGTCTCTATTTATAATGCCTTCATGCGTGTTGATCCTGATTTGAGACAGATCTTTAGTAGAAGTATTTTTCCTTCCAATTTTAGTCAAAATCCTTCTAATGATGAACTAAGATGTCTGTCTCTCAATCACCATGCTTGCAACATCTTAGTTGACTCACTTTCTAGAAGTGCCTATTTTGCAATCATGAGTAGTGATAGTGATTTATTTGTTGATGCTCATGATCTATGGACCAAAATTAAGTTAAAATTTTTTTAAGTCCATATGCACTGCTTCTGCTCCCTCTATTGCTGGTAGTACTAACTTGTCCAAGGGAAAAGAACGTGAGAGATGGACACCAAGCGATGGATCCACCTCACCGATAGGTTCATCTCCCACTTGTTATACATGTCTTATTGCTAACGATGAGAATGGAGATGAAAGCAATCATGAGGAGGAATATGAGGATGAGGAGTCTACATCATCACAAGGTACATTTTCCTATATTGCTTCACTGACAATAGTGACAGGGAAAATGAGATCGACGAAGAAGAGGAGTTTCGCCGTTTCTACATCCATCTCAACAAAGAGGACAAAGCGCTCTTGGTTAAGCTGTTGAGAAGGAACAAGGAACAAGGCGAGACGCTTCTCAGGCTAGAGGAGACACTCATCAAAACAAACAACAGCCTGAAGAAGATGACCAAAGAACATGAGGAGCTAAAGTGCTCTCATAATGATTTGGTCCAACGGTATGATTCAATTTTAATTAAGCAAAGAAATAATGATGATACTTTATCTTGTGTTGCTCAACTTAAAACTGAAAATTCTATGCTTAGGAGTAAAGTAGAGATGATAAATCTAGAAAAACTTGCTCTAAATGAAAAGTATGATATGTTGTCAAATTCTCATAGTGAATTGGTTGATGATCATATCATGGTCAATATTGCTCATGAGGTTGTCTTTGTGACCTTAAATTCATGTGAACCTCATTCTTGCAAGTGTGCGCATTCAAATTGTATATCACCATGTTCTAACCCCCGCTCCTCAAAAGAAAGCCAATCCTTGTTTGAGCAACAAGTTGTAGGGTCTAAAAGAAAATTGCTTGGGAACAAGAAACAAAGACAACTAAGGAGAAGACACTATGCTCGACTTCCTCAAGATATCTACGAACACGTGGTGAAGAAACATGAGGAAGGAGAAACTGCAGCAAGGGTCAACCTCCTTGAGAAAGATGTTCCTAAAGCAATAAGTGAAGAAATCAACATGAGAAAAGAGAAAGGTAACGAGTTAATTAGTCATGTTGTTTACACTAATAATCTCTCTATGTCATCCAAAAGTAAAAGGAGAAGAGGAAAAAGGAGATGCTTCAAGTGCAAAGCATTAGGCCACCTCATCGTGTCTTGTCCATACAACGACAAAGATGAAGGGGCAATGAGATGGTTTGGATGCAACAACAAGGACCACATGATCACTTCATGTCCGATCATGAAGAATCAAATATGTGCATTCTCCAAGATGACTCTCACCAAGAAAAAAGACAAACAACAAGCGTCATGTCAGGTTGAGCGATGTTTCCGCTACAAGTGTGGTGAGCAGGGCCATCTATCCAAGGTATGTAATAAAGGTAAGGTTCCTAAGCAAGTAAATTTGTCTCAATCTCATTCGCTTAGGAGACCCAAATCATACACTTGTGCTAGATCTATAATGAGATCACCTAGAACTAGCACAAAGGCTATGTGGATACCAAAGGCACTTTTAGTTGAACGTCATGGACCCATCCCGAGATGGGTACCAAACTTTGTCAACTAGACCATGCAGGTGCCTCGAGATGGAATGGAGACCCTAGGAGAGCTTAAACTCTATGCTTAAGCTGTTAATCATTATTGTCTATTCATTAACTCAAGGCTAGATTATTGTGCAATATTAATCCCATGTTCATCTCGAGTTAAATAAGTTGTAGAAGTCCTTAATCATTACTGGTGAATCAAGCAAAGGACTTTGATGAGAATCTGCATCTGGCTCTCCAAAGGACGGTACCTGTGTTTCTTAAGTGCATTATCAGCATTGCTCTCAAGTTGGATTGTCGTGCTATCTATCCTTAGAGCAGTTATGCTTTTTAGATTACTTGTGTTGAATCTCTGTCAAATAATGATCCATGATTTCCAAGAGCATAATCATGTTTGCTTAATCATGTCTAGGTGCTTTATAGGATATATCTTTTGAATCATTCAATGGGTAGCTTTTCATTTGATGTATCCACCATGATTAACTCTCTTGGTGTATATGGACAAACATGTATCTTTTTGTAAGTCATGCTATGTGATGTTTAATGATTAACCTAAGTGCAAGCATGATAGCTGTTGTTTAGTCCATGTTCACATAAGTACTTGGTATTGGCACTCTATGTATAACAATGGTAGGCGCCTCCAACATACATACAAGAGCAGCCAACAAGTGTAGACATCACTCGGATCAATTCTCTCTCTCCCTCTCGTTATATCTCTCTAGTTTGTGTAGAGGCAAAGCTATAAGCCTTGAGAGAGTGGAGAAGTGCTGCTAAGAGCTAGAGCAAGGTCTTGAGCATATCGTTACTCTGCCGGAGTGCTGCCAAGAAGATTGTAAGCAGCCGCGGTTTCGTTGTAACCAACTCAACATAGTGAAAGGCTCTATCTGTCATATTGACAGATCTGAGCAAACGGAGGAAGGAGTTGAAATAGACTCCAAGCCCAGGTGTGGCTAACTCCAACAAGGACTAGGCAAGCGTTTCAGGCTTGGCCGAACCTCGGGATAAATCCTTGCGTCTAAGTTTAGTGTCTTAGCAACAAGAAAAGGTTAGGATAAAGGATCAGGCATAAGTGTGGAGAAGCTCATGAGAGATTAAACCTACAAGATGGAAAGTACACCACAACAGGGAAAAGGTACAAAAGGAAGTATTGATCTTTTGCGTGTATGTATCTTAATTTTCCTCCAATGCTTGTGGTGCATATGTTTAATGAGTAAAGGGGATTATTGTTAGTACGTTTTACCTGCTCAATACACTGCTGTCCCTTGACATCATTCTATGTTCTTGCTTGAATATGGTTTTGGTGTTTGATGTCAAAGGGGGAGAATTTGTGCATTAAAGCTTACCTCAACCTGAGAGGAAAGCTTATCTTAAAGGGGTTTCCTTGAGTTCCTTGAGTTCTCTTGGTCTTAAGGAAGAGTGTGTTCCTTGAGTTCCTTTGATCTTAAGGAAGAATGTGTTAGTTTGTTGTTATAGATAATTGTTTGTTGTTATAGATAATTCTTATCATATGCTTCTTGTTGTATTAAATGGTGATAATGCATTAAATGTGATAACGCAAAACTAGTAGTTCCGCTGGTATGAATTAATTGGCATCTATTGTGTTTATCCTGAAATAGATATTCATGTGGGTAATGGTGCATAGCGCTGGTATGAATTAATTGGCATCTATTGTGTTTATCCTGAAATAGATATTCATGTGGGTAATGGTGCATGCGGTTAATAGTGTTTTAAAATCGCTTTAAATTGGTATCTTAATGGTGAATAGTGGTAGGTTGATATTCCTGTGGTACATCCACTCAATTGATCGGTGTTTAACTCTGATTCTGTGCATTTGTGTGTTATACGCATCATGGTTTGATCCTTGACACAATGCATCCCACAGGTGTTAAGGTGTAGCAATGCTTCGAATTAGCCTAAGTATGTGCATTTTGGCATTTAAGGCCAAAACTAAGATTTTAATGCAAGCACATATTTAGGGCGAGCATTCTACAAACTTAGAGCTCAAAATTTGGGCTTCAAATTTCAATCTTATGTAAGCTTTAATTGTGTTGCCATCAATCACCAAAAAGGGGGAGATTGAAAGCTCTCTTGTGGGTTTTGGTGTTTGGATGACAACTCAATTAAAGAACTAACAAGTGTGCTAAGTGTTGAACATGTGCTTAATGTAAAGCTAACAGAGTTCAACACAAGTGAACAAGTGTGATGGTCCAAGGACTAGATTATGGATAGATAATGGACATCACAAGTAAGATGGACATTGCATAAAGTGAGACTCGGGTGCGTAGCTCGGAGACAACTGATCAAGCCAAGGACGGAGGCAAGAAGAGCTTCGAGGTACCAAGTGAACGGGATCAGGGTTGATCGAGTTAAGAAGAGTTATGGTACATCAAGGAACACTACATAAGGACATGACTTACAACCAATGAGGTAACATCTACAATTATGTGGTGTAAGTCATAAGGCTCAAGACCAAGCTCAAAGAGTGAACAAGGTCGCTAGAAGGAGAACAAATGTTGAAATCAGAATCGGAAGCAGCCCAAAAGAGCTAAGTGCACCTTGACCTTTAGTTTGGGTTGTTCCTATGCTTGGAGATATTCTATGTGACCTTTGCAGGATGTTGGAGCTCAGAAATGTCAATCTAGATCAAGTCAAGCTGACTTGATGATTTATAAGTCCAACATCATTCTTAATCATGCCAAATGTTAAAGAAGTGAAAATCAAAGAGAAGGTATGTTTCTAGACTTAGTACATTGGTCTTTGTGTACTAACATATTTGTCCAAGTGTTAGAAACAGAAAGAAGAAGAAAAGAGGAGAAAATACAAAGGAAAAAGACTTGGCTGGAGCTGCCAAGACTCTACGCAGTCTGGGTACACTGGACTGTCCGGTGGCGCACCGGACAGTGTCCGGTGCGCCAGGTCGGCGTCTGGTCAACTGGTCGTTCTCGGGAATTCGTCGACGTCGTTTGGCTAAAATTCACCGGACTGTCCGGTGGTGCACCGGACTGTCCGGTGAGCCAACGGTCGGCCGGACCAACGGTCGGCCGCGCAATCCGCGCGTGACGCGTGGCCGAGCCAACGGTCAGATGGGGGCACCGGACTGTCCGGTGTGCACCGGATAGTGTCCGGTGCACCAACGGCTCCAAGTCTGCAATGGTCGACTGCACCAATTTTGGAAGGAGATCCGCACCGGACAGTGAACAGTTGATGTCCGGTGGTGCACCGGACTATCCGGTGCGCCAATCGACAGAAGGCAAGAATTGCCTTCCTGGATTGCTCTCAACGGCTCCTAGCTGCCTCGGGGCTATAAAAGGGACCCCTAGGCGCTTGAAGGAGTACACCAAGCATCCCTTGAGCATTCCTAAGCACCAAGACTTCATTTCCGCGCATTCGATTCTTTGTGATAGCAACTAGAGCTCCATTTTGAGTAGAGAACTCTTCGAGTTGTGTTGAGAGCTCAAGTAGTGACTTGTGTGCGTATTGTTGCTCTGATTTTGTGTCTTGTGTGTGTTGCTCATCCCATCCTTACTTCCGTGCGTCTTTGTGATAATCAAATTGTAAAGGCGAGAGGCTCCAAGTTGTGGAGATTCCTCGCAATCGGGATATAGTGAAATGAAAGCAAAACACCGTGGTATTCAAGTGGGTCTTTGGACCGCTTGAAAAGGGTTGAGTGCAACCCTCGTCCATTGGGATGCCACAACGTGGAGTAGGCAAGTGTTGGACTTGGCCGAACCACGGGATAAACCATCGTGCCTCTCTGTGTTGTTCTATTTGTGGTTATTGTGTTTTGCAAGAACTCATCTCTAGCCACTTGGCTTCATTGCTCTAACACTTAATCAAGTTTGTGGCTTTAAGTTTCAAGTTTTTACAGGATCACCTATTCACCCCCCTCTAGGTGCTCTTAGAACTTAAGAGCCCTTTGGCAACAATTCTCCCCTTATGGGGCCTAATACTTTCTCCCCCATTGGTAAAATAAATATGAGTGAAGGGTCATACCAAATGAGAGTTACATGAGTAACGACAAAGTTTAAGTGATACCATCAGAGTTGGAGTGGAAGCCTTGTCTTTGCCGAATACTCCATTTCTCTTTCAATTTAAGACTAAGCATAGAGATACACTTGAAGGCACATTAGTCTCAGCCTTGGTACAAGAAGAATAAGAAATATGCATTTGTACCAAATGAATGAGACTTGATCAAAGGTATATAAATTAGCTATGTGTGCAATGTTTCAATCAAAATTCCGAGAATCAAGTATATTTAGCTCATTCCTAAGTTTGCTAAAAGTCTTTTCATCTAGTGGCTTGGTAAAGATATCGGCTAATTGGTTGTGGGTGTTAACATAAGCAATTTCGATATCCCCCTTTTGTTGGTGATCTCTCAGAAAGTGATACCAGATATCTGAAAGGGAAATGTGCCCTTGGGCCATTTCTATGTATTTTGGTGATTGAGTGCCAACACAAGTGCTTTTGTGTTAATCTATGCAAAGTGGTGGACAAAGTGCAAATCAAGTCAAAAGGTATGTTTCTAGACTTAGTACATTGTTTTATGGACTAATGTATTGTGTTTAAGTGCTGGAAACAGGAAAAATCGAGTTGGAAAAAGAGATGGCTTTGTTCAGCCAAAGTCTGGGTGCTCCGGACTGTCCGGTGGTGCACCGGACAGCGTCCGGTGCGCTAGGCTGGCTCTGGCGAAGAGGCTGCTCTCGGGACTTCGACGACAGTGTACGGCTATAATTCACCGGACTGTCCGGTGGTGCACCGGACTGTCCGGTGAGCCGTTCACAGGCGAGCTCGTCGCTCTCGGGAGTTGATTAACGGCGTACGGCTAAAATTCACCGGACTGTCCGGTGGTGCACCGGACTGTCCGGTGAGCCAACGGTCAGCCGAGGCAACGGTCGGCCGAGGATTCCGCGCGTGACGCGTGGCCGAGCCAACGGTCACATTGGAGCACCAGACTGTCCGATGCGCCAACGGCTCTCAATCAGCAACGGTCGATTGCGCCATAGAAGGAAAGAAATCCGCACCAGACAGTGTCCGGTGGTGCACCGGACTGTCCGGTGCGCCAGTCGACAGAAGGCAAGATCTGCCTTCCAGGAATGTTCTCAACGGCTCCTAGCTGCCTTGGGGCTATAAAAGGGACCCTTAGGCGCATGGAGGAGTACACCAAGTATACTCAAAGCATTCCTAAGCACCAAGACTTCGATTCCACGCATTTGTTTCTTCGTGATAGCATCTAGAGCTCTTGTTGAGTTGTGAACTCGTCGGGTTGTGTTGCGAGCTCTTGTTGCGACTTGTGTGCGTGTTGACATTCTGATTTTGTGTCTTGTGTGCGTTGCTCATCCCTCCCTTACTCCGTGCTTCTTTGTGAACTTCAAGTGTAAGGGCGAGAGGCTCCAAGTTGTGGAGATTCCTCGCGAACGGGATTAAGAAAAGCAAAGCAAAACACCATGGTATTCAAGTGGGTCTTTAGACCGCTTGAGAGGGGTTGATTGCAACCCTCGTCCGTTGGGACGCCACAACGTGGAGTAGGCAAGCGTTGGTCTTGGCCGAACCACGGGATAACCACCGTGCCATCTCTGTGATTGATATCTTTGTGGTCATTGTGTTTTGTTGAGACTCCTCTCTAGCCACTTAGCGATTATTGTTCTAACACTTAACCAAGTTTTTGTGGCTTTAGTTTCAAGTTTTACAGGATCACCTATTCACCCCCCCTCTAGGTGCTCTCAATTGGTATCGGAGCCGTTCTCTTCACTAAGGGACTAATCGCTCGAAGAGATGGATCCTAAGGGGAAGGGAATCGTGATCAACGATAATGGAAGTGACCAGGAACAAGGGAGCAAGAGGGAGAAGAAGAAGGCATACAAGAAGGCTAAGGGTGAGGCACACCTTGGAAAGGAGTGGGACTCGGATTGTTCGTCATCCGACTCCGACAATGAAGGACTCACCGCCACCGCCTTCAACAAGTCATCCCTCTTCCTCGACGAGCATCACACATGCCTCATGGCAAAGGAGAAGAAGGTATGTACTCGAAACAATGCCACTTATGACTCTTCTAGTGATGATGAGTCTAGTGATGAAGAAATAGATTACTCTAGTTTGTTCAAGGGATTGGATAGAAGTAAAATAGATAAGATTAATGAATTGATTGATGCCTTGAATGAAAAGGATAGACTCTTAGAGAAACAAGAAGACCTTTTGTATGAAGAGCATGATAAATTTGTTAGTGCACAAAATTCACTTGCTTTAGAAGTTAAACGAAATGAAATGCTTTCTTGTGAACTATCTACTTGCCATGAGACAATTTCTAGCTTAAAGAGCATAAATGATGATTTAAATGCTAAGTTAGAAAAATCTAGTAAATTAACATCTTGTGTAGAACATGTTGTAATTTGCACTAGGTGTAAAGATTTTAATGTTGATGCTTGTAGTGAACACCTAGATTGCATTTCTAAATTAAATGATGAAGTAGCTAGTCTTAATGCCCAACTTAAGACTAGCAAAAGTGAATTTGATAAGTTAAAATTTGCAAGGGATGCCTACACGATTGGTAGACACCCCTCGATTAAGGATGGACTTGGCTTCAAGAGGGAAGCCAAGAACTTGACAAGCCATAAGGCTCCCATCTCCGCCAAGGAGAAAGGGAAGGCCCCTATGGCTAGTAGTGCTAAAAAGAACCATGCTTTTATGTACCATGATAGGAGACATTCTAGAAATGCTTATAGGAGTTGTAATGCTAATGATGCTTTTGATTTTCATGCTATGACTGCTTCTAGTTCCCATGTTATGCATGATAGAAATGTTGCTAGGAGAAATGTTGTTCATAATATGCCTAGGAGAAATGTTGTTAATGTTCCTAGGAAAGTTAATGAACCTTCTACAATATATCATGCTTGCAATGCTTCATTTGCCATTTGTAGAAAGAATAAGAAGGTGATTGCTAGGAAGTTAGGGGCAAGATGCAAGGGAGATAAAACTTGCATTTGGGTCCCTAAGACAATTGTGACTAACCTTGTAGGACCCAACAAGAGTTGGGTACCTAAGACCCAAGCCTAAATTTGCCTTGCAAGTTTATGCATCCGGGGGTACAAGCTGGATTATCGACAGCGGATGCACAAACCACATGACGGGGGAAAAGAGGATGTTCTCTTCCTACGTCAAGAACAAGGATCCCCAAGATTCAATAATATTCGGTGATGGGAACCAAGGCAAGGTAAAAGGGTTAGGTAAAATTGCTATTTCATCTGAGCACTCTATTTCTAATGTGTTTTTAGTTGAGTCGCGTGGATATAATTTGTTATCTGTTAGTCAATTATGCAGTATGGGATATAATTGTCTATTCACAAATGTAGATGTGTCTGTCTTTAGAAGGCGTGATGGTTCACTAGCTTTTAAGGGTGTACTAGACGACAAACTTTATTTGGTTGATTTTGCAAAAGAAGAGGCCGGTCTAGATGCATGCTTAATTGCTAAGACTTGCATGGGCTGGCTGTGGCATCGCCGCTTAGCACATGTGGGGATGAAGAACCTTCACAAACTTCTAAAGGGAGAACACGTGATAGGTCTAACTAACGTACATTTCGAAAAAGATAGACCTTGTGCAGCTTGTCAAGCAGGGAAACAGGTGGGAGGCTCTCATCACACCAAAAATGTGATGACCACATCAAGACCCTTGGAGATGCTTCATATGGACCTCTTCGGACCCGTCGCCTATCTAAGTATAGGAGGAAGTAAGTATGGTCTTGTTATAGTTGATGATTTTTCCCGCTTCACTTGGGTATTCTTTTTGCAGGATAAATCTGAAACCCAAGGGACCCTCAAGCGCTTCCTCAGGAGAGCTCAAAATGAGTTTGAGCTCAAGGTGAAGAAGATAAGGAGCGACAACGGGTCTGAGTTCAAGAACCTTCAAGTGGAGGAGTTCCTTGAGGAGGAAGGGATCAAGCACGAGTTCTCCGCTCCCTACACACCACGACAAAATGGTGTGGTAGAGAGGAAGAACAGGACGCTCATCGATATGGCAAGGACTATGCTTGGAGAGTTCAAGACCCCCGAGCGCTTTTGGTTGGAAGCCGTGAACACGGCTTGCCACGCCATCAACCGGGTCTACCTTCACCGCCTCCTCAAGAAGACTTCGTATGAGCTGCTAACTGGTAACAAACCCAATGTGTCTTATTTTCGTGTATTTGGGAGCAAGTGTTATATTCTTGTGAAGAAAGGTAGAACTTCTAAATTTGCTCCCAAAGCTGTAGAAGGGTTTTTATTAGGTTATGACTCAAATACAAAGGCATATAGGGTCTTCAACAAATCATCGGGTTTGGTTGAAGTCTCTAGCGACGTTGTATTTGATGAGACTAATGGCTCTCCAAGAGAGCAAGTTGTTGATCTTGATGATGTAGATGAAGAAGACGTTCCAACGGCCGCGATACGCACCATGGCGATTGGAGATGTGCGGCCTCAGGAACAATTGGAGCAAGATCAGCCTTCTTCCTCAACAATGGTACATCCCCCAACCCAAGATGACGAACAGGTACCTCAAGTGGAGGCGCATGATCAAGGGGGAGCACAGGATGTTCAAGTTGAAGAGGAAGAAGCACCTCAGGCACCTCCAACCCATGTTCGAGCGACGATTCAAAGGAATCATCCCGTCGACCAAATTTTGGGTGATATTAGCAAGGGAGTAACTACTCGCTCTAGATTGGTGAATTTTTGTGAGCATTACTCTTTTGTCTCTTCCATTGAGCCTTTCAGGGTAGAAGAGGCCTTGCTAGATCTGGACTGGGTGTTGGCCATGCAGGAAGAGCTCAATAATTTCAAGAGGAATGAAGTTTGGACACTGGTGCCTCATCCTAAGCAAAATGTTGTGGGAACCAAGTGGGTGTTCTGCAACAAACAGGACGAGCACGGGGTGGTGACAAGGAACAAGGCTCGACTTGTGGCAAAAGGTTATGCCCAAGTCGCAGGTTTGGACTTTGAGGAGACTTTTGCTCCTGTGGCTAGGCTAGAATCTATTCGTATATTGCTAGCATATGCCGCTCACCATTCTTTCAGGTTGTTCCAAATGGATGTGAAGAGCGCTTTCCTCAACGGGCCGATCAAGGAGGAGGTGTACGTGGAGCAACCCCCTGGCTTCGAGGATGAACGGTACCCCGACCACGTGTGTAAGCTCTCTAAGGCGCTCTATAGACTTAAGCAAGCCCCAAGAGCATGGTATGAATGCCTTAGAGACTTTTTAATTGCTAATGCTTTCAAGGTTGGGAAAGCCGATCCAACTCTTTTTACTAAGACTTGCGATGGTGATCTTTTTGTGTGCCAAATTTATGTTGATGACATAATATTTGGTTCTACTAATCAAAAGTCTTGTGAAGGGTTTAGCAGGGTGATGACGCAGAAATTTGAGATGTTGATGATGGGCGAGTTGAACTACTTCCTTGGGTTCCAAGTGAAGCAACTCAAGGACGGCACCTTCATCTCCCAAACGAAGTACACGCAAGACTTGCTAAAGCGGTTTGGGATGAAGGACGCCAAGCCCGCAAAGACGCTGATGGGAACCGACAGACACACCGACCTCAACAAAGGAGGTAAGTCCGTTGATCAAAAAGCATACCGGTCAATGATAGGGTCTTTACTTTATTTATGTGCTAGTAGACCGGATATTATGCTTAGCGTATGCATGTGTGCTAGATTTCAATCCGATCCAAGGGAGTGTCACTTAGTGGCCGTGAAGCGAATTCTTAGATATTTAGTCGCTACTCCTTGCTTCGGGATCTGGTATCCAAAGGGGTCTAACTTTGACTTGATTGGATATTCAGATTCCGACTATGCTGGATGTAAGGTCGATAGGAAGAGTACATCGGGGACGTGCCAATTCTTAGGAAGGTCCCTTGTGTCATGGAATTCTAAGAAACAAACTTCTGTTGCCCTATCCACCGCTGAGGCCGAGTACGTTGCCGCAGGACAGTGTTGCGCGCATCTACTTTGGATGAGGCAAACCCTCCGAGACTTTGGCTACAATCTGAGCAAAGTCCCACTCCTATGTGATAATGAGAGTGCTATCCGAATAGCGGAAAATCCTGTTGAGCACAGCCGCACAAAACACATTGACATCCGGCATCACTTTTTGAGAGACCACCAGCAAAAGGGAGATATCGAAGTGTTTTATGTTAGCACCGAGAACCAGCTAGCCGATATCTTCACTAAGCCTTTAGATGAGAAGACCTTTTGCAGGCTGCGTAGTGAGCTAAATGTCCTAGATTCGCGGAACTTGGATTGATTTATAGCATACATGTGTTTATGCCTTTGATCATGTTCCTTCTGCATTTTGTTGCTTACTTGTGGTGCTCAAGTTGTACAAACACTCCCTGGACCTCACAAGTCCTTTTTGCAAGTGATGCACATATTTAGGGGGAGCTGTGCTACAACTTGACCCTTTGAGACTAACCGTGTGCTTGAGTTTGCTTGTTTTAGTCTCAAAGGAGGTTTGAAAGGGAAAAGGTGGACTTGGACCATGAAAGACTTCTAGTGCACTCCGATGAGAGGGTAACTTATTCCAAGTTCATCTCATGTACTCTTATTGCCTTTGTATTCTTATTCAAGATTTTGGTAAGGCAATGGGGTTCTAGGGCCAAGATTGATCCCGTTTTGGTGCTTGATGCCAAAGGGGGAGAAAATAAAGGCCAAAGCAATAAATGGATCAGCTACCACTTGAGAGTTTTTGAAAATAATAGAATAGAGCTTTTGGTTTGTCAAAACTTGTCAAAACTCTTTTATTGTCTCTCTTGTCAAAAGTTGGCTTCTTGTGGGGAGACGTGTTGATTATGGGAAAAGGGGAGTTTTTGAAATCTTGAATCAATTTCTCTTGGAATGACTCTCTTTGTGTCTTAACATGTGTGTTTGACTTAGAGATAGAAATTTGAGGTTGATTTGCCAAAACAAAACCAAGTGGTGGCGAAGAGTGATCCATATATGCCAAATCTGAATCAAAACATTTTTGAGTTCTCATTTATATTGATGTTGCACTTGTTCTAGTTGCTTTATGTTGTGTTGGCATAAATCACCAAAAAGGGGGAGATTGAAAGGGAAATGTGCCCTTGGGCCATTTCTAAGTATTTTGGTGATTGAGTGCCAACACAAGTGCTTTTGTGTTAATCTATGCAAAGTGGTGGACAAAGTGCAAATCAAGTCAAAAGGTATGTTTCTAGACTTAGTACATTGTTTTATGGACTAATGTATTGTGTCTAAGTGCTGGAAACAGGAAAAATCGAGTTGGAAAAAGAGATGGCTTTGTTCAGCCAAAGTCTGGGTGCACCGGACAGCGTCCGGTGCGCCAGGCTGGCTCTGGCGAACAGGCTGCTCTCGGGACTTTGACGATGGTGTACGGCTATAATTCACCGGACTGTCCGGTGGTGCACCGGACTGTCCGGTGAGCCGTTCACAGGCGAGCTCGTCACTCTCGGGAGTTGATTAACGGCGTACGGCTAAAATTCACCGGACTGTCCGGTGGTGCACCGGACTGTCCGGTGAGCCAACGGTCAGCCGGGGCAACGGTCGGCCGAGGATTTCGCGCGTGACGCGTGCCCGAGCCAACGGTCACATTGGAGCACCGGACTGTCCGGTGTGCACAGGACAGTGTCCGGTGCGCCAACGGCTCTCAATCAGCAACGGTCGACTGCGCCATAGAAGGAAAGAAATCCGCACGGGACAGTGTCCGGTGGTGCACCGGACTGTCCGGTGCGCCAGTCGACAGAAGGCAAGATCTGCCTTCCAGAAATGTTCTCAACGGCTCTTAGCTGCTTTGGGGCTATAAAAGGGACCCCTAGGCGCATGGAGGAGTACACCAAGTATACTCAAAGCATTCCTAAGCACCAAGACTTCGATTCCACGCATTTGTTTCTTCGTGATAGCATCTAGAGCTCTTGTTGAGTTGTGAACTCGTCGGGTTGTGTTGCGAGCTCTTGTTGCGACTTGTGTGCATATTGACATTCTGATTTTGTGTCTTGTGTGCGTTGCTCATCCCTCCCTTATTCCGTGCTTCTTTGTGAACTTCAAGTGTAAGGGCGAGAGGCTCCAAGTTGTGGAGATTCCTCGCGAACGGGATTAAGAAAAGCAAAGCAAAACACCGCGGTATTCAAGTGGGTCTTTGGACCGCTTGAGAGGGATTGATTGCAACCCTCGTCCGTTGGGACGCCACAACGTGGAGTAGGTAAGCGTTGGTCTTGGCCGAACCACGGGATAACCACCGTGCCATCTCTGTGATTGATATCTTTGTGGTCATTGTGTTTTGTTGAGACTCCTCTCTAGCCACTTGGCGATTATTGTGCTAACACTTAACCAAGTTTTTGTGGCTTTAGTTTCAAGTTTTACAGGATCACCTATTCACCCCCCCTCTAGGTGCTCTCAATATCTATGTGCTTAGTGCGGCTGTGTTCAACGGGATTATCCGCCATGCGGATTGCACTGTCATTATCACATAGGAGAGGGACTTTGCTAATTTTGTAGCCATAGTCCCTAAGGGTTTGCCTCATCCAAAGTAATTCCGCACAACAATGACCTACTAAACTCTTCACAAGTTGACTTGTTAGTAGACCCAAATGTAATATCATCAACATAAATTTGGCATATAAACAAGTCTTTAGCAATTGTTTTAGTAAAGAGAGTAGGTTCTGCTTTTCCAACTTTGAAGCCAATAGTGATAAGAAAGTCTCGCAGGCATTCATACCATGCTCTTGGGGCTTGCTTGAGCCCATAAAGTGCCTTTGAGATCTTATACACATGGTTAGGATACTCACTATCTTCCGAGCCGGGAGGTTGCTCAACATATACCTCTTCCTTGATAGGACCATTGAGGAAAGCACGCTTCACGTCCATTTGATATAACTTAAAGCCATGGTAAGTAGCATAGGCAAGTAATATACGAATTGACTCAAGCCTAGCTACGGGTGCATAGGTTTCATCAAAATCCAAACCTTCGACTTGTGAATATCCCTTTGCAACAAGTCAAGCTTTGTTCCTTGTCACCACACCATGCTCATCCTGTTTGTCGCGGAATACCCATTTGGTACCTACAACATTTTGGTTAGGACATGGAACTAAATCCCATACCTCATTCCTCATGAAGTTGTTGAGCTCCTCTTGCATTGCCACCACCCAATCCGGATCTCTTAGTGCATCCTCTATCCTGTATGGCTCAATAGAAGACATAAAAGAGTAGTGTTCACAAAAATGAGCAACTCGAGATCTAGTGGTTACCCCCTTGTGAATGTCACCAAGTATAGAGTTGATGGGGTGATCTCTTTGAATTGCTTGGTGGACTCTTGGGTGTGGCGGCTTTGATCCCAAATCTCTTGATCATCTTTCTTGTCTTGATCATCTTCATCTCCCCCT
Organism: Zea mays; assembly: GCF_902167145.1. Lineage (NCBI taxonomy): Eukaryota > Viridiplantae > Streptophyta > Magnoliopsida > Poales > Poaceae > Zea > Zea mays. The sequence continues at coordinate 29,849,332 of NC_050099.1, read as the reverse complement.
TGATCAATGTCCTCCTCTGGAGGTGGCTCATCGTCTTGATCTTCATCACCTTCTTCTTGAGCCTTATCCTCATTTTGAGTTGGTGGAGATGCTTGCATGGAAGATGATGGTTGATCTTGTGCCTGTGGAGGCTCTTCGGACTCTTTTGGGCACACATCCCCAATGGACATGTTCCTTAGCGCGGCGCATGGAGCCTCTTCATCATCTAATTCATCAAGATCAAATTGCTCCACTTGGGAGCCATTAATCTCATCAAACACAATGTCACAAGAAACTTCAACTAATTCAGTGGGCTTGTTGAAGACTCTATATGCCCTTGTATTTGAGTCATAACCAAGTAAAAAGCCTTCTACTGCTCTAGGAGCAAATTTAGAATTTAGAATTTCTACCTCTCTTAATAAGAATGAAGCATTTGCTCCCAAAAACTCTAAAATAAGAAACATTAGGATTTTTACCAGTGAGGAGTTCATACGATGTTTTCTTGAGGATTCGGTGAAGATATAACCGGTTGATGGAGTAGCAGGCGATGTTAATTGCCTCCACCCAAAACCGATCACAGTCTTGTATTCATCAAACATGGTCCTTGCATGTCCAATAGAGTTCTATTCTTCCTCTACACTACACCATTTTGTTGAGATGTGTAGGGAGAAGAGAACTCATGCTTGATGCCCTCCTCCTCAAGAAATCCTTCAATTTGTGAGTTCTTGAACTCCGTACCATTGTCGCTTCTAATCTTTTTTTTATTCTCAATCCAAACTCATTTTGAGCCCATCTTAAGAATCTATTTAAGGTCTCCTGGGTTTGAGATTTTTCCTGCAAAAAGAATACCCAAGTGAAGCGAGAATAATAATCCACAATAACTAGACAGTACTTACCGCCGCCAATGCTTATGCAATCGATCAGGCCGAATAGGTCCATGTGAAGTAGCTCAAGCGGCCTGTCAGTCGTCTTGATGTTCTTGTGTGGATGATGGACTCCAACTTGCTTCCCTGCTTGGCATGCGCTACAAATCATGTCTTTCTCAAAATGAACATTTGTTAGTTCTAAAATGTGTTCTCCCTTTAGAAGTTTGTGAAGATTCTTCAGGTGGCAGAACCGCCCGAATTATTCCAGCTTAAGTGCCCAAGTCATGCCTTAGAGGTAGCAACACACTTAAATTGGAACAACCCGTCAGTCCCTCAGATCTAGTCTGATAAAGCCACTTACCAAGGATCAAGTACCACTAGCTCACACAATGGTGAGTCGCAGAGAGAATACAATAAACATGAAACCACAAATTAAAGTACTAGAGTTATTACATAGTTGGAGTTTTAATAAAAGAGAACAAGTTCATAATTAAAATACAGCGGATAATTGATAACGACGATACGGAGGATTAGGGCAAGGCCTAGCCCACTACTCCTTTTGGTCCTCTCCTGTCGAGGCAGCATCCCATTCAACCGTCCAACCCGGTGGCAGGGTGGAAGGCCAAGTCACACCGTCAAGCATATCCTGTAGTGTACCTAAAAAAAATATGCCACAAGCAAGGCTGAGTATACTAATACTCAGCAAGACTTACCCGGTGTGAGGAGTCTACTCCTCTACCTCTAGACCATGCAGCTATTTGGCTGGGGGGTTTGGTTTGCCAAAAGCACTAGCTGAGTCTAAAAATAATTTTTGCTTTTCCAGTTCTAGCATATTTAATTTAGCTAGGTTTGCTCCTTTCTAAGCATACATGATAACAATCATTTAGTACAATCAACATGTTATCTCAAGTAAAACCTTATTTCACTTTTTACTCAATGCAGTACAAGGGGTCAAGCAGTCTCATTAGCTGCGAGAAGCAGACGATTCGAATCGAGTTTTAACCTTGCAAGGTAAACCTAAACACATGACATGTAGGGGCACTCCGTCCCCACACACGTCAACCGTCCCCATCGATTCCCCATTCGCGGCCAGGGCTCACCGCCTTGGCATACAATGCCCCACTGACCCCGGCTGCCGCCGTGCAGTGACCGCACTTGTACTGACCATAGCTAGCATGGGAGACCCAGTCTCAGGACAAGTGAGGTATAAAGTCCGCGCCTGGCTTCACTCAGATACTAGGCTTACCTATTACCATATTTCCCGACATGTGTTTAGTACTTTCAAACGCTTGACTCAGGTATCCACACATTAATCCTTAATTCCATTTTTGTCTCATAGACAAGGCATCCACCCTGGATCCAAGTCCATTGACCTTCATAGATCCCGTTATCAAGATGAATATAATCAATGCCTGACCTCGCGCGAGTGCTAGAAAAATCACTCGACTTCTACCAAGATCCCTATTTAGCAAAGCGGCTACTTGACCTAGCATACTAGTATCCATCTCAAAAAGGAATCCTGAATTCATGCAACTAAGGGTTTCAAGCAACTCCTACACTTAAGTGCACATTACAAACCTACAAACATTAAGTGTTGTAAAGTAGCATATATAATGGTTATGCATAAAACCGGGGCTTGCCTTCAAAAGCTGAGGCCGCGGGGAGATCCTCGGTGGCAGGCTCTTGAGCTAGCTCCTGAACTTCTTCTGGGACAACTCCTTGCTCGGAAATGAGCACGTACTCTCCATCACCGAGGTTGCAATCTAAATGAATGCATTGAATAAGAGATATGTATGCCATGGTATGTAAATTTATAATTGAAATGCGAGGTGAAATACTCAAGTTAGCAGGGCAGGTCTTAGCTCCATTATTTAAGGTCTTTGGGGTATACTTGGCAATTAGAAGTAGGTGTGGTCAATCTAGGAAGTTGGATTAAGGTTGTACTCAACAATCCCTCTATGTCTTAGTGATGATTAAATAAGGTTCTTGGCTGAAGCATTTATGACTTAACTTAGTGCTTCATTTATCCCTTCTTCCATTTTTTATTTATGCTTCTTAGAGTAGGTTTGAACTACAACATAGCTTCAAAAATTTCCAAAAATTCTGTAAAACTTACAGTGGCTTCTCACTGGTTTGCATAACTCAGTCTAAAAAATTAAGGCTTAAAATGATAATGGTTTTCTCTGTACAAAAATATTAAAATTTAGAGCAGAGGGGGTACTTTGAACTACAACTCCCTTTTAACAGTGGATTTTTCCCTAAGGTTTATTTTTGCTGGCATTTAGGGGTAATAATAAGACTTTGTACCAAATTTTAGCCAATGATACCTACTGGTCATTTTATGGTGAATTTCTAAAGTTTTAGGGCCTAGTGGTGCTTTCTACTACTACTATATTTAAAAAATGTCAAACAATAGATTTCCTAACTTTTCCATCTTCCTCTTTGCGCAAGAGCAATCATTTCTTAAGTTGGTTAATTTTGCTCAAAGGGAAGGGGTGGTAGAATTTCTTGGAATATATGGTCTTTTTCATGGGTGGGGAGTGGGGTGTATTACATCATATTTTTATCTTAGTTTCATATTTTTCTCTGGTGGTTTACATCATAAGTAATTAGGTAAAATTTGGGTTGCTGACTGTTTCACATTTTTAGTCTTTCTTTTGATTTATTTGAAGTATTGGCTAAATCCAAGTTCCATTTGTTTAACTCACTTATTATGATGGTTTGGGGTTTTTACCATTTTTGCAGTGGTATACTAGTGGTTAGAGGTCTACTGAATTTTTCTTGCCAATATTGCATGTGCCTATATATTTTTAACTATGGCCTTTGTTGACTTCTTAATGTCTAAATAAAATTATAATCTTAGATTAGCACTAGACTAGGGTTCCATATATTTTTTTCTGTGATCTATATCACTTAGGCATTCTAGGAAAAATATGGTCACTCTCTGGTTTTTATTTTCTATCCCCTTTTTCATTTTTCTAAAGTTTGGGCAGAAATAGCCTTTAATGGATATCTCTGGTCCATTTTTGTATACTGGGGTGTTCATTATTTTTAAACATTGTATATGCTAGGTAAGTGTCTCTACAAAATTTTTCCAGTCCAGTATAGGTCTTTCTATTTTTCTCTGTATTAATAAGGTTTGGACAGTTTTCTTATTTAATTCAAAACTCTAAAAAATAGTACAGAGAACATGAGGTTTAGTATTTTTGTTTGATAGAGCATAAATTACAGAGCCTAACAAGATTTGTTTGACTAAATTTGGATGAGTATTCCTTAAGTTATGCATTTAACTAATTTACTGCAGATTTAAAGAATTGAATTTCAAATGGAAAAGGAAAATCTACTTTGCGCTAGGGTCCCTGGTATACTTTTCCCGCGTCTCTTACAAACAGGTCCTCAGGCTACTATTCAGCCGACCGTCTGACAATGCAGAAAACCCCCTGGGGTAAATCTAAATCTAACCCACGGTCCTACCCCTATTGGAATAGTACCCGCAGCGAAGAAAGGGTGGCGGGGCTTACCGACAACGATCTAGCTCCGGTGAGGTGTCGAGGGAGGTCGAGGAGGTTACAGCGGTCACGTCAAGGTACGGGTCGGCGTCGGAGATGGCCGGAGTTGGTCGGTCCTCGTGCGCAGGCGGGGGGAGTTCATCGGCGGCGAGTGTTCCGGCCTGCTCACGGCGGGATAATTCAATTGGTTAGCTCGGGAAGCTTTACCAAGTGACGCAGAGGCGGTATACGCGAGGAATTGGAAAATGGCGCAGTGACTTACCCGGTCCACATTCTCCGGTGAGCGGAAGAAGTCCGGTGAGGGTGATTCGGGGTTTCCGGTGAGGTTCTGCTGGGTCTGAGGGCTAGGGGAACTTCACGGGTCTCTGGCGAAGCTAACCGGACTACTAGCGTGGACTGGGAGCAGCTGGGGTGAGCTGACCGTGGTGGCCAGAGCTCGGGCGGCTTGGCGGGCGAAGGAGAGCTCTCGGTTCATGACCAAAACTCCAGTGATTAAGCGCGGCGAGTGTGCGAAGCTGAGGTGAGGTCGAGCAGGGGCCATTGGCCTTTATAGGCGCAGGCGTGAGGAGGGCGCACGGCGGACTTGACTGTGCGCTGGGGCGAGTGCGCGTGGGTTGGGCGAACATCAGCGTGCCGACCAGGGTTGAACATGTGTGTGCGTTTCTTCTGCCCGAGTTCTGGCACGAGTAGTCACTCATCCAAGCCTGCTCTTGCCTTGGTCAGTGCACAAAACCTCTTCCTCTTCCTATAAGCTACCGATTATGTGTGGGGGTCAAAGGATTTGGCCTATTGGTTCCAAAGATATGGAGCTCTCAAGTAGGGTCTGTCTCATAGCCCGAGCCCAAGGCAAATCTTTGGTTTTGTCATGTCTAGGGTCCGAATCCCAATGCCATCTTTAGATATGTGGTAGAGGGATTAGTTTTGCACATATTTGCTAATGGGAGCCTAGGGATTTGAGTTAGGGATTAAGGTGAACGTGCTCGAGTTTGGGTTAGAGGCTAAAATTCAGAAATCCGAATTTCAGATTTCTCTAGAAAGCCTCCACTTGAATGGCCTTTTTTGGGGATTTTGAAAAATTCTTTTGGCCAAACTCTCCTACTATTTTTTGTAGCTTATTAAGTGTATGTCAACTTTCATAATTGGCCCAAGCCATGATTTCATATTTTTCATTGCCTTTTTACAAATTTCCCCTTTGCACTTGAATGGCTTAATTAGGGTTATTTTAGGGTTTGGGCATTTTTCTCACTTTGAGGTGCATGATATGGTTAACGCATGATCCTTGAGATAAAAAGCTTAATTTAATTTTTCCTCCTCAAGTTTGGTGTCTTTTGCTCAATTTGCTTTACATGTGATAATGATCTTGAGATTAGTACTCAGAAGAAACTCTAAGTAACACCTGGGTGTTACACTTCATCCCAACATGGGCAAGTTGGCGATGACAGAGCCAGCCCATATTAGTCTTAGCAATTAAGCAAGTGTCTAGTTCAGCTTTGTTATCATTAAAATCAACTAAATATAGTTGACCATCTAACACCCCCTTAAATGCTATTGAATCATCACTTCTTCTAAAGACAGTAACACCAATATCAATAAAGAGACAATTGTAGCCTATTTTGCATAATTGAGAAACAGAAAGCAAATTGTAATCTAAAGAATCTACAAGAAAAACATTGGAAATGTAATGGTCAGGAGATATAGCAATTTTATCCAAACCTTTGACCAAACCTTGATTTCCATCCCTGAATGTGATAGCTCTTTGGGGATCATCATTTTTCTCATATGAGGAGAACATCCTTTTCTCCCCTGTCATGTGGTTTGTGCACCCGCTATCAGTTATCCGACTTGATCCACTAGATGCATAAACCTACAAAACAAATTTAGACCTTGTTCTTAGGTACCCAAATGGTCTTGCGTCCTTTGACATTAGAAACAAGCACCTTGGGTACCCAAACACAAGTCTTGTGACTCTTGTGTTTACCCCCAACATATTTGGCAACTACTTTGCCTGATTTATTAGTAAGAACATATGATGCATCAAAAGTCTTAAATGAAATGTCATGCCCATTTGATGCATTTACAATTTTCTTTTTAGGCATTTTGATATGAGTGGAACGCCTAGAGCTAGAAGCCTCATTTTTATATATAAAAGCATGATGAGAAACATTGTGAGGTTTTCTAGCATGAATCTTCCTAATTTTATGCTCAGGATATTTTGCAGGACATAAAATGTAGTCCTCTCTATCCTGAACCATGGGAGCCTTACGCTTAACGAAATTAGATAATTTCTTGGGGGCATTAAGTTTAGTGTTGCTTTGGTTCCCTTGTTGGAAACCAATACCATCCTTAATGCCAGAGCGTCTCCCATTATAGAGCATGCTTCTAGCAAATTTAAATTTTTCATTTTCTAGCTCATGCTCGGCAATTTTAGCATTTAATTTTTCTATGTGATCATTTTGTTTTTTAATCATGGCAAGGTGATCATCAATAGCTTCAACATTAACATCTCTACATCTAGTACAAATAATGACATGTTCAAGAGTAGATGTAGAGGGTTTGCAAATATTCAATTCTTCTATCTTAGCATTTAAATTAGCATTCTCATCTCTAAGGCAGGAAATTGAATCATTGCACATGCTAAGCTCCTTAGTTAAGTTTTCACATTTTTCTACTTCTAGAGCATAAGCATTTTTCAACTTAACAAATTTTTTATTTTCTTTAACGAGCAAGTCCTCTTGGCATTCCAAGAGATCATCCTTCTCGTTAATGGTTTCTATTAATTCATTTAATTTTTTCTTTTGGTCCATGGTAAGGTTGGCAAAGAGAGAAATTAAATCATCATTATTATTATCACTAGAGCTACCCTCATCATCCGATGTAGTGTGAAGGAAACGGGTGACGCCTAAGAGGGGGAGTGAATTAGGACTTCTAAAACTTTCACTAAACTAGGCCATAAATAAATCCCTAGAACAAAACCTATGCAAATAATCAAACTAGAATGTGTAAACTAGGTTTTGTCTAAGTGTTGCTATCTCTACCGCAATGGCTAAGTTTCAATCTACACTATATAAGTATAAATATAAGATTGAAACTTAAATACTTAATATAAATGCGGAAGCTTAAAGAGCAAGGTAGAGATGCAAACTCTCGTGGATGACGCCGGTATTTTGACCGAGGTATCCGAAACCACGCAAGGTCCCGACTAATCCTCGTTGGTGCCCCTACGCAAAGGGAAGCCCACGTGAGGGCCAAGTACCTCGGTCGAGTAACTCCGTAGAGAGCCATGGGCCTTCTCCATGTGCAAGTGGTGCTCCGCTTTCGGCTCCTCTCGGACGCTCCCCACCGTCTCCATTATCGAGCTTCCGGCTGAAAACGCCGCGGGCCTCGTTCCCTCCGGTACACGGTGGTGGCCGTGACACAAACGCGGTTGTCACGGTCTCGCAAGACTCTCGCCCCACTCGGTACAATTACAACGGCTCGCGCAAGAGCCGAGGGGATGTGTGGTTTATCTAAACTCACTCATCTAGCTAGGATTCACCTAGAGCAAGCGCTAATGCGGTCTAACTAACCTAAGCACTTCACAAAGCACCTATGTTAATCACCGAGTGATTCTATTAAGAACTTGGGTGTTTGAGCACTTGGAAATGTCTACAATATGTCTTGGTATGTTGCTTGGGCTCCCAGACCTCCAAATGGCCGGTTGGCTGAAGTATATATAGGCCCCAACTCAAATATAGCCGTTGGAAAGCAGTTCTGCAGCTTTCTGCGGCGCACCGGTGTTGGGGACTTGTTCTCAAATGCTATGAGTTAAGAACAAGGCAACACAGAGAATGTTAAACGATAAAGTCCTTCGTCCTTCGAAACATTATTTCCCTTAGGATATAACGATCTTCGGACGAAGGTTATGAAGGACAAACCTTCATCATCACAGTAAACATTAATGAAAGACGAAGCATATGAAACATAAAAGATAGCATGAATAATCATATAACATCATCAATTTAACTTTTATTATCTCATCATAGAAAAATAGAGATAATATAGAATTATAAATGTACCTTCGGCTCGGAAGGAGATGAAAATACAAGTATGACGCAAAAGCAAAATGCCCAGTCAGCGTGAACAGTACGGGGGTACTGTTCACCTATTTATAGGCACGGGGTACAACCCATACAAAATTACATACATGCCCTTTACATTTGGTGATAATTCTATAGCACTCTATCGAGGTCTAAATGGCCTTTTCATCTTTAAGTCGGTTCCCTTTTCTGCGAACATGCCGAAGCTTTCCTGCTTCACAGCTTCGGCGCTGTGTCAACCTTCGTATCTTTTGAGCTTCTCCCTCTTTGATACAAGTCCGAAGGTACCTGTTCACACATTACACTCTAGAAACACTGTTAAATCATGTTTTTGAGGACCTTCGGAAGCCGAAGGCCCCCAACAGTAGCCCCTCGCAATATTAATTTATTAAAATAATAAATTTAGATTGCGACATGGACGAAGGCTTTTAAGCCGAAGGTCCGAAAAAACACCTTCCCTTTGCTAGAATAGCAACATTCACTGACAGGCGGGGTCTTTCAATTTTTTCCGCACCGAGCGTATAAATAAGAGCATACCGCGAGCTCATTTGGTACGCTCTTTTGTCACTTGCTCTCGCCCGCTCGTATTTTAGCTTTTGCGCGCTAAGATTCCCTGAGTCTTTAGTTTTTAAAGCTTCGGATTTGGAAACAGTTTTTAGTATCTCCGAAGATGTCTGGAGACAAGGATGCTGTTGCTGAGACGAAGCTGACTCTTGATGAAGAGAAAAACTTGGGGTTTCTTATAGCAATGTCGAAGACAAACACGGAAAAAATTACCAAGGAAATTCTGGAAGGCTTGTCTGAGGATACTGGTGACAGTGACAGTTATGATGTAGATAGTGGCGGTGAAGACTCCGAAGATCGCCCCTGGCGACCAAGTCATGCGGTTTTCGGTAAATCAGCTATCAAAGAAAACCATCTTGCCAATATGAGGGGAAGGTATTTCCGGGATCTGTCCATTGTGAGGGCGGACGAAGGGGAAAAGACTTGTCCACACCCTGAAGAAAATGAAGTTGTGGTGTATCGAAGCTTTTTGAAAGCTGGATTGCGATTCCCCTTGAGCAGCTTCGTCGTGGAGGTGTTGAAAATCTTCGAAGTCTATCTTCATCAACTTACTCCCGAGGCAATTATAAGGCTAAATATCTTCGTGTGGGCCGCGAGAAGCCAAGGTCTGAAGCCTGACGCAAGAAGCTTCTGTAATGTTCATGAATTATTATATGAAACAAAGCCTTGGGGCAAAGAACAGTACCATAATAACTTTGGCTGCTACAGCTTCGTCTCTCGGTCCGGGGCAAGCTGTCCCGTACCAACCTTTCGGAAGAGATGGCCCGGGGATTGGATGACAGAATGGTTTTATGTGAAGAATGACTTATCAGCACGAGAAGACATCAAAGGTATAATTATGCGTCCTATTTGGCAAAGCTTCGGCCTTCGGAGGCCGAAGGTGGAAATGAATGAAGCTGCCGAAGAATGCCAGAGGGCCTTCGGCGTCATCTGCTCTTTTATTGGAACAAGAGATTTAGTACAAGAGCATATTGCCTTCCGGGTGTGGTCTCTTGCGGAGAGATGGGAAATGCCTCAAGAAACCACAAAAGAGGCCGACGAAGGTGGTCTTGTGAGACTGAAGTACACCTTCAAGTTTGGAGATAAATTTACTGAGCCAGATGACGACTGGCTAAAGAGTATTGAAAATTTAAGTGACGAATTGCTTGGTGCTTATTCGAAGGCCGAAGATACTGCGATGTCAGCAGCCTTCGGAGGCCGAAAAAAGAAGAGGCTGAATCGGGTATTTGATGCAATTGGGTTTGTTTACCCTGACTATTGCTACCCCGTCCGAAAGCAGAAAAGAAAGAACATAACTTCTGCAAAAGAAGAAGCTGCAACTGCTCCTAACGAGCCAGAGCCTGAAAGAAAGAAAATAAAAGTTCTCACTCACCGACCGCGCTACATCGAACCAGCTTCGGTGCCGGAGTTTACCGAAAAAACTCCTTCGGCAACCGAAGCTAAAAAACCAACCGAGCCAACTCTGCTGCCAGAAGTCACAGAAATGGCCGAAGTGCCATCAAAGATGGAATTGGAACAATCAAAGATTTTGTTACCAGAAATAAAAGAGAGGGCCGAAGCGCCGTCCACAGAAAAAATGGAACAGGTAAAAGAAGCAACTGAGGGCCCCAAAACATCAGAAGTTTTGAGTCCTGTGGCAAACATTGAAACAGTAAAAAATCAAAAAGTGCCAGCAGTGACTCCGAAAAGAAAGAGAATGGCTAATGTGCTAGATGTGCTGGAAACGATCAAATCTTCAAGCACCCCTCCGAAGAAGGCTGCTGTCACTCCTGAAACAACAGTTGAAGCTTCGGGTTCTAAAGCTCCAGAGCAAGATACTGAAGCCGAAGCTGGGCCCTCAGAGCCCGCAAAGAAAAGACCCTTGGAAAGTGAGACAGAAAAAATAACAAAACCAACTTTTATTGAAGAAACCGGTGTTATTGCCCCCGAAGCATGCAAAGTTCGTGATTATATTGTTCGTCATGCTTCGGGGAAAAAATTATCAGAAAAAGAAGAACAAGAGGCCCAGCACTATGCCCAAAAACTGAAATATCCAAAGGGGGCGTTAATATTCAATGGCAGTGGAGAAGAAGACTTCTTGTACTGTCTCCCCGACAGCAAGGAAATTTCTGTCTGTCGGGAGATAAGCAGAAGCTTCGGATTCCCAGCTTTAGAAGACGGACTTTCGGTGCTGTCAAAGAACGATCTGGCTGACAGCCTAGCTTACAATAGCTTAAAGGTGCAACAAAATGAAATTCTTGTATTTTTTGTTGAGTTCAAAAATCTTTTCGCTCGTTTAAACCTATTGACACAGACATATTTCTCTTTGCAGGGCCTGATACTCAGCAATGCCCTCAGGGCACAAAAAGATGCTGAAGACGAAGGATGTACTATAGCCCTGAGCAACCTTCGTTCCGAAGTAATTGAACTGAGGAACGAAGGTATCGAGAAAGATAAAATATTATTCTCATTGATAAATAAAATAAAGGAAGACGAAGCTGCCTTTAAAAGTCAAGCTGAAGTTCAAAAACGCGAAATTGAAGACCTTCGGAAACAGCTGGCCAGAGCCAAGGAAGAACGCATACTCGAAGAAACAAAGCGTGAACTCAGCGATCAATGGGCAGATCACTTAGAAGTGACTGTTGAAGAGCTTCGTTCGTGCAAAAAGAGATGCTACAGCAAATCTATAGATTGTGTTAAGAAATTAAAGGCTAGCTTCGCCAAGGTTGGCGCGTTCTCAAGTGAGGAAAACTTTTCGAGAGGCAATCCCGAAGGTGTCATTGAATGGATTGACCACGAAGCTGAAGCCTTCGAAGAAATTTTAAATAGCCGAGGAGATATATGTGCCTTCTCTGGCGCCAGAGGGATTGCCACCATCTTAGAGAAGAAAGGCTGTGAACATGTGAAAATCTTAGCACAATCCGAAACTGCTTTGCCCTTTGAAGACGCAAAAGATCCTTCGGCCGAAGCAAGCATAATTGGTGGAAAGTTTTTTACTGATATCTGGGATAACGGTGGCCGAGAAATGGCAGGAGAAATTATTCAGAGAAGTGAAAAGGGCATCCACGATGCTAGAGAAGTGGCTAAGGCTGCTGAAAAGAGCACAGAGCCCGAAGGTCAACTAGGTATTAACTAATAGTTCGTATTGTGTTGTAATTTTTAGTTTTAAGCCTCGTTTTCCGTTTGTAATAGCAGCATAGCCGTGTCCTGTCCTTCAGATCCTGCTGAAGCGTCTCCAGGCCCTCAGCCGAAAGGAGACGATGAGATTAAACAGATGGCCGAAGCAATCATGGACGAAGTCGTCAATCGACTCCTGAATGAAGCTGCAGAAGTAGTATTAAGAGAAGACTAGGTGTTTTTAGGAAAAACATTTGAATTGTGATTTATGTAATATTTTGTACATTTGTATGTAATATTCAAGTCTCTTTTCATTATTCAATTCTTTACGATGCATGAAACTTTACATACGTACCGATTTTGAGCCTTCGGCGAAAAAAACACCTTCCCTTCTTTTCATGCTTCGTGAAGAAAAAAAAATTTTTATGTATCACAACAATGTCCATAGTGCTTTGATGAAGAATACCCAAGCTTCGTGAAAACATTCTCCGAAGCTATTCTCCGAAGATGAAGATTGTGTCTTCCACGCTTACGATTTTCACTCTTTCAAAGCATACTTCCGAAGATCAATATTGTGTCCCCTTCTTATGCCATATGCAACATGATGTATGATGCTTATGCTATGCAAAATGATGTGATGATGTTATGTAGATGACATTTGTTCCGAAAGATACACGCGTTCCTGTGACAAAACATACAAAATTTTTCATTATAAGCCTCCCTTAGGAGCTTCTTCGCCTTTTACTTCAGCGGAATCAGCGTTGACTTTTCGCTGTAAGCTCTGCATTCCCTTAGGAACGACTTTGGAGCTTCTTCGCCTTTTACTTAGGCGGTATAAGCTCTGCATTCCCTTAGGAACGTCTTTGGAGCTTCTTCGCCTTTTACTTAGGCGGTATAAGCTCTGCATTCCCTTAGGAACGTCTTTGGAGCAAAAAACTTACACTGCGCTCCCTTTGGAACGACTTTTTGTAACTTCAACAACTTACTCTGCGTTCCTTAGAACGACTTTTTGTTACTTTGTTACTTCGAAGGATTTTTAATAATTCGAAGGTCCTCCGCAAACTTTCAAACTTCAGCAACTTAAGCCTTCGGAGAAAATAGATTTTCCTTATAACCAACCACAAAACTATTACATGAAAATCGAAATGTTCTTTATTATACAGAAAATAGAACTTAAAATGGAAAAGGCTGCTATCAAGGTAGGATACTTGTCAATAAATGTGCTTTGACTCCGGCACGGTGCTATTGACTGTACGAGCTTCGGACTGCTCTCTGAAGTCCCTTTGGTGTGGAGCATATTGGCTCCCTTCTGGCTGCTGGCCTTGTTGTAACGGAGGTGGAGGCGGAGGCTGTTGCCAGGAGGCTTGAGGCTGACTCGCCGAAGCAGCAGAGACTGCAGGATGGTTGCCCACATATTCTGGGATGTAGGGCGAATGATACGAAGCTGTATGCATGACCTGCTTCGGCTGGGCTTGTTGTGCTGCTGCTTCAGCTATTTCCTTTTGCTTCTGTATAGTGACATGGCACATCCTGGTAGTATGGCCTTTGTTCTCACCGCAGAATAAGCAAAAGATTCTTCTCGGTTGATCGCCAAATCTTCCTCCGAAGCCCCTGGCGCCTCTGCCTCTTGGAGCTGGTGGCCGGAAGGAGCTTTGCTGTTGTCCAGAAGCCTGTGAGGAGCATTGTGGCCTTTGCTGTTGGCTTCCTCTGTCATCATTTTGTGTAGAATTGTGAATTGATCTCACATGCCTCGGGTAAAACCTCCCTCCGAAGCCCCTGGTCATTTCAGAAAACCTGAAAGCCTCCTCCCTTCTCTGGCGAAAATCATTGTCGGCCCGAATGTATTCATCCATTTTCTGGAGAAGCTTCTCCAAAGTTTGAGGAGGCTTCCTGGCGAAGTACTGAGCTGACGGACCCGGCCGAAGCCCCTTGATCATGGCCTCGATGACAATTTCATTGGGCACCGTTGGTGCCTGTGCCCTCAGACGCAAGAACCTTCGGACATATGCCTGAAGGTATTCTTCGTGGTCCTGAGTGCACTGGAACAGAGCCTGAGCAGTGACCGGCTTCGACTGAAATCCTTGAAAGCTGGTTAACAACAAATCCTTCAGCTTCTGCCATGAAGTGATTGTTCCTGGTCGAAGGGAGGAATACCAGGTTTGAGCAACACTTCTGACAGCCATAACGAAAGATTTGGCCATGACTGAAGCATTGCCACCATACGAAGACACTGTTGCTTCGTAGCTCATCAAAAACTGCTTCGGGTCTGAGTGGCCATCGAATACAGGGAGCTGAGGCGGCTTGTAGGACGGGGGCCAAGGTGTAGCCTGCAACTCAGCGGACAGAGGAGAAGCATCATCAAAAACAAAATTCCCATGATGGAAATTGTCATACCAATCATCTTCGTTGGGAAAACCCTCCTGATGAAGGTCTTGATGCTGAGGCCTTCGGTGTTGCTCGTCTTGAGCAAGATGACGAACTTCTTCAGAGGCTTCGTCTATCTGCCTCTGTAGTTCAGCTACCCTGGCCATCTTTTCCTTCCTGCGTTGAACCTGCTGCTGAAGGATTTCCAGATTTTGAATCTCCTGATCTAGATCATCGTCCGGAGGTGTTGGACTGGTAGCCTTCCTCTTCTGGCTTCGTGCCTCTCTAAGAGAAAGGACATCTTGATTAGGGTCCAGCGGCTGCAGCGTGCCAGCCCCTGGTGCTGAAGCCTTCTTCGGCGGCATGACGAAGGTGATGCTTGCCGAATGTGTTGAAAAGCTCAAGAAATGGAAGTGAGTTCACCGGAGGTGGGCGCCAATGTTGGGGACTTGTTCTCAAATGCTATGAGTTAAGAACAAGGCAACACAGAGAATGTTAAACGATAAAGTCCTTCGTCCTTCGAAACATTATTTCCCTTAGGATATAACGATCTTCGGACGAAGGTTATGAAGGACAAACCTTCATCATCACAGTAAACATTAATGAAAGACGAAGCATATGAAACATAAAAGATAGCATGAATAATCATATAACATCATCAATTTAACTTTTATTATCTCATCATAGAAAAATAGAGATAATATCGAATTATAAATGTACCTTCGGCTCGGAAGGAGATGAAAATACAAGTATGACGCAAAAGCAAAATGCCCAGTCAGCGTGAACAGTACGGGGGTACTGTTCACCTATTTATAGGCACGGGGTACAACCCATACAAAATTACATACATGCCCTTTACATTTGGTGATAATTCTATAGCACTCTATCGAGGTCTAAATGGCCTTTTCATCTTTAAGTCGGTTCCCTTTTCTGCGAACATGCCGAAGCTTTCCTGCTTCACAGCTTCGGCGCTGTGTCAACCTTCGTATCTTTTGAGCTTCTCCCTCTTTGATACAAGTCCGAAGGTACCTGTTCACACATTACACTCTAGAAACACTGTTAAATCATGTTTTTGAGGACCTTCGGAAGCCGAAGGCCCCCAACAACCGGATAGGTGCACCGGACTGTCCGGTGGTGCACCGGACATGCCACATGTACTAGCCGTTGAAGATAGCCGTTGGAGCTTCTGAAGATGGCGCACCGGACATGGAGCACCGGACAGTCCGGTGTGCATCGGACAGTCCGGTGTGCACCGGACAACCCATGCTCGCTTGTCGTATTTTGGCCATAACTTTTAGCTCCGAACTCCGATTTCGATGAGCTTGTACTTTTTGGAAAGATTATGAAATTCTCTACATCCCAGAGTTGAAGCCATATCAGTTTGAGAAAATTTGGCACACCGGACTGTCCGGTGTGCACAGGACATCTCATATGCTGCTGCAGTTTTTCGGCAATTCCAACTTCGTATTGTGGGCATAACGTTTAGCTCCGAACTCCAATTTTGATGATCTTGGACTTTTTGGAAAGCTTATAAAATTATCTACATCTCAGAGTTGAAGCCATGTCAGTTTGAATAGATTTGATTTTGTGAAACACTTCCAATTCAGTCAGCCCTTTCTCTCAACTTTGTCAACTTCACTTTTGTTTTGTAGCTTTGTATCTCACTTCTACTTCTTGATGTGTTGGACACTTAGCATTATAAAGTATCTTCAATATGACTTTTTAATGTCTTCTATGGGTCTTATAATGTCTTCTTTGAGGTGTTGCACCCTTAGAGCCTCAGTCTAATCCACTTCGCATCCTGTGAACTACAACATATAAATACTTGGGAAATACATTAGTCCACATGTTATGTTGATCATCAAACACCAAAACCTATTGAGCTAAATGGCCTGGGTTCCATTTTCCTTACAATCTCCCCCTTTTTGGTGATTGATGACAACACAACCAAAGCAAGCAAATATAACAAAAATTTGAATGAAAATATGCAATCTACTTGCTAGGATGCATGATTGTCCCCATAGAGTGAGATTATGGACTTAAGCCTCCCCCTAACTCTATAATTCACTTACTTCTTATTTTAGACCAAACAACCAAAAACACTTGAAGGATGAAATTTTTTAATTTGGTGGTGTTTGGTGTTTGATAACATTTTCGTTGTTTTGGTCCCTACAACTTCTCTCCCTTTGGCATCAACCACCGAAAAGGAAGACATTAAAAGCATATAGGAAGCAAATAAGACTTGCCCTCATAAAGGATTCACAACGGGAGCTACAGTCATTTTCGGAGGCCAGAAAATGTCGCAAATAAGGCCTTTGCCGCCGAAAATAAGCTATTTTCAGCGGCCTTAGGCTTATTTTCGGCGGTTCCTGGCCGCCAGAAAAAATCAGCCGAAAATAAGCCTTTATTTTCGGCGGCCAGGGGCCAGCCGCTGAAAATAAGCTATTTTCGGCGGCCACCAGAACAACCGCCGAAAATAATGGTTGACTTTCGGCGGCTGACACGTGGTCGCCGAAAACAGCTTATTTTCGGCGGCTCGGTCCCTGGCCGCCGAAAATAAAGGCCTGCCAAAAATAGTTACTACTTATTTTCGGCGGCCCACTGAGGCCGCCAAAAATTAATAATTTCAGAGAAAAACAATTTGAAAAAATGCAAAAAAATAACAGCAAATTCATCAACAATATAATCACAATAAAATGACAGAAACATTAAATCTACAATTGCACAATTCACAAATAGTCCACAATATAAAGTTGGAGTCCATTACAACATCCGAGTTCACAAATAGTCTATACAACATAAAGTTCACAAATAGTCCATTAAAACACACAATTCGGTACAAAACTAAACCATCACATATAGGGGTCGTTGGAGTTGTGACCACTACCTCCAGAAGCGAAAAACTCGTTGACGAAGTCGTGTAACGGGTTTGGATTCTAAAGAAAAAAGACATTAATAATGACAGTGTTTACATGCATGACCACTATTCAAACAAATTGTTTGTCAAACTAACCTCTCCTGGAGTAGCTCTCTCCCCTGCATAAGCTCCTCCTGGTGCTGGTATCACCGGTGGTGGCATGTTATGGCCCATGACCCAGATCCCTACAAAATCAAGTTTAGTAAAGATTTGAAATTAGGTTGATACAAACGACAATTCTTAACTAAATTGAAGCACCTGAGGTGGAGGTGGCGGAGCATGTAATCCCCACTAAGGCATCGACGACTGAAATTGAGGAAAAACAAATGGTTGCTGTTGTGCCTGCTGTAGAAACCAAGACTGTTGCAAATATAATATATTAGTTATAGAACCAATATCGAGCGTGTTGAAAATAAATACGACACTCACGTTCATTGCTTCTTGCGCCTGTGCGTTGTAAACAGCCATGTACTCTGATTGTTGTTGGAGGAATGTCATTTGTTATTGCCGCAGCTCTTTACGAAACTTTTCTTGCTGCTCCCTCATAGTGTCCTTCATGCTAGATACAGAGCGTCGACTACGACTGCTACTATCACAGCCCGCCTGCGACGAAGAGCCACCACGAGAACGCAACTCCGTCGAATCGATCACACTGGTAAACATAGAATATCTTGAAAACAAGAAAATTAGCTATTCGGTCATAGTTCCAATATTATTGAAAAAATTCACAACTTAATATTGTCCATGCGCCTTTCCTCCAATAGAATGCACAACTTCATCGTCGATGGTAGGCGCTCCTCGCCAATCGTAGTCTTCTCCATACTTCCTAACCATCTCCTACCCGTATGTCTCCTGCAATACAATATGAAGGTTCAGCACACATGTAATTTATAGCTATATGGCATGAAAACATTAATCCTAACAATAACTAACCATACGCTCAACGGCCGCTTGACTACACAGCTCATCGGAGATTTCACTGTTTTTTGCTCTATGCCCTCTCCTATAAACATCGATTGGGCTCGGGACAACTCCAGTTTGAGCCTCCTGCAAATATATGAGTTTAAACCGGTTTCATTTCTGAGTAAAACAGAATACTACATACTCACCATTCGCTTCGCCAACCGAATGTGTCCATCAGCCCCATAGGTATGGTTGACTATGACCTCATCATCGTCCTCGTCCTGCTGATGGTGTTGCCTATGTCGATTCCTGTTAGACTTCTCAATACACTCGGACAAAGCCTTGTAAGGCTACGACCGGTGTTCCATCCATGGAGGAGTTACCTGCATATAAAGCGTTAGCTCAAAATTACATTCACATCTGAATGAGCTGCTAAATTAGATTTTTACCTCCATGTACTGGTCTATAGTCAAATAGACATACGAATATTGTCGAAAGTTGTTGATAGAATGCCCTCGGCGCTTCATGTACGCGTTCACAACCTGTAGACAAGCATTGGAAAATGCATCCCTGCACACCTTCTTCGCATTTTTCTCTAATACTCGGTCTACATGCTCTTGAGCCTCAGGTTCCACACGATAGCGTCTCTGTCCAACATCGAAAATAAATTTAGTTTGAAAACAACTAATAAATGTTAGTTTCAAACATTACTCTTACCCAAAAGTCGTGCTTGACGGTGCCTTGAGCTGTTCCATATGTAGCATGTGGAGCTAGTGCAAAGTGCGACCAGCTAGTGCAAGGAACCACCACACCTTTCGGGTCGATGACAATTCCTGGATTATGTAGATGACAGAGGTTACCTAAGACTTGATTAACCTGTTTATGGTGACCTCGACCGTCGAAAGACGTGTCATCCCATTGGCTGCATGACAAAAAAACAAGGAAGTCATGCCATATATATAGTGTACAATAAATAAATAAGTAAGAACAAAGTGGCCAAACGTGAGTACCTATCACCAACTGGGATGATCAGTACCCGAGCTTCAGATTGTGCAGGCACTGACGGAGGTAGGACAAAGTGGCCCTTCCGAGTGCCCCTTCGTCGAACGACAAGAACCTCGGTAATATCGTCATCCGCGTCAACATCTATGCCCGCGACCTCCTCCTCCTCCTCCTCATGGGCCTGCACCTCCTCCTCCTCATGGTGTTGCACCTCCTCCTCCTTGTCCTCCTCTTCCTATGGACATGAAATAGAGACATGTAAGACACATTTATATATAAGTGACTGACAAATAAGATCAATTACATAAACATTTACATCGGTACTCCGCTGTAGAGCGATAGGTGTATCACGCAGTTCTAGCCAGGTGCGTCTCAGCAACGCCTCCTGTTTGCTCTGGCTAGAAGAACTCCCTTGGAAAAGGGAACGTGCACCAGGGAGTATCATGCTAGCCGCATTAAGAAACCCCCTAGCAGTGCGCTTTGTTTTCCTACCACTCATCCTGTTCAATAGCAAAACATTAAAGGTATTAACTCCATAAAATTAAGTGAATTAATAAAAATCAAATAATACATCACATAAAATTAAATTATGCATTACACATCAAAATTCATTGGAATCACGATCAAGGAGTCTTCTTCGATCCAAAGCTCGCAATGTGGCTTTTTTGTTCCTTGGATTTCGTTTTCGTTTCGGTGCAACACACTCATCAGTAGTGACATCGTTATGGTCTCCGACTAGTGAGTTCAATGCAACACCCTCATCGATAGTAAAAGTGGTTGGCAATTCTTCTTCTTGATAAACATCATTGGCCTGTTCGTCTTTGAATTGATAACCAACAGTGCAAGGAGTATGTAAACGTTCCCTAGGGTTCACCTTGTGAACTACCCACCATGCTTTAAACTTCGGATTTGGGTACGACATATAGTAGACCTGCTCGCACTGGTGTGCAAGGATAAAATTATCATGGCCTCAAAGTCTTTCCTTGTGCTTTACTTCAGTTATGCCATATTGACTTTGTCTAATCCCATTATTCCTGTCAAACCAATCACATAGAAAGAATACTAATTTCAAAGTTTTGTTCCCTGCAAAATTAAACTCTAGGATGTTTTGAATGATGCCATAATAATTAGTTTCTCTTCCGAGTGCATCGAGTGCCCTAGTCAGAACTCCAGTGTTACGTGTGGCTGCACGAGGACGAGACTTTTCAAATTGGTCTGAACGAAAACGGAAGCCATTCACATCATATCGACCAAAGGTTCTACAAGTCACCGTCCCATAAGATAGTTGTCTCATGTCCTCGTGTATGTTAGGAGTCTTTGTGCACTGCAAATAATATACAGTTAAAATGACTACCTCGCGTAAAAGGCTAAATGACATCAAATTAAGGAAGATAAAGAGTTTACATGCTCCCGAAACCAGTCAACAAAATTATGTCTTCCTTGCCTCCCATGTCGTCGCATCATATCTAGTTGTTTGCTTGTAGGCTGATGGGAATAAGTCCAACTTTCCTCGTCAAACTTACTGTACGACAAATAAGTAATTAAATATGGCTCCTTGGCAAAGAAATTAAGGGGTAAAATAAAGACTTACATGAAATATGGCTCCATCTCTTCCATATTAGAGTACATGTATAGCAATGCCGACATTCTTTCATTCGTGCTAAGGTGGTAGAATGTGCCCTTACTAGTACTTATGCCATTGGAAAATGTTGAGATCACTGACAGGAGGTTCCTCATCCACATTGTATCGCATTGTAGCAGCATAGACATTATATTCCTATATGAAATACACACTCGTGAAGTATGAAACCTCCTTTAGCAAAAAAGCTTCAGCGATGCATCCTTCTACTCTAGCCTTGTTTCGAACCATGCCTCGCAGATTTTGAGTGCACGTTCAATGTGATACATCCACCTATATTGTACAGGTCCACCAACCTTTGCCTCATATGGAATGTGAATAAGTAGATGCTCCATCGGATTGAAGAATCCAGGTGGGAATGTTTTTTCTAGCTTGCATAACAACACTGGTATTTCATTCTCCAACTTCTCCATCATATTTTTACTTATTTCTTTGGCACAAATCTGCCTATAGAAATAACTTAGCTCAGCTATTGCTTGCCACATGGCATCGGGCATGTAACCACGAAACATGACAGGGATAATCCTCTCCATTAATATATGGAAGTCATGGCTCTTTAACCCAGTTAGTTTTCCCGTTTTCAAATTCACAGCTCTTTTCAACCCCGCAGCATAACCATAGGGAAATTTAATTTTTTTTCATCCATCTCATTACCTCGATCTTGTCTTTAGAGGTAAGATAGAACAAGGCACGTGGCGGCTTGCCGTTGTCATTGAGCACTTGGGTTGGTCGGTCACAAAGCATTGCTAGATCTCTTTGAGCTTTCAGATTGTCCTTTGTGTTTTTCAAAATGCATGCAGGTGTGTATGAGGGCTTCAGCAACATTACTTTCTTGGTGCATGACATCAATGTTGTGCACAAGAATCAATGACTACATATAAGGGAGCTCCCAGAGACCATATATATGTGTCCAGTTGTGGTCCACTCCAAATCCTTCGTACTTGTCCCCCTTTTCATTTAGGACAAGGTTGTTTAGCTGAGCATATATTTCTGCTGTGCTAAGACATTTAGGCAGTCCTTTGGTGACTACGGTGTTCTTTATAAAGTTTTTCTTATTGCTCCTAAAGGGGTGTTTCCTTGGCAACCAGCGTCGATGACAATTGAAGTAAGTGAAAGTCACCTAGAGCAGGGTGGATAGGTGGAAACTGAAATGTACAACTTTAAACACACTACAAGCTGGGGTTAGCGTTAGAATAAAATCCGAGTCCGGGAGAGAGGGGAAAACAAATCAACCAAGAAAATAAAGCGGATGACACGGTGATTTGTTTTACCGAGGTTCGGTTCTAAAGAACCTAGTCCCCGTTGAGGTGGTCACAAATACTGGGTCTCTTTCAACCCTTTCCCTCTCTCAAACGGTCACTTAGACCGAGTGAGCTTTCTTCCTTGATTTCCCTGGTCACTTAGACCCCGCAAGAACCACCACACAATTGGTGTCTCTTGCTTCTCTTACAAGGCTTTAAGAGTAAGAATGAGAGAAAGAAGAAAGCCAACCAAGCAACAAGAGCACATGGAAACACAAATGATCCTCTCACGAGTCTAAATGCGCTAGAGTGGATTTTGAGACTTTGAGCGGATCGATCTCTTGAATTGTGTCTTTGGAGTGGTGTCTATTGCTCTTGTATTGAATGAGAAGGAGTGAATGCTTCGATGGTTGGAGTGGAGGTGGTTGTGGGGTATTTATAGTCCCCAACCACCGATTCAACCGTTGGGGCAAGCTGCTGTCGATGGGCGCACCGGACAGTCCGATGCGCCAGCCACGTCACCCAACTGTTAGGGTTCTGACGGTTTTGACCGTTGGAGCTTTGTCTTCATGTGGCACTGGACGGTCTGGTGCTATACCGGACAGGTACTGTGCACTGTCCGGTGCGCCTCTGGCAGCTGCTCTGACTTCTGCGTGCATTGTTCTTCACTGTTCATGTTGCAGGCGACCGTTGCAGGCAACCGTTGCAGCCAACCGTTGCGTTGGCTAGCCGTTGCTCCGGTGGCACACCGGATAGTCCGATGAATTATACCAGAGCGGCTCTTCTAAAACCCGAAGGTGGCAAGTTCAGAGTGTACGGCCCTGGTGCACCGGACACTGTCCGGTGGCACACCGGACAGTCCAGTGCGCCAGACCAGGGTTCTCTTCGGTTTCTTTTGCTCCTTTATTTTTGAACCCTAACTTGTTATTTTTATTGGTTTTGTTGAACCTTTAGGACCTGTAGAACATATAATCTAGAGCAAACTAGCTAGTCCAATTATTTGTCTTGGGCATTCAACCACCAAAATTATTTATAGGAAAAGGTTTAAACCTTATTTCCCTTTCAATCTCCCCCTTTTTGGTGATTGATGCCAACACAAACCAAAGCAAATGTATAAGTGTATAATTGAACTAGTTTGCATAAGGTAAGTGCAAAGGTTGCTTGGAATTAAACCAATATATACTTTTACTAGATATGCATGGTTGTTTTCTTTTATTTAACATTTTGGACCATGCTTGCACCACTTGTTTTGTTTTTGCAATATCTTTTGGAAAATCTTTTCAAAGTCTTTTTGCAAACAGTCAAAGGTATATAAATAAGATTTGCGAGAAGCATTTTTAAGATTTGAAATTTTCTCCCCCTGTTTCAAATGCTTTTCCTTTGACTTAAACAAAACTCCCCCTGAATCAAATTCTCCTCTTAGTTTTCAAGAGGGTTTTACCAATTTTTGTAAATACCAAATAAGATAAAATACATTTAGATACCAATTTTGAAAAAAACTCTTGAAAGTAAATATACCAAAATATATCAATAGAAAATTTTGAAATTGGTGGTGGTGGTGCGGTCCTTTTGCTTTGGGCTAATACCATGTCCCCCTTTGGCATGAATCGCCAAAAATGGAGACTTTTGTGAGCCCTTTTATTTTCTCCCCCATTGGTAAATGAAATATGAGTGAAGATTATACCAACTTTCGGAGGATGATGTGGAGTGACGGTGAAGGGTAAATGATACCGATAGAGTGGAGTGGAAGCCTTGTCTTCGCCGAAGACTCCATTTCCCTTTCAATCTACGACTTAGCATAGAAATTCACTTGAAAGCACATTAGTCGTAGACATAAAAGAGATATGATCAAAGGTATATAAATGAGCGATGTGTACAAAGTTTTAATCAAAATTCTGGGAATCAAGAATGTTTAGCTCATTCCTAAGTTTGGTAAGGTTTTCTCATCTAATGGTTTTGGTAAAGATATCGGCTAGTTGTTCTTTGGTGCTAACATAAGCAATCTCGATATCTCCCCTTTGTTGGTGATCCCTCAAAAAGTGATACCGAATGGCTATGTGCTTAGTGCGGCTGTGTTCAACGGGATTATCCGCCATGCGGATTGCACTCTCATTATCACATAGGAGAGGGACTTTGCTCAATTTGTTGCCATAGTCCCTAAGGGTTTGCCTCATCCAAAGTAATTGCACACAGCAATGGCCTGCGACAATGTACTCAGCTTCGGCGGTAGAAAGAGCTACTGAGTTTTGTTTCTTTGAAGCCCAAGACACCAGGGATCTCCCCAGAAACTGAGAAGTCCCTGATGTGCTCTTCCTATCAATTTTACACCCTGCCCAATCAGCATCTAAATATCCTATTAAATCAAAAGTGGACCCCTTAGGTGTATAAACTAAATATCTCATGATTCTTTTCACAGCCCTAAGGTGAACTTCCTTAGGATTGGCCTGGAACCCTGAACACATGCATACGGAAAGCATAATATCCGGTCGAGATGCACATAAATA
The DNA here is from genome assembly GCF_902167145.1 of Zea mays. Classification (NCBI taxonomy): domain Eukaryota; kingdom Viridiplantae; phylum Streptophyta; class Magnoliopsida; order Poales; family Poaceae; genus Zea; species Zea mays. The sequence goes on along the minus strand of NC_050099.1, from coordinate 29,824,672 downwards.
GAGTAAAGATCCTATCATCGACCGATATACCTTTTGATCTACGGATTTACCTCCCGTGTCGAGGTCGAGAAGCCCATTTGTTCCCATGGGTGTCTTGATGGGCTTGGCATCCTTCATTCCAAACTTGTTAAGAATGTCTTGAATGTACTTGGTTTGGCTGATGAAGGTGCCTTCTTGGAGTTGCTTGACTTGAAATTCTAGAAAGTACTTCAACTCCCCCATCATTGACATCTTGAATTTTTGAATCATGATCCTACTAAACTCTTCACAAGTAGATTTGTTAGTAGACCCAAATATAATATCATCAACATAAATTTGGCATACAAACAAATCTTTTGCAATAGTTTTGGTAAAGAGTGTAGGATCGGCTTTTCCGACTTTGAAACCATCAGTGATAAGAAAATCTCTTAGGCATTCATACCATGCTCTTAGTGCTTGCTTGAGCCGATAAAGCGCCTTTGAGAGTTTATACACATGGTTAGGGTACTCACTATCTTCAAAGCCGGGAGGTTGCTCAACATAGACCTCTTCTTTGATAGGTCCATTGAGGAAGGCACTCTTCAAGTCCATTTGATAAAGCTTAAAGCCATGGTAAGTAGCATAGGCAAGTAATATGCGAATTGACTCAAGCCTAGCTACGGGTGCATAGGTTTCACCGAAATCCAAACCTTCGACTTGTGAATATCCTTTGGCCACAAGTCGGGCTTTGTTCCTTGTCACCACACCATGCTCATCTTGCTTGTTGCGGAATACCCACTTGGTTCCTACAACATTTTGGTTAGGACATGGAACTAAATGTCATACCTCATTTCTTGTGAAGTTGTTGAGCTCCTCTTGCATTGCCAGCATCAAATCCGAATCTCTTAGTGCATCCTCCACCCTGTATGGCTCAATAGAGGACACAAAGAGTAATGTTCACAAAAATGAGCGACTCGAGATCGAGTTGTTACCCCCTTATGAATATCGCCAAGGATGGAGTTCATGGGGTGATCTCTTTGAATCTCTTGATGAACTCTTGGATGTGGCGGTCTTGGACCCTGTACTTCTTAATCATCTTCCTTGTCTTGATCATTGTCATCTCCCCCTTGATCATTGTCCTCCTCTTGAGGTGGCTCATCTTCTTGATCTTCTTCTTCATTGTCTTGAGCTTGATCCTCATCTTGGGTTGGTGGAGATGCTTGCATGGAAGATGACGGTTGATCTTGAGCTTGAGTGGACTCTTTGGGTTCCTTAGGACATACATCCCCAATGGACATGTTCCTTAGCGCGATGCACAGAGCCTCTTCATCATCTAGCTCATCAAGATCAACTTGCTCCACTTGGTAGCCATTAGTCTCATCAAACACAATGTCACAAGAAATCTCAACTAATCTAGTGGATTTGTTGAAGACTCTATATGCCCTTGTGTTTGAGTCATAACTAAGTAAAAAGCCTTATACAGCCTTAGGAGCAAATTTAGATTTTCTACCTCTTTTAACAAGAATAAAACATTTGCTACCAAAGACTCTAAAGTATGAAACATTGGGCTTTTTACCGGTGAGGAGTTCGTATGATGTCTTCTTGAGGATTCGGTGGAGGTAGAGCCGGTTGATGGAGTAGCAGGCGGTGTTAATCGCCTCAGCCCAAAACCGGTCTGGAGTCTTGTACTCATCAAGCATGGTTCTTGCCATGTCCAGTAGAGTTCTATTCTTCCTCTCCACTACACCATTTTGTTGAGGTGTGTAGGGAGAAGAGAACTCATGCTTGATTCCCTCCTCAAGAAAGCCTTCTAGTTGTGAGTTCTTGAACTCCGTCCCATTATCGCTTCTTATCTTTTTGATCCTTAATCCGAACTCATTTTGAGCTCGTCTCAAGAATCCCTTTAAGGTCTCTTGGGTTTGTGATTTTTCCTGCAAAAAGAACACCCAAGTGAAGCGAGAATAATCATCCACAATTACAAGAAAATACTTACTTCCGCCGATGCTTATATAAGCTATCGGGCCGAATAGATCCATGTGGAGTAACTCCAGTGGCCTGTCCGTTGTCATGATGTTCTTGTGTGGATGATGGGCACCAACTTGCTTCCCTGCTTGACATGTGCTACAAACCCTGTCTTTCTCAAAATGAACATTGGTTAGTCCCAAAATGTGCTCTCCCTTTAGAAGCTTGTGAAGATTCTTCATCCCAACATGGGCTAGTCGGCAATGCTAGAGCCAACCCATATTAGTCTTAGCAATTAAGCAAGTATTGAGTTCAGCTCTATTAAAATCAACTAAGTATAGCTGACCCTCCAATACTCCCTTAAATGCTACTGAATCATCACTTCTTCTAAAGACATTAACACCTATATCTGTAAAAAGACAGTTGTAACCCATTTTGCATAATTGAGATACAGAAAGCAAGTTATAATCTAAAGAGTTTACAAGAAAAACATTGGAAATCGAATGGTCAGGTGATATAGCAATTTTACCAAGTCCTTTGACCAAACCTTGATTTCCATCCCCGAATGTGATAGCTCTTTGGGGGTCATCGTTTTTCTCGTAGGAGGAGAACATCCTTTTATCCTCTGTCATGTGGTTTGTGCATCCGCTATCAATGAACCAACTTGAGCCCCCGGATGCATAAACCTACAAAACAATTTAGGCCTTGTTCTTAGGTACCCAAACGGTCTTGAGTCCTTTCACATTAGAAACAAACACCTTGGGTACCCAAACACAAGTCTTGGAGCCCTTGTGTTTGCCCCCAACATATTTGGCAACTACTTTGCCTGATTTGTTAGTAAGCACATATGAAGCATCAAAAGTTTTGAATGAAACATTAGGTTCATTTGATGCAATAGGAGTTTTCTTTTTAGGCATTTTAACATGGGTAGGATGCCTAGAGCTAGATGCCTCATTCTTATACATAAAAGCATGATGCAAAACAGAATGGGACTTCCTAGCGTGAATTCTCCTAATCTTGTGCTCAGAATAACCAGCAGGATATAAAATGTAACGCTCGTTATCCTGAGCCATGGGAGCCTTTCCATTTACAAAGTTAGACAATCTTTTAGGTGCATTAAGTTTGACATTGCTTCCCTGTTGGAAACCAATGCCATCCTTAATCCCAGGGCGTCTCCCACTATAGAGCATGCTTCTAGCAAATTTAAACTTTTCATTTTCAATCTCATGCTCATTAATTTTAGCAGTTAGTTGAGCTATGTGATCATTTTGTTGTTTAATTAAAGCTAGGTGATCATGAATAGCATCAACATTAATATCTCTACATCTAGTACAAATAGTAACATAGTCAACAGTAGATGTAGAGGGTTTGCAAGCATTTAATTCATCAATCTTAGCATGTAAATTAGCATTCTCATTTCTAAGATTGGAAATAGAAATATTGCAAACATTCAAGTCTTTAGCCTTTGAAATTAAACTATCATTTTCAATTTTAAGGCTAGAAATTGATTCATTCAATTTATCAATCTTAGCAATCAAACTAGCATTTTCATTTCTAAGATTGGCAATTGAATCATGACAACCATTTGATTTTTCAACCTTAGCAATTAAACTAGCATTCTCAGTTCTAAGGTTGGAAATAGTGTCATGGCAAATGCTAAGCTCTTTAGTCAAGTTTTCACATTTTTCTATCTCCTGAGCATAAGCATTTTTCACTTTAACATGCCTTTTGTTTTCCTTAATGAGGAATTCCTCTTGGCTATCCAAGAGTTCATCCTTCTCATGAATAGCGCCTATTGATTCATTTAACTTTTCTTTTTGTTGCATGTTAAGGTTGGCAAAAAGACTAAGCAAGTTATCTTCATCATCACTAGAACTACCCTCATCACTAGATGTAGTATACTTGGGGGTGGTTCTAGCTTGTACCTTCCTTTTCTTGCTGTCCTTTGCCATAAGGCACTTGTGGCCGACGTTGGGGAAGAGAAGTCCCTTGTTGACGGCGATGTTTGCGGCATCCTCGACAAAGGAGGAGTCGGTGGAGCTCATGTCAGAGTCCCATTCTCGACACACATGGGCATCACTGCCCTTCTTCTTGTAGTACCTCTTCTTCTCCTTCTTCTTTCCCTTCTTGTCATCGCCCCTGTCACTATCACTAGACATAGGACATTTAGCGATAAAATGACTGGGCTTACCACACTTGTAGCACACCCTTTTAGAGCGGGGTTTGTAATCCTTCCCCCTCCTTTGCTTAAGGATTTGGTGAAAGCTCTTGATGATGAGCGCCATCTCCTCGTTGTCGAGCTTGGAGGCGTCGATGGGAATTCTACTTGGTGTAGATTCCTTCTTTTCTTCCTCCGTCGCCTTGAATGCGACGGGTTGCACCTCGGGTGTGGAGGTGCCGCCTTGCTCCAAGTTGACGATTTGTTTGGAGCCTTTGATCATTAACTCAAAGCTCACAAACTTCCATATAACCTCCTCGGGAGACATTAGCTTGTATCTAGGATCACCACGTATTAATTGAATTTGAGTAGGATTATGAAATACGAGTGATCTAAGAATAACCTTGACCATTTCATGGTCATCCCATTTTGTGCTCCCAAGGTTGCGCACTTGATTCACCAAGGTCTTGAGTCGGTTGTACATGGCTTGTGGCTCCTCTCCTTGGTTGAGGACGAATCAACCGAGCTCCCCCTCGATCGTCTCCCGTTTGGTGATCTTGGTCACTCGTCCCCTTCGTGCTCCATTTTGAGGACGTCCCAAATTTCTTTGGTCGTCTTTAACCCTTGCACCTTATTATACTCCTCTCGACATAAGGAAGCGAGGAGTATAGTTGTGGCTTGGGAGTTAAAGTGCCGAATTTGGTCGGCCTTGTCCGAATCGTAGTCCTTGTCCCCTACCTTTGGTACCTGCGCTCCATACTCAACAATATCCCATATGCTTTTATGGAGTGAGGTTAGATGATGCCTCATTTTATCACTCCACATACAATAATCCTCACCATCAAAAAATGGTGGTTTGCCTAGGGGAACAAAAAGTAATGGAGTGCGTTTAGAAATGCGAGGATAGCGGAGGGGCATCTTACTATACTTCTTGCGCTCGTGGCGTTTAGAAGTGACGGACGCTGATTCGGAGCCGGAAGTGGAGGGTGACGAAGAGTCGGTCTCGTAGTAGACCACTTTCTTCATCTTCTTCTTCTTGTCACCTCTCCGTTGTGACTTGATGGAGGAAGAGGATTCTTCCTTGTGCTTGTGGCCGAACTCCCTCAAATGGGTTCTTCACGAGCTTGCGAACTTGTCGCCGCCGGTCACGATCTCCCTCTTGGCGTGATCTCTCGACATCACTTCAAGTGGTTAGACTCTAATGAAGTACCGAGCTCTGATACCAATTGAAAGTCACCTAGAGGGGGGTGGATAGGTGGAAACTAAAATTTACAACTTTAAACACATTCAAGCCGGGGTTAGCGTTAGAATAAAATCCGAGTCCTGGAGAGCAGGGAAAACAAATCAACCAAAAAAATAAAGCGGATGACACAGTGATTTGTTTTACCGAGGTTCGGTTCTAAAGAACCTAGTCCCCGTTGAGGTGGTCACAAAGACCGGGTCTCTTTCAACACTTTCCCTCTCTCAAACGGTCACTAAGACCGAGTGAGCTTTCTTCCTTGATTTCCCGGGTCACTTAGACCCCGCAAGGACCACCACACAATTGGTGTCTCTAGCTTCTCTTACAAGGCTTTGAGAGTAAGAATGAGAGAAAGAAGAAAGCCAACCAAGCAACAAGAGCACAAGGAAACACAAATGATCCTCTCACGAGTCTAAATGCGCTAGAGTGGATTTTGAGACTTTGAGCGGACCGATCTCTTGAATTGTGTCTTTGGAGTGGTGTCTATTGCTCTTGTATTGAATGAGAAGGAGTGAATGCTTGGATGGTTGGAGTGGAGGTGGTTGTTGTAACACCCCAGGTGTTACCATGGCTAGGGCATACCTATGCACTAATGACTATGATCACATGTGGAAGAAACTTAAGGAGCAAAAAGTGTAAGGGCCTTGGAAGCTAGGTTTTAACCAAGAGATGTGGATGACCAAAAGCATTACCCAAATTGTGTGCACTTATCACTTTGGACAAGGGGGGAGTAAACCCTAGACCTCTCTTGAACCCTATCTCCTAAGCACCTTGGTTAAAGGGGAGAGATTAAGCAAAGGTGCATGTCATGACCAACACTTTTGGCACAAAGTTAAGTAACTTATTAATCTACAATTATAAAGAGGAAACATTGCTAAAAGGCCCCTTAAGAAACCCCAAATCCATTCCCTAAGTAGAGAAAGAGCTAGAGCTCTCTAATTCTCTCTAAGTCAAAAACTACACCTAATCTAAAGATCCACCGTGTTCACCTTGAAGATGGCACCAAAACCACCTAAGTTCTATACCAAAAATGTGGCATACCACCTAGGGCACCCACTGGAAAAAGTTGAGCCCGAGACCATGACGTTTGACATGCCTTGGCATCGTTTTTGTCGCGAGGTGGGCAGAGAGACATACCTGATTTGGCGTCCAAAGATCTCCCTACCTAGGGCATATCTGCCATGGCGACTCACGGATGAGAGACAGCCCTAGGTGCCAGGAAAAGACTCGCGCCGGATTTTTGCCAAGATTCGCACGTTTGCAACTTGGGCGAGCTGTGGAACACGGGCAGAAGAAAACCTACACGTGTTCGACGCGCTCTGCGCACGCCAGAGCACGCCCGCGGCCGACCCCGCGCCGCGCCAGTGTCCCCCGTGTGCGCCCACGCCTATAAAGCCCACTCAGGCGTCGACCACACCCCTCCGCGCGCACTCAACCTCACCGGAGCTCAAACTCACCGTCGTTTGCCTGTGCACGGCATGTCCGCGGCCACCCGAGCCCCTGCCGCCGTAGACTAGCCAACCAAGTCTTTCCCAACCCCGTCCGACCCTCGGAGACGACTGAGCACCCCTCAGTGAAGCCCTCCGAGCAAGGAATCGAAGTCTGCTTCGCCGGAGAGGTCAGTCCACGGTCGCCGGAGTTCACAACCCCGCCGGAGTGCGTGGACAAGGTAATCCATTGAACCATTTTCCGATTCCTTGTGCACACAATCTCTACTTCACCCCGTGGAGCTCACCGTGCCATTGGATTGAACTAGGTCGCCGTGATTTGGCCAGCACACCCGCCGCCGACGAGGACCCCCGCCTGCGCACGTGGACCAAGCGATTCCGGCCATCCCCGCCGTCGAGCCGTACATCGTTGTGACCGCCGGAGCCTCCCCGAGCCAACCCTACCCCTCGCCGGACCCCTCTCGCCGTCGGTAAGCCGCGCCACCCTTTTCTTTCTTGCGGGCACTGTTTAAACCTAGGGAAGGACCGCGGGGGAGAAGGAAAGAGGCCTGGGGGGTTCTGTGAAATGTCAGTGACTCAAATGAATAGTAACGCGGGGGTATAACTGCGAGAGTTAGTTTGGGAATAACCCAGGGTCCTCGGTGCAAAGTAGTTTTTCCAGGAAACCTTTATTAAATCTGATTTTAAAATTTAACAGAACTTGAATAATTCATAACTTCTGTATTATTCATCCAAATTTGGTCAAACCAATTTTGTCAGACTTTAAATAATATAAACTGCTTAAGAAAAATATAAAACCCTTATGTACTACAGAAAACTATAAGGTTCTGATTTAATTATTGTTTTGACCAAAAGCTAAATAATAGGGATAAAAATAGTTGCACTATTTGACTAGGGTTAGAAAAATTTGGAGAAGTTAATATCTACCTACTGACCTGTTTAAAAATGCTAAACTTCTCTGTCAAGCCCATTAAGTTAGTTTTTGCCATTTATTTTACAATATGCTTAAGGTTAAGAAAAATAGAAAAGGTGATTTAAAGAATGAACCAGAGGGCACTCCTATTTTTGTTAGGACACTTATTCAGTGTAGTTCACTAGAAAAATCTAGGATACCCTGGTTTAGTATGAAATAAATAGGATACCTTTTATTTTAGGAAAACAAGGAAAACTTAGAAAAACCCTACAAAAATAACCCTAAGGTGAAAACACCTCAAACCTTAGGATAACAAATGTTTTGTTATTATGAACATAGGAAAAATACAAAATCTGTTGTTTGATATTTTTCAAATAACAAGTTAGTTATAAGCACCTTTTTGACATAAAACACTAGAAAATCACAACTAAATAACCACCAATAAACTTTCTGTGATTTTTGGCACAAAAGCTTATTATTACTGTTAGATGCCAACAAAAATAATCCTTAGGGCACAACCTACCCCTAGTCAAGAGTTGTAGTGTAAAGTGGCCCATTTACACAACTTTTGTTATTTTTGTCCAAAGCATAACCTTTTTATTTTGAACCTCAAACTCCTAGAACAGACTAGATTGACCAATGACAAGCCACTGTAATTTTTCCAGATTTTTGAAAATTTTGAAATCACTGTTGTAGTTCAAACCCACACTAAAATTCATAAATAGAAAATAAAGAAAGGGAAAAGGATATGATGGAAATTGGTGTGACCCTAAAACCCTTGTAAATTGTCCACTAAAGTATATAAGGGGAATTACAAAACCACTATGCTTATCCTTAACAAAACCTAAACCTAGAGTGATAAGCATAAACTACTAAAAGCCACGTATGACCAAGAAAACCCAAAGTTATGGATTAACTTAGTTCTTCTTCCTTAGCATAATGTTATTAAATCCTGCATAATCATGACATACATATTCATTGCATTTCGATAGACTATAAACTCGCTGACGGAGAGTACGTCCTCGTGCCGGAGCAAGGAGCTGCTCAGGAGGTAGCCCCAGATCTAGCACCAGAGCCTGCACCAGAGGATCTGCCTGCCCCAGCTTTGGAAGGCAAGCCCCGGTTTTATGCATAACCTGTTATTTATGCTATTTTACTATACTTAATGATTGTAGGATTGATTGTGCACTTAAGTGTAGGAGTTGTTTGAAACCCTAGTTGCATGATCTCAGGAATCCTTTTGAGATGGATACTAGTATGCTAGGTCGAGTAGCTGCTTTACTAATTAGGGATCTCAGTAGAAGTCGAGTGATTTTTCCAGCACTCGCGCGAGGTCAGAAATTGATTGTACCCACTTTCATATCATACTGAGGTTGGTCTGTGGACATGGATCCATGGGGATGCGTGGTCTACAAGATAAAAGTTGAATAAGGATTAACGTGTGGATACCTGTGTCAAGCGTTTGAATGTACTAAGCACATACCGAGAAATATGGTAAATCGGTAAGCCTAGTACCTGATTGAACCTGCCAGTGGACTTTACCCCTCACGCGACCTGAGACGTGGTCTCCCATTCCGGTTATGGTGGGTACAAGTACGGTCACTGCACGACGGCAGTCGAGGTCAGTGAGGCATTGTACGCCAAGGCGGTGAGCCCTGATCTGCTGCCAGGGAATCGATGGGGACGGTTGATGTGTGTGGGGACGGAGTGCCTCGCCACGTCGTGTGTTTAGGTTTACCTTGCAAGGATAAAAACTCGATTCGAATCGTCTGCTTCTCGCAGCTAATGAGACTGCTTGATCCATTGTACTGCATTGAGTAACAAGTGGAAAGGTGATGAGTTGACACAAGTTGTTGATTGCTAAATATGTTTGATACCATGTCTGAGTAGATAGTACACATTTAGCCTTAAGAGAGTCACACTTAAACTTGACAAAGTTAAAACTTGATTTAGAAACTCAGCTAGTGCTTTTGGCAACCAAACCCCACAGCCAAACAGCTGCATGTCTAGAGGTAGAGGAGTAGACTCCTCACACCAGGTAACTCTAGCTGAGTATTAGTATACTCAGCCTTGCTTGTGGCATAATTTTACAGGTTCTCTGGAGGACATGGTTGCTGGAGTGACTTGGCCGTCCATCTTGCCACCGGGTTGGACGGTTGAGTGGGACCCCGCCTCGGCTGAGGAGGAGCATGAGGAGTGATGGGACAGGCTTCCCCATCTCTCTGTTTATTTATCGTTAGTTTCATTCCGCTGCACTTCGAACAATGATGGCTACTTTTGCAAAACTCCGATGGTGATGTAATAATTTAATACTCCGTAATTTATGGTTTTATGCTTTATTGTATTTGCTCTGTGACTCACCTTCGAGCGAGATTGTGGTACTTGATCCTATCAGTGGCCTCGTCGGACTAGATCCGAGGGATTGATGGGTTATTCCCATTTAAGTGTGGTCTAGCCTCTAAGGCGGGACTTAGGCACTTAAGTCGGAATAATTCGGGCAGTTCCGCCACAGCTGGTATCAGAGCTTGTACCACCACAGAGGAATCAATAAAATATAAATACCATCCTTTCCAAAGTAAAACTTGATAGAAACAAATGTTGGATAAATCGTAGGACGATCAGGATCGACCTAGGACGTGAAACCTTAGGATGATAGAAGGGTAGCTAGGTGGCTAAGTGTTTAAGCCCTACGGGCTGCTATAAGGGATGGGAGTCTTCCCTATTTTCCCTTGATATTGATGTGAGGTCGTTCAGGACGAGCATGCATGCATTCTTAAATTAAACAAATGGAAAATTTAGTAAAGACTTAAATACAAAATGATGACCAACTAAGTACCCCAGTGCTTTTTTTTGGAGAGAAGCTGAGTCTTATTTTCTTGTTCTTTTTATAATTCTTTTTCTTTTACTTACGTTTAACCATCCACAGATGACTTCCCACGGATCCTCAAACGACGGGAATGCACTATCCCACATTGACGGGCTTGCACGAGAGGGCTTTCCCCGCATTTTGTGGGAGGTACTTCAGGGGGCCGGATACACGACACCTCCTCAGTACGCGGTGCAGCAGTTCGAGAAGCACCGAGTACCCCGCTGTAGGGTGAGGATGACCTTGGAGCCTCGTCCCCTGCAGCCAGGCTGGCGTTCGTTGGACTCCGAGTCCTTTGGATACCGGGCTGAGGACACGATCGAGGTGATCGCTCTGCACGGGTTGACTACCTTTTGCAGATTCCACCCCTTGGAGCTTTCCACCCACCCCATTGGCTTGTTCCCCGCGGAGAGGGAGGACGACCCAATGTGGAAGGATAGTGTGGAGCATGCCAAGGACATCTGGGCTATCTACCCAGGTCAGACTGCGCACTTGACCGTACGGTGCATGAATGCTCTGTACCGTCTGCAAGTGATGCGTGGTGAGGCAATGTCCCATCTGATGGCATTATTGGAGGTGACAAAGATCACCCTGGATAACAGAGAAGAGCTGGTGGTTGACTTATCCACTGAGATGGTGGAAAAAGACTTACAAGTGGAGCAGTTGTCAGATGAGATCCAAGAGTTGGAGGAATTAGTGGGGACCAAGGAGAACACCATCAAGGTTCTCGAGGATCAGCTCATCAACACCCAGCAGCAGCTTGCCGAGGCTAATGAGCACCTGGATATGCATCACCAGAAGATCCAGGATGTGGAGGCTAATGAGGACGTCGACATTGAGGGAGGGGAGGAGCCTGCTTCTAGTGTGGACACTGCTGGCTCAGGGAGGCCACCTTCCCCCGAGTCGAGTGTTGCCTCGTTCGCTCACTAGGTATCAAGGGTAGAGCTAGAAGTCTGTAGTGGTGGGACTCCTCGAGGCTAGATTAGCTTTTGCGCCCCTTGGGTACTGGGCTAGATAGAGTTGAGTCTTTTTGGGACCATTGATGTAATTGTGATAAACTCTTTTGGAAGCATGGTTGATGGATGCTGTTAGTTTTAAATTGGGAAGGAAAGTTTATGCCTTTTGAAATCCTTTATGTTTACGTTGGAATCTATCAATTCGCCTATGACTCTTTCACCGCGATTAACCCTTAAACTTGAAGATGTGTTATTGAGGATATATGTGATTTTTCAGATGGTCGGGAGAGCGCGTCGTGGCCAGAATGAGCGCATTCCTCCACCGCCGCCACCGCCTCCCACTCTGCAGGAGCTAATGGCTCAGCAGAATGAGATCTTGAGGCAGCTAGCTCAGCGTCAGCCACCACCTCAGCACTATGGTGGTGGGGATCATCAGCGTCACCCCGCAGTAGCCACTTACCAGGAGTTCCTCAGTACTCAGCCGCCTTTGTTCACCAGGGTAGAGGACCCCCTTGATGCTGATGTATGGCTGAGGGTAGTGGAATCTAAATTCCCACTACTCAATGGAGTTTATTCTGAGGTGACTAAGGTCAGGTTCGCCACCCAGCAGCTTCGCGGACCCGCTCGGACGTGGTGGGACCACTACCTTGCTATGCAACCAGCTGACCATGAAGTGGATTGGAGAGAGTTCAAGGCAGCTTTCAGGGGACACCATATCCCAGCTGGCATTATGGACCGTAAGCTCAACGAGTTTCTGGCACTTACTCAGGGCAACAGGACAGTGTTGCAGTATGCTCAGGCTTTTAATGATCTGTGCCAGTATGCCGGGTATCATGCAGATACAGACGAGAAGAAGAGAGACAGGTTCAGAAGGGGGCTCAGCACTAAGCTCTGTGACCGTCTCAACACTGTTAGGGCCAATAGCTACAATGAGTTGGTCAACATGGCCATCTCCCAGGAGGACTGTATCACAGCTCGTCAGGCAGAGAAGAAAAGGAAGACCCCTGTGGCAGGACCTTCAGCTCAGCCATAGCGTTTCAGGATTGTGTCTGACACTCAGAGCAGAGGACCTCAGCAGCAGCAAGGGCGTTGGGTGATCCGACCACAGCAGCAGCAGGCACCCAACCGTACCCAGTTTCCAGCTCAGAGGAACAATCAGCAGCAGCAGTATCGCCAGGCAAATGACAACAGGTGTTTCACATGTGGCAACACCGGGCATTATGTCAAAAATTGCCCCAGGAACCAGCAGAGGCAGGGGCAGAATGTTAACCAGAATCAAGGCAAGAGACAGAAGGTGCAAGTGAGGCAGGGCAAGCTGAACTTTACCACCATTGCTGATATCCCAGAGGGAGCACCCGTCATGACTGGTATCTTTACAGTTTTGAATTATCCTGCTATTATTCTTTTTGATTCTGGTGCATCACATAGCTTTATTAGTGCCAAATTTAGTGCCAAGTGTCAATTGCCCTTTCATCACACCAATGGGGGTATCACAATTTCAACACCAGGAGGCCAGATTGCCACTAATCAAATTAGCAGGCATGTGCCCATAAAGTTTGGTAGTCTAATAATTAAAACCACCCTCCTCATTTTGGGTTTGGATAGCATGGATATCATATTGGGAACTGACTGGTTAACAAGGCATCAGGCAGTTATTGATATTGCAGCTAGGGCCGTTGAGGTGCATTCACCGACTTGTGGAGAAACCACACTATTTTTGCCCGGCCAGGGTTGTACCCGTTCTTGTGCCTTTGTTATGATAGAATCCCCAGTGGAAAAGATCCCAGTGGTCTGTAACTACCCAGATGTTTTTCCGGATGAATTGCCAGGAATGCCACCTGATAGAGACATTGAGTTCGCCATTGAATTGCAACCCGGGACTGCTCCTATCTCCAAGAGACCCTATAGGATGCCTCCCGCAGAATTGGCAGAGCTGAAAAAGCAACTGCAAGAATTGTTGGACAAGGGGTTCATTCGCCCAAGTACTTCACCTTGGGGATGTCCGGCTTTGTTTGTGAAGAAAAAGGATGAAAGCCTGAGAATGTGTGTTGACTACCGCCCTCTCAATGCGGTGACCATCAAAAACAAATACCCGCTACCCCGCATCGATGTTCTGTTTGATCAGTTGGTGGGAGCCAAGGTATTCTCCAAGATAGACCTTCGCTCGGGTTACCATCAGATCAAGATCCGTGCCAGTGATATTCCCAAGACGGCCTTCTCTACCAGATATGGACTCTATGAATGTTTGGTAATGTCTTTTGGATTGACCAATGCCCCAGCTTATTTCATGTACCTGATGAACTCAGTATTCATGCCAGAGTTGGACAAGTTCGTGGTCGTTTTCATCGATGATATTCTGGTCTATTCCAAGAATGAAGCCGAGCACACTAAACATTTGCATACTGTACTTCAGAGGCTGCGTGACCATCAGTTGTATGCCAAGTTGTCTAAATGTGAGTTCTGGCTGAAGGAAATTAAATTCTTAGGTCACACAATTTCTCAAGATGGGATATCTGTTGATCCTGAGAAGGTACAAGAAGTAATGGACTGGAAACCCCCGACTACAGTGAGGCAAATTCGGAGTTTTCTGGGATTGGCAGGGTATTATCGACGATTTATTTCGGATTTCTCTAGAATTGCCAAGCCAATGACTGAGTTATTAAAGAAGGGAGCCAAATATGATTGGAGCCAGAAGTGCGAAGATGCTTTTCATACACTGAGGCAGCATTTGACAACAGCCCCAATGCTGGCTCAACCTGATAACACCAAGCCCTTCGAAGTCTATTGTGATGCTTCTGGTACAGGATTGGGATGTGTACTAATGCAAGACAACAGAGTAATTGCTTATGCTTCCCAAGCACTCAGGCCACATGAGCAGAACTACCCTACACATGATCTGGAGTTGGCAGCTGTGGTTCATGCTCTTAAGATATGGAGACACTACTTGATGGGAGCTCACTGTAATATTTACACTGATCACAAGAGCCTCAAATACATTTTCACCCAGGCAGATCTGAACATGAGGCAGAGGAGATGGTTAGAATTAATCAAGGACTATGATTTGGAGGTGCATTACCATCCCGGCAAGGCCAATGTTGTGGCAGATGCCTTGAGCAGGAAGGCCCAGTGCAATTTTATGAGCATGGATGCGAGAGTTACCACCCTGTGTGATGAATTGTGCAAGCTGAGTCTGGAAGTCATTCCTTCAGGTGATTTGAACTATATTTCGGTGGAGCCCACCCTGCAAGAGCAAATAGTCCAGGCACAGATTGGGGATAAGGGTGTTCAGGTTATCAAAGATATGATCAAGCAGAAGGCAGAGAAATACAAGTGCTTCCGTCAGGATAGCAAGGGAATTCTATGGTTTGGAGATCGATTGGTTGTTCCCAAGAACCCTGAGCTCAGAAAGAGGATATTGGATGAAGCTCACCTTTCAAAATTCTCCATGCACCCTGGTAGCAACAAGATGTACCATGACCTCAGATCCTTATACTGGTGGACCAGGATGAAGAGGGAAATTGCCAAGTACGTATCCGAGTGCGATACCTGCCAGAGAATCAAAGCCAGTCATTTGAGGGCAGCAGGCCCTTTGCAACCCCTTCACATACCATCGTGGAAATGGGAGGACATTTGCATGGACTTTATCGTGGGATTGCCCAATACTTCCAGGCACCATGATTCCATTTGGGTTATTGTGGACAGATTGACCAAGACTGCTCATTTCTTACCAGTGCATACCACCCACAAGACAGAGAAGTATGGAGAAATTTATGTTGATCAAATAGTGCGGTTGCATGGTATTCCAAAGACCATTGTATCTGACAGAGGAGCACTGTTTGTGGCATGCTTTTGGGAGCAGCTGCAAGAATCACTTGGGACCCAGGTAATACGAAGCTCAGCATACCATCCCCAAACCGATGGCCAGACAGAGCGGGTAAACCAGATTTTGGAAGAAATGTTGCGGGCATGTGCACTACACTACGGAAAGGATTGGGACAAGTGTCTTTCTTTGGCAGAGTTTTCTTATAATAACAGCTATCAGTCCAGTCTAAAGATGGCACCTTTTGAAGCCTTATATGGGAGAAGGTGTAGGACCCCGCTGAATTGGTCTCAAGCAGGAGAAAGAGAAATATTTGGGCTAGATTTGGTGCTTGAGGCGGAAAAGAAGGTCAGAGTTATTACAAGGAACTTAGAAGCTGCTCAGGCCAGGCAAAAGAGCTACCATGACAAGAGGCGGAAGCCTCTACAGTTTGAAGTAGGAGATCATGTTTATCTTAAGGTGTCACCCACCAAGGGTGTCCAGAGATTCGGGATTAAGGGCAAGTTAGCTCCTCGCTACATTGGACCCTACAGGATTAAAGCAAGTTGTGGACCCGTAGCCTATCAATTGGAATTGCCACCTCCCATGTCAGCCATTCACGATGTTTTCCATGTATCTCAGCTGCGGAAATGTGTTCGCCTACCCACTGAAGTGCTGCCTGAACTAGACATTGAGATAGAACCAGACTTGTCTTATCAAGAGTACCCCGTCAAGGTATTGGATCGGAAAGAAAGGTCAACGTGGGCAAAATCAATCAGAATGTATTAGGTGCAGTGGAGTCACCATTCAGTAGAAGAAGCTACATGGGAAACTGAAGATTTTCTACGCTCTCGCTTCCCCGACTTTCTGCCCAAAGGAGTCGGTACGTAACCTAAAACCCCACCCCACCTGCCCTTTGAATACAATTATAAGAAAAACTTAGATAGTAAGGGTAGTCTAAGTTGCGATTTTAACTTAAAAAGGACTTCCTTCTGAAGTTGCAAAGAGGATGACATTCGAAGAACAGTTAACTAGAGAAACTCAAAGAAAGGCAGAAACCACACACCAGCACACCTTCATAGCACCCCTCTAGAGGACTCTGCCTAAAATCTCGGGACAAGATTCCTTTAAGGGGGGAGGGCTGTAACACCCTAGGTGTTACCATGGCTAGGGCACACCTATGCACTAATGACTATGATCACATGTGGAAGAAACTTAAGGAGCAAAAAGTGTAAGGGCCTTGGAAGCTAGGTTTTAACCAAGAGATGTGGATGACCAAAAGCATTACCCAAATTGTGTGCACTTATCACTTTGGACAAGGGGGGAGTAAACCCTAGACCTCTCTTGAACCCTATCTCCTAAGCACCTTGGTTAAAGGGGAGAGATTAAGCAAAGGTGCATGTCATGACCAAAACTTTTGGCACAAAGTTAAGTAACTTATTAATCTACAATTATAAAGAGGAAACATTGCTAAAAGGCCCCTTAAGAAACCCCAAATCCATTCCCTAAGTAGAGAAAGAGCTAGAGCTCTCTAATTCTCTCTAAGTCAAAAACTACACCTAATCTAAAGATCCACCGTGTTCACCTTGAATATGGCACCAAAACCACCTAAGTTCTATACCAAAAATGTGGCATACCACCTAGGGCACCCACTGGAAAAAGTTGAGCCCGAGACCATGACGTTTGACATGCCTTGGCATCGTTTTTGTCGCGAGGTGGGCAGAGAGACATACCTGATTTGGCGTCCAAAGATCTCCCTACCTAGGGCATATCTGCCATGGCGACTCACGGATGAGAGACAGCCCTAGGTGCCAGGAAAAGACTCGCGCCGGATTTTTGCCAAGATTCGCACGTTTGCGACTTGGGCGAGCTGTGGAACACGGGCAGAAGAAAACCTACACGTGTTCGACGCGCTCTGCGCACGCCAGAGCACTCCCGCGCCTGACCCCGCGCCGCGCCGAGCCGCGCCAGTGTCCCCCGTGTGCACCCGCGCCTATAAAGCCCACTCAGGCGTCGACCACACCCCTCCGCACGCACTCAACCTCACCGGAGCTCAAACTCACCGTCGTTTGCCCGTGCACGGCGTGTCCGCGGCCACCCGAGCCCCTGCCGCCGTAGACCGGCCAACCAAGTCTTTCCCAACCCCGTCCGACCCTCGGAGACGACTGAGCACCCCTCAGTGAAGCCCTCCGAGCAAGGAATCGAAGTCTGCTTCGCCGGAGAGGTCAGTCCGCGGTCGCCGGAGTTCACAACCCCGCCGGAGTGCGTGGACAGGGTAATCCATTGAACCATTTTCCGATTCCTTGTGCACACAGTCTCTACTTCACCCCGTGGAGCTCACCGTGCCATTGGATTGAACTAGGTCGCCGTGATTTGGCCAGCACACCCGCCGCCGACGAGGACCCCCGCCTGCGCACGTGGACCGAGCGATTCCGGCCATCCCCGCCGTCGAGCCGTACATCGTTGTGACCATCGGAGCCTCCCTGAGCCAATCCTACCCCTCGCCGGACCCCTCTCGCCGCCGGTAAGCCGCGCCACCCTTTTCTTTCTTGCGGGCACTGTTTAAACCTAGGGAAGGACCGCGGGGGAGAAGGAAAGAAGCCTGGGGGGTTCTGTGAAATGTCAGTGACTCAAATGAATAGTAACGCGGGGGTATAACTGCGAGAGTTAGTTTGGGAATAACCCAGGGTCCTCGGTGCAAAGTAGTTTTTCCAGGAAACCTTTATTAAATCTGATTTTAAAATTTAACAGAACTTGAATAATTCATAACTTCTGTTTTATTCAT
Organism: Zea mays; assembly: GCF_902167145.1. NCBI lineage: Eukaryota > Viridiplantae > Streptophyta > Magnoliopsida > Poales > Poaceae > Zea > Zea mays. Next base: position 29,806,587 of record NC_050099.1, on the reverse strand, counting down.
CCAAATTTGGTCAAACCAATTTTGTCAGACTTTAAATAATATAAACTGCTTAAGAAAAATATAAAACCGTTATGTACTACAGAAAACTATAAGGTTCTGATTTAATTATTGTTTTGACCAAAAGCTAAATAATAGAGATAAAAATAGTTGCACTATTTGACTAGGGTTAGAAAAATTTGGAGAAGTTTATATCCACCTACTGACCTGTCTAAAAATGCTAAACTTCTCTGTCAAGCCCATTAAGTTAGTTTTTGCCATTTATTTTACAATATGCTTAAGGTTAAGAAAAACAGAAAAGGTGATTTAAAGAATGAACCAGAGGGCACTCCTATTTTTGTTAGGACACTTATTCAGTGTAGTTCACTAGAAAAATCTAGGATACCCTGGTTTAGTATGAAATAAATAGGATACCTTTTATTTTAGGAAAACAAGGAAAACTTAGAAAAACCCTACAAAAATAACCCTAAGGTGAAAACACCTCAAACCTTAGGATAACAAATGTTTTGTTATTATGAACATAGGAAAAATACAAAATCTGTTGTTTGATATTTTTCAAATAACAAGTTAGTTATAAGCACCTTTTTGACAAAAAAACTCTAGAAAATTACAACTAAATAACCACCAATAAACTTTCTGTGATTTCTGGCACAGAAGCTTATTATTACTGTTAGATGCCAACAAAAATAACCCTTAGGGCAGAACCTACCCCTAGTCAAGAGTTGTAGTGTAAAGTGGCCCATTTACACAACTTTTGTTATTTTTGTCCAAAGCATAACCTTTTTATTTTGAACCTCAAACTCCTAGAACAGACTAGATTGACCAATGACAAGCCACTGTAGTTTTTTCCAGATTTTTGAAAATTTTGAAATCACTGTTGTAGTTCAAACCCACACTAAAATTCATAAATAGAAAATAAAGAAGGGGAAAAGGATATGATGGAAATTGGTGTGACCCTAAAACCCTTGTAAATTGTCCACTAAAGTATATAAGGGGAATTACAAAACCACTATGCTTATCCTTAACAAAACCTAAACCTAGAGTGATAAGCATAAACTACTAAAAGCCACGTATGACCAAGAAAACCCTAAGTTACGGATTAACTTAGTTCTTCTTCCTTAGCATAATGTTATTAAATCCTGCATAATCATGACATACATATTCATTGCATTTCGATAGACTGTAACCTCGCTGACGGAGAGTACATCCTCGTGCCGGAGCAAGGAGCTGCTCAGGAGGTAGCCCCGGATCCAGCACCAGAGCCTGCACCAGAGGATCTGCCTGCCCCAGCTTTGGAAGGCAAGCCCTGGTTTTATGCATAACCTGTTATTTATGCTATTTTACTATACTTAATGATTGTAGGATTGATTGTGCACTTAAGTGTAGGAGTTGTTTGAAACCCTAGTTGCATGATCTCAGGAATCCTTTTGAGATGGATACTAGTATGCTAGGTCGAGTAGCTGCTTTACTAATTAGGGATATCGGTAGAAGTCGAGTGATTTTTCCAGCACTCGCGCGAGGTCAGGAATTGATTGTACCCACTTTCATATCATATTGAGGTTGGTCTGTGGACACGGATCCATGGGGATGCGTGGTCTACAAGATAAAAGTTGAATAAGGATTAACGTGTGGATACCTGTGTCAAGCGTTTGATTGTACTAAGCACATACCGAGAAATATGGTAAATCGGTAAGCCTAGTACCTGATTGAACCTGCCAGTGGACTTTACCCCTCACGCGACCTGAGACGTGGTCTCCCATTTCGGTTATGGTGGGTACAAGTACGGTCACTGCACGACGGCAGTCGGGGTCAGTGAGGCATTGTACGCCAAGGCGGTGAGCCCTGATCTGCTGCCAGGGAATCGATGGGGACGGTTGATGTGTGTGGGGACGGAGTGCCTCGCCACGTCGTGTGTTTAGGTTTTCCTTGCAAGGATAAAAACTCGATTCGAATCGTCTGCTTCTCGCAGCTAATGAGACTGCTTGATCCATTGTACTGCATTGAGTAACAAGTGGAAAGATGATGAGTTGACACAAGTTGTTGATTGCTAAATATGTTTGATACCATGTCTGAGTAGATAGTACACATTTAGCCTTAAGAGAGTCACACTTAAACTTGACAAAGTTAAAACTTGATTTAGAAACTCAGCTAGTGTTTTTGGCAACCAAACCCCACAGCCAAACAGCTGCATGTCTAGAGGTAGAGGAGTAGACTCCTCACACTGGGTAAGTCTAGCTGAGTATTAGTATACTCAGCCTTGCTTGTGGCATAATTTTACAGGTTCTCTGGAGGACATGGTTGCTGGAGTGACTTGGCCGTCCATCTTGCCACCGGGTTGGACGGTTGAGTGGGACCCCGCCTCGGCTGAGGAGGAGCATGAGGAGTGATGGGACAGGCTTTCCCATCTCTCTGTTTATTTATCGTTAGTTTCATTCCGCTGCACTTCGAACAATGATGGCTACTTTTGCAAAACTCCGATGGTGATGTAATAATTTAATACTCCGTAATTTATGGTTTTATGCTTTATTGTATTTGCTCTGTGACTCACCTTCGAGTGAGATTGTGGTACTTGATCTTGTCAGTGGCCTCGTCGGACTAGATCCGAGGGATTGACGGGTTATTCCCATTTAAGTGTGGTCTAGCCTCTAAGGCGGGACTTAGGCACTTAAGTCAGAATAATTCGGGCAGTTCCGCCACAGTTGTGGGGTATTTATAGCCCCCAACCACCAATTCAACCGTTGGGGCAGGATGCTGTCGACGGACGCACCAGACAGTCCGGTGCGCCAGCCACGTCACCCAACCGTTAGGGTTCTGACGGTTTCGACCGTTGGAGCTTTGTCTTCATGTGGCACCGGACAGTCCAGTGCTGCACCGGACAGGTACTATGCACTGTCCTGTGCGCCTCTAGCAGCTGCTCTGACTTCTGCACGCATTGTTCTTCACTGTTCACGTTGCAGGCGACCGTTGCAATCGACCATTGCGCTGGCTAGTCATTGCTCCGCTGGCACACCGGACAGCCCGGTGAATTATAGCGGAGCGGCTCTTCTGAAACCCGAAGGTGGCAACTTCAGAGTGTACGGCCCTGGTGCACTGGACACTGTCCGGTGGCACACCGAACAGTCTGGTGCGCCAGACCAGGGTTCTCTTTGGTTTCTTTTGCTCCTTTCTTTTTGAACCCTAACTTGTTCTTTTTATTAGTTTGTGTTGAACCTTTAGCACCTGTAGAACATATAATCTAGAGCAAACTAGTTAGTCCAATTATTTGTGTTGGGCATTCAACCACCAAAAATATTTATAGGAAAAGGTTTAAACCTTATTTCCCTTTCAGTAAGTGATCTTTCCACCATGAGCAAGACGGAAGCAATCTGTATCTGAACCGCAATATGGACATGTCAATCTACCATGTGTACTCCAACCGGTAAAAATAGCATACGCCATGAAGTCATGCACCGACCACAAATACGCAACTCGAAGTTTAAATATCTGTTTTTAAAAACATCGTATGCTTCAACTCCTTTCCAAAGATCCTTCAACTCTTCAATCAAGGGTTTTAACATGGCATTGAGGTCCTTTCCAGGATAGTCTGGGCCAAGAATGATTAAGCAAAGAAATATAAATTCATATTTCATACAAAGAGAAGGTGGAAGGTTGTATGGAATAACAAAGACAGGCCAACATGAGTATGATGATGCCATTTGACCAAAAGGTGTGAAGCTATTGGTCGCGAGGCCGATTCAAACATTCCTCGAATCAGCTGCAAAGTCGGGATCAAACGTGTCAAGAGCCTTCCAAGCATCCCCATCTGAAGGGTGCACGATTAGGTCATCGTTATCGCGGACACCTTCTTTGTGCCATCGCATGTGCATAGCAGTTTTTTAGATAGAAACAACCGTTTCACTCGAGGAGTTAGTGGCAAGTAGCAGAGCTGCTTATGTGCAACATCTATCATCACCTTGTCACCCTCATCATTAACAACTTCCACAAATCTAGATTGTCCACATTTCAGATATTTTCTCTCTCCTGCATGCTCCTTCATGAAAAGCATACAATTATTTTTGCACACATCAATCTTTTCATAATCCATACCGAGACCTTTGATAATTGTCTTTGAATGGTACATGTCTTTAGGCAACTTATTGGACTTTGGAAGCACATATCCTAATAACTTTAAAATCTCATTGTAATAATTGTTCAAGAAAAAGTACTTGGACTTAATGGCCATGAGCCAAGTCACAAAAGCGAGTATACTCACATCTGTGTGTTCATGCAATGGCTCTTCAGAGTCTTTTAGTAGTTTAAAAAAATCTGGAAACCTCTAGTGTGGCAGGATCCTTGGAGCTTAGGTTTAATTCTGGACGTAGCGAATCTAGCATCTCATGCATCGCATCATCGCCAGCCCAATCATTGTTCTCCTCCTCTTCTACATTCCGGTTGGGTACTACCTCACCATGATGTTCCCACACCTCATATGTTGGGGCGAAGGCAAAGACGCCACCCTTCGCTCTAGCCTTCATCAATCTCGCCGCACCAACGGAGGCAATACGACCGGCGGGGTCCACCCTTCATCCTCTACTGTACGAGACGAAGGCCTACGACGACGTCGCCCCGTCCCGCGTCCTCACCCGACCACGAGGCCCACGAGGGATTCGGCCCATTGTAATAGGCCCTGCGCGGCTTCTGTGTGTTATAGGCTCGATTTGTAATAGCTTTTCTGTAATGACAGTCTGTAACCCTCCTTTATGGGAATATTCTAGGGATAGTCCAGGTGCCTGAGGGTACATGCGTCCTTACATCGAGACATTGGGCACTCAGGCACCTCTAAATACCCCCAGTACAGTGCCCTTGAGAGGCTGGATTAACAGAGCAATTGCCATCCCACGTTAAACTTTGCTTGCACTCTTTCCACTTCCCTGTTGGATCTGCTTGCCCAAGAAAGCAAGTTCCGACATTGGCGCCCACCGTTCGTGCTACGAGCAAACCACCCGCGATGGCACCTAAAAGAGCTAATTCGAAGGTAGCCCCATTCGTCGACGAAGTAGCGAAGGCAGCACTGCTAGCTGAGAAAAAGGGCAAGGCCCTCGCCGACAACACCCACCAAGGAGCTGGCGAAGACGAAGCACATAGTAAGAGATAGCGCAACGATCAACACACTCCAGAGGGCACCCTCCACACCTGCAGCTCCAAAGGGAAGCCACAAGTGCCACCCTCAGGCTTCGCTCCACCAGAGGGCGAGGACGCAGCAGAGGACGGTGAGGTCCTCGGCATCTTCGCAGAAGAACAGCTAGAGCTACGGGCCCTGCGCCTCAAAAACCGCAACCTCCAGAAGCAGAAGGAAATCCTCGAGGCCAAGCGCCAACGTGTCTCTGCGCAGGCCAAGGTGCGCCAAATGATACGAGATGAAGAGCAGAGGGCTCAGGAGCTTGAGCAGGAAATTGCGCTCATGCAGCGCGAAGGCCAACATGATTTGGAGTATGGCCCACCCCTCCAGCAGCGCGCGCCAGTCGGAGACCTATTCATTCCTCAGCGCGGACCCTACACGTTGCAGCTTTCTAAGGCATCAATTACCTTGATGAGCGGTGCCCCCTGTCCCCGCAACTGCAGGTGTCACCATGGCCCGCCAACTTCAGGGCAGGGACCTACCCCAAGTACAACGGCAGCACCGACCCAGCGCAGTACATCATGAGCTATCAAGTCGCTGTCGCATCATCCGAAGGGGACAACGCCACGATGGCCAAGTCCTTCATCATCGCCCTCGAGAGTCTGGCCCTAACCTGGTACACCAGGTTGCCCCCATTGTCCATCGACTCCTGGAGAAGTCTCCGAGACAAATTTCTGCTCAACTTCTAGGGGTACCGCCCAGACACCGACGCCTTGGCTGAACTGTCACTCTGCAAGCAGCTGGAGAAAGAAACCCTGTGGGAGTACTACCGCAAGTTCCTGACTCTCAAGTCACAACTGCCTTCGGTCGATGACCAAATTGCTATGCCATCAGTGGCCTTCAGGCTGGCGTCCTTTACAGCCACTGCATCAGGGACCCACCCAAGAACCTTCAAGAGCTCTATCAGCTGTTTGAAAAATACGCCAGATCCGAAGAGCTCTACCAGCGCAAGGTCGAGTCCCAGAGGAAACCTAAGGACCCTCCACAGTCCAGCCGCACATGGACAAGACCTTCGCAGTCAGACTCCGGTCGGGACAACCGCAGTCAACAGCAGGTCCATAACATTGCCAACCAGCACCCTGCAGGAGAGGCCACTCGCCATCAAGATTATCCCCCCCAGGGCCGCGGTAGTGGCACCCGTGGTCGGGGCCGAGGACGGGTGCAGCAGCCGTGCTGATTTTACTGCCTGTTCCACGACGAAGACTGCGCGCACCAAACGAGGGATTGCCCGAAAATGAAGGCCACCAGGGACAGGATGTCTCGGGCGCAACCAGCCGACAACCCACGGGTTGTCGCACACACATATCAACACCACCTACCACAACCATACAACCACGGCCCCACCCAGCATCCACCTAACCACGCTTACCAACACCATTAGGAGGTACAAATCGTACCACCTCCACCTCCGCCTCCACACCCGCATCAGCCAAACATCCACCACGCAAACCACCCCCAAGCGCCAAAGCAAGAAGACTTCGCCGATCAGCCGTATCGCAGAGTCATCCACATGATCACTGGGGGATCCAGTGTCGACTTCGACACGAAGCGATAGAAGAGGGACCACTACCGAAGCATCAACCACGTCGCTGTCATCGGCCCAGTCTAGCAAACGAAGTGGTCCCACGTGCCGCTGACCTTCGACGCCAGAGATGTCGACCTACGTAGCGCACCCCACATTGATGCCATGGTCATCAACTGCAGCGTGGTGGGCTGGGACCTGCACAAAGTTTTAGTTGACAACGGCAGCCAGGCAGACATCATTTTCCTCCACGCCTTCGACCGCATGGGCATAAGCCACAGTTTGCTTAAGCCTTCGGATAACCCCCTCTATGGTTTCGGCGGCAAGGGCACCTTTCCTGTGGGCAAGATCGAGCTACCTTTGTCCTTCGGTGTAGCACCCAATGCACGAAGCGAGCAGATCACCTTCGACATCATCGACATGGTATACCCATACAACGCTATAATGGGCCGGGGCTCCATCAACAAGTTTGAAGCGGCCATTCACGGATTGTATCTGTGCATGAAAATCCCGGGACCGCAAGGCGCGATCACAGTCTATGGCAATCAGCAGATCATGCGCAACATTGAAAGAGACTTCGTTCCAGGGCAACGGAACGTACACTGCCTTACGACGCAGCGCGACGTCCCCGAGCCCATCCGCCCAACCGCCAATGAGCATGAAAAGGCATAGCTGCAGAGCAACGATGGAACGAAGACAATCCCTCTTGACCAGGCAACACCCAAGCAGACGGTCATCATAAGCGAAGACTTGACTTCGCATAACGAGGAGAGACTCATCTCCTGTCTCTCTAGAAATAAGGACGTCTTCGCCTGGTCTGCCCTCGACCTGGTCGGAGTCAGTCGCAGTATCATCGAACACAGACTGGGCATTGACCCTTCAGTGCGGTCGAAGAAGCAGAAGCTGCACAAAATGTCTGATGAGAAAACAGAAGCCGCCAAAGCCGAGGTACACCGCTTGCTTGAGGCCAAATTCATCAAACCAGTCGCCTACCCTACGTGGCTTGCTAACGTAGCCATGGTGCAAAAGAAGAGTGGCAAGTGGCGGATGTGCATCGATTTCACTAGCCTCAACAAGGCCTGCCCCAAGGATAATTTCCCGCTGCCTCGGATCGACAAGATCGTCGATAGTGTGGCCGGATGTGAAGTCATGTCACTCCTTGACTGCTTCTCTGGCTATCACCAAATATAAATGAAGGAGGAAGACAAGGCCAGCACCAGTTTCATCACGCCCTTCGGCACGTATTGCTTCGTCAGAATGCCGGAGGGACTAAAGAACGCTGGGTCCACCTTCTCTCGCCTCACGAAGACGGTGCTCGAGAGTCAAGTAGGCCGGAACATTTTCACGTACGTGGACGACATCGTCGTTGCCAGCAAGAACAAAGAGGACCATCTGGCCGACCTCGCAGAAACATTCACGAACATGTGGGACGCACGACTTCACCTAAACCCCGAAAAGTGCGTCTTCGGAGTTTGCCAGGGGAAGATACTGGGCTACCTGGTGTCGCACCGCGGGATCGAGGCCAACCCGACCAAGATCTAGGCCATCATCAACATGACGCCTCCACAGTCAACCAGAGACGTCCAGCGCCTAACAGGCAGATTGGCCGCCCTCAACAGATTTATCTCCAAGTCTGCAGAGCGAAGCCTACCTTTCCTCAAGACGCTACGCGGCGCAAAAGACTTCGTGTGGGGACTAGAGCAAGCGGCAGCCTTCGTTTCACTCAAACAGCACCTGTCAGAGTTGGCAACCCTCACAAGCCCCGACCCCTCGCTGCCTCTGTTGCTCTACATTGCAGCTTCGTCACACGCGGTCAGCGCAGCCTTGGTCCAAGAGCAGGATAGAGAGGGCACAACTCAACAGTGTCCAGTTTATTACGTTTCTGAAGTCCTCACAACTTCCAAATGCAACATGACGGAGTTAGAAAAAATTGCATATGCAGTCGTCATGGCATCGCGTAAGTTGTGCCACTACTTCGAAGCGTTCAAGGTGCGGGTCACCACGGACAGGGGACTCGGGGAATTATTCAGGAACCCGGAAGCGTCCGTTTGTATCGCCAAATGGGCAGTCGAACTCTGAATACCACATCACCTTCGAGCCCAGAACAGCAATCAAGTCGCAAGTCCTTGCAGACTTCATCGTCGACTGGACAGGGCCGGCATGGCAGCAACAAGAGCCCTCGGAAAAAGTATGGACCATCCACTGTGATGGCGCATGGTGCCACGCGGGGGCAGGCGCGGCTATAATCATCACATCACCTACCGGCGTCAAGCACAGATACGCTGCACGCCTCAGCTTCGCTTTGGAATCCGACAGGTGCACAAACAACATAGCAGAATACAAAGCCGTCATCCTGGGTCTTCGCAAGCTGAAAGCACTTGGCGTGGCCACCTGCATAATCAAGACAGACTCCAAAGTCGTTGCTGGTCAGATTGAAAAAGACTATTCAGCAAAAGACCCCGCACTTCTGCAGTATCTTTCGGTCGTCCGCAGTCTTGAGAAACAGTTCAAGGGTTTCACCCTGCAGCATGTGGACCGCTCTAGAAACGAAGAATCTGACGCGTTGGCCAAAGCAGTAGCCAGAGGCGAAGCCCTGCCCTCCGACGTGTTCTACCACGTCATTGGCACTCCAGTCGTCCGCAACCCAGAGGACCTCCAAATAACCACCAATGCCGAGGGCCATCGCATTGTCAATCTCATCATGGCTGAAGACTGGAGGGCCCCAATAACCCTATTCTTGCAAGGATACTACAATCCAGGTGATGTCAACGAGGCCAAGCGCCTCAAATACCGAAGTCAGGACTTCACAATTATCGAGGGCCAGCTATACAAGAAAGGGATCAGTCAACCCATGCTCAAATGTGTCACCGAGACCGAAGGCATCTAGATCCTGCGCGAAGTCCACAGTGGCACTTGCGGCTCTCACTCGGGGCCTAGGGCCCTCGCTGCCAAGGTGATCCATCAAGGTTTCTACTGGCCTGCTATTATCTGCGCCGCAAACCGGGTCACGAGGTCGTGCGAAGCCTGCCAGAAGTTCTCTCCCCGTTCGGGCAACCCCTCGCAATTCACAAAACTGATCGCCCACACATGGTCTCTTCAACGCTGGGGGCTAGACATCGTCGGCCCACTGCCCACAGCCCAAGGAAACCTCAAGTTCACCTTTGTTGTCGTCGAGTATTTTACCAAGTGGATCGAGGCAAGGGCAGTATCCACAATCACGTCGAAGACTGCACAGAAATTTTTCTGGCAAAACATAATCTGCCGATTCGGAGTCCCGTCTGAGCTCACATTTGACAATGGGAAACAGTTCGACAGCTAGGATTTCAGGGATTTTTGCTTCTCCATTGGCACTAAGATAGCCTTCGCCTCAGTATATCACCCACAATCTAACAGCGTTGTGGAGCGCGCCAACGGCAAGATTTTCACTGCCATCAAGAAAATGCTTCTCGACGACAAGAAGGGCAAATGGGCCGACCTGCTACCCGAAGCAGTCTGGGCGCTGAACACGACCGAATGTCGGGCGACTGGGTTCACCCCTTTTCGCCTGCTATATGGATCGGAGGCCATGACCCCGCAGGAAATCAAACACGGGTCACCGCGAACAAGCGCTTCAGCCGTCCCCGACGTAGACGAACTAACCTCTAAAGACCTCATCGATGGAGACCATGTCTTCGCCCTACAGGCCCTCAACAAATACCAAGCTCAAATGAAGGCTTGGTGCGACCACGCCGTCATCCCAAGAGAATTCGACGAAGGGGACCTCGTACTCGTCCGAACAACTCGGACAGAATCACGGGGCAAGCTGGAGCCAAAGTGGGAGGGCTTGTTCATCGTCAAGACGAAGGCGTCCCCCAGCGCGTATAGGCTAACAACGCCATCCGGCGAGGACCTAGAGCATTCCTGGAACATCGAGAATCTCCGCAAATTTTTTGTTTGAATTCTCAGGGCTAACACGCCCTTGTAATTCACCAAACAGTAACATTTCGGCCCGCACTCTTTTCCTCCCGGGGGGTGAGGTTTTTAATGAGGCAGAGCCATGTAATATACCCGCAAAAATCCCCCGCAAAAACTAAGACTATGTCGAAAAAGACCGCATCGATGGTCTTCGGCATTCCACCACACCGAAGTCACCGCGAGGGGAAGCGTTGGCCACCCTCACGTGTGACACTCCGAGCAGAAGTCGCCTAAGGGTGCAGCCGGACTAGCACAATAAGTGCGCAAAATCAAAGTCTTTTCCAAAAGACTCTCCATGCAAAAGTCGCCTAAGGGTGCAGCCGGACTAGCACAATAAGTCCGCAAAATCGAAGTCTTTTCCAAAAGACTCTCCGTGCAAAAGTCGCCTAAGGGTGCAGCTGGACTAGCACAATAAGTGCGCAAAATCGAAGTCTTTTCCAAAAGACTCTCCACGCAAAAGTCGCCTAAGGGTGCAGTCGGACTAGCACAATAAGTGCGCAAAATCAAAGTCTTTTCCAGAAGACTCTCCATGCAAAAGTCGCCTAAGGGTGCAGCCGGACTAGCACAATAAGTGCGCAAAATCGAAGTCTTTTCCAAAAGACTCTCCGCGCAAAAGTTGCCTAAGGGTGCAGCCGGACCAGCACAATAAGTGCGCAAATCGAAGTCTTTTCCAAAAGACTATCCACGCAAAAGTCGCCTAAGGGTGCAGCCAGACTAGCACAATAAGGGCGCAAAATCGAAGCCTTTCCAAAAGCCTCGCCGTGCAGAAGTCGCCTACAAGCGTGGTCGGATCAACGAAGACGCGCAGCCTTATCATACAAATTATGGTCACACATGCACAGCGAGGGCATCCCATATTACATTGGCTCAACCTTCGGGATGATACCCATCTCCCTATAGTTGAACAACATTATCCTCAGTTTCTCACCCTCAAAAAGATTTCGCAGCTCTCCCTCACCCACACTCACCCCAATCGGCGAGAACAACAATTCTCGCTTACCAGTCCCATCCACACGAAGACGCCCACTCTCCATCTCACCACATTGACGCCCACCACTTCGCGACAATCCACTCACCCTCCGTTTTGCCATCGCCCTTCACCGCCTATACCCAGTACTCGCGCCCGGGGGCTCCTCGGAACCCTCCGCACGCGGCGAGGGCTCCGCCACAGCCACATCCAATGCTGTGAAATAATCCAAGTCCTCATCCAAAGACTCCTCCGACCATGCAATCGAACTCCCAGAATCATCAGACTCAAAACACTTAGACACAGAGCCAAATGAATCATCATCAGCAGCCACGGTCGAAGCCGCCACAAAAATAGCATTGTCAGTAGCAGTTGCGTGCGTAGGCCCAAACCCTAGAACCTGCGCAGCAACCGAGGTTCAGTATCACACAGACAAAATTCACAAACTCCTTAACACCTACTCAGCCACCTGCGAGGGCCCAGCCGCTGCTGTGGGGTCCTCGGCCGCCGGCTCAGCAGCCGGTTCGGCCACCACCTTCAGGGCGTCTTCGCCAGTGGGCGCAGGGGCTGGTGCGGGTTCTTCGCCGGCCGCAGCGGGCGCAGGGGTCGCCGAGGGGCCTTCACCGGCATCCGAGGGCGGCACCGGATCGACCTCCGTGGCCTCGAGCAGCGCGCTGTCCAGACCAACAAGGTCCTCGACGTCTTCGTAACGAGCCATCTGCAGCAACAACACACTCATTCAGCAAAGCCACACATACCCACACATATAGCCACACATACCCACACATATAACCACGAGGCCTTCACCTGCTCTATTGCCCGGTCGGACCGCTCCATGACCGCCTCTCGGCCGTGCGGACCCCACATCCTATCAAACAGTGCCCCCGCCGACTGCTTCACCATGGGGTCTTCGACCTTGAAGATTTCACGTTCAAATTTTCGTCCGCTTGGTCGAAGACCTCGTAATGCCTGCACCCCTCGCGGGACAAAGCATTCATGGCCCCCTCGCAGGTGACGAGGGAGGAGAAGGACATGAAACCCGTCACAATGGTCGGGAGCACTAGCAGCTCCTCCTGCAACCATTCGAGGAAGCGAAGGCCCGCTTCTTGGCCGGGCACTTCGAAGTCAGTAGTCCGTGCACCCAGCTCGCGGTACGCGTCCACGAACTACGCGTGCGTCCGCTCGACCTCCACGCGCGTCGAGGTCTCAGCCTTGTCCACGTGGTTGCGCAGGGCGTCGAACCTCGCCTCCAGCTCCTCGGCGCGTTGGCGGGCGAGACTGCCCTCCGCCCGCGCCACTTTGGCCTCGGCCTACACAGCCTGCGCATTAGCGATGGCCTTGTTCGCCTCACTCCTCTCCTCCGCCAGCTGGCGCCGGAGATCCGTCTTCTCGGCCTCCATGGCGGCCACCTTCTCCAATAGCCTGCGATTTTTGCTTTCTACGGCCGACTTCTCCCGCACAGCATCCGCATGAGGTGCCCGGAGATGCTCGACCTCGGCGGCAACGTCCACAGTCAAAGCACCCAACGCGACGAGGTCGGCGAAGTTGGCCGCCTAACATAAACCCATGAGACCCAAACCCTCATAAAAACAACAAGCATCGAAGTCCAACACAACTTACCTGCTTCAGCTACTGTGACAGCTGCTGTGACACCTCCCTCAGTCGCTGAGACATGGAGCCCGCCACGTCCTTAGCGGTAGCGGCCGACAAAATCTCGCCGCTCGCGCAGAAAGTGGCCCACGGGTCCCGTGCGGCTTCCTTCGCCCCTGCCACTGCCGTTGGCGAATTGGTCGTCACCGGAGGCGGGACAACGGCCAGTTGCCCTTCACCCGAACCTGCACCACGATACCGGTTAAAGACCTCGTCGAGCCAAAAAAAGGGAGTTTTAACTTACCAACAAGATAATCCTCGACACTAATGTCCGTGCCGAAGTCTGCAACACGTCGCGCCAGTGAAGGCGGCCTTCATCCTTTCACGAGCCCGCCTAGGGGTGGCTTGCTCCTGCCAAGGGCGGCAGCCTTCGCACTGGCCGACGCCTTGCTGGGCAAAGGGGTGGCCGGCCTCGCAGCCGGCGCCGGTTTGCTACCACCAGCGGCAGCAGCCTTCACGCTCCCCCGCGCCCTTTTCGCCTCGCGCATGGGATCCGCGATTCGGACGACCGCCCGGCATTTCTGCGCAGTGTCTTGACAGTCCCTCTCTATCACTGCCGATACAACAGCAGCAATATTCCGCCCGTAAGGAAAAACCTTTAGTTCGCGAGCCATGCAAGACGTAAAGAAGTCCTCGCCAGCCGCACGGGGGATCAGAACATTCTTGGGCCATCGACCCCCGGTAACCTCCAGCATTCGCGCCGAAGACTCCCGGAGCTCGGGCGAAGACATCCTTCCCCCGACGGCTGCGCATGTCCCCATCAGATCCACAGCAAAACTATCAGAGACCCCCACTCCCCCAACTGCAGTACCTAATTTTCTCTTCTTAGTGGCCGGGGCAGCCCCTGCGAAGGCCTTTCCTCGGTCACGTCCACCGGTTTCTTCCCGCGGCGGTCGGCAGCGTCTTCCCATGGATAACCACCGTATGGCAAGCGGTTTAGTTCGAAGACCCGATTCATTCTAACGTTGGCCCCATGGATATCCCAGCTCCGCAGACCCTCTGTTCTCGGCACATAGCGCCCCACAATCCTCGCCGCACCGTCTTCCGCTTCACGCACGAATGCGGCGGGATCCCGGCCATGCAGATCCAGCGCGAAGGCAGGACACCGCACCCGCTGCCCGCCCAAGGAGGGCATCTCGCGAAGGCATACTTCGCCCGATGCCCAGCCTTGTGCCAAGGGCCATACCCCATACCCGATGAATTCCTCAACTAAATCGCGCCCGCTACTCATGCGGGCAGCGCACCGAAGGGCTCCTTCGTATTCATCATCCTCCGCCACCTCAAATTGCGGGTACGCCACATAATAATGGGAGCACATCACGGCCACAGGGAGCCCTGGGTGGTCTTCGACTTCGCCTTCAGAAACATAAAACTAGAAGTCCCACCAGTTGCCCCACTTGTTGCGCGCACAAGGAACTAACTCCACGACTTCCATCGAAGTCTTTCCGGTCCTCGGCGTAAACGTGCACGATCCAAACTGTGCAATCTTGTGTCCAATTTTCCTTTTCTGCCAATGCAGACAGTAATGTTTGGCGAAGACCTCCACAGACGGCTGACCACCATACGAAGTCGCTGCCCAGACATACTTCGCCAGGGCCACCACGGCATTCGGCGTCAGCTGGTGGACCTGGACCTCAAACCTCTGCAGGACCTCCGCCACAAAGCGATGCGCGGGCAGACGAAGGCCAGCGGTGAAAAACGCCTCAAACACGACCAACTCGACCTCGGGCTCGGGGACCTCTTCTGCCCCCGGGACACGCCCCACTCCACTGCCAAAATAGCCAAGCTGCTGCATATCCTGAACGCGGACCGAGGAAATCCGCGAAACACCGAATTCCACCGTATCGCCCGGTCACAGCTCCTCCTCCGCCACATTGCTCAAGGTATCCTCGGACGATGCGCCTACCGGCGGTGAGTTTGTAGCAGACGAGGAAGAAGACGACATGGCTACGTACCATCGGCGGCGGCGAGCGGTCTGCTTGACGCGGGCCAGATCTCCGGCGAGCAGGAGCAAGGAGGGTAGGCGAGCGAGCGAACGATTTCAAATGGAGGCTAGGGTTTTGCGGCGCACAGAAAGAAAACCTGAACCGCGCCGCCTCACCCATTTTTATACACAGGACGTGACGCTTCGGGAAACCCACAGTCCAACAATACCGCGTCCATCAACGGTCACATCAAAAAACCCCTGCGGAACCACTTCGAGCGAGGGCAGCGTCTCCACCATCTAGCGATGTCTTCGGCACCAGATGACTTAGTCGAACTGGTCCCTCAGAGGGCAAATGTTGGGGCGAAGGCGAAGACGCCACCCTTCGCTCCAGCCTTCGTCAATCTCGTCGCACCAACGGAGGCAATACGACCGGCGGGGTCCACCCTTCGTCCTCTACCCTACAAGACGAAGGCCTACGACGACGTTGCCCCGTCCCACGTCCTCACCCGACCACGAGGCCCACGAGGGATTCGGCCCATTGTAACAGGCCCTGCGCAGCTTCTGTGTGTTACGAGCTCGATTTGTAATAGCTTTTCTGTAATGACAGTCTGTAACCCTCCTTTATGGGAATGTTCTAGGGATTGTCCAGGTGCCTGAGGGTACATGCGTCCTTACATCGAGACATTGGCACTCAGGCACCTATAAATACCCCCAGTACAGTGCCCTTGAGAGGCTGGATTAATAGAGCAATTGACATCCCATGTTAAACTTTGCTTGCACTCTTTCCACTTCCCCGCTGGATCTGCTTGCCCAAGAAAGCAAGTTCCGACATCATATCCAGGCATAAATCCAAACTGACAAAGATCTAGGCTAACTCTTTCCTTATTAAGAAATATATTGTTTTTGTGCCACCTACAAGGGCATCTGACAGTGTTGGTTAAGGACAAGGAGAATACGTGGTCCACAAAATCTTTGGTCTTGGCTACCCAATCATCAGAATGACGTTCATTTCTACTCCAGCCATTGTACATCTATGCACGATCTTCAGTTATGTCTGAGACTGTTAAACCGAACCATATCATAAAAACATTATTCAACTTTGTTAAGGGTTTCGGTCCTATATGTATAGGTAAGGATAGGTTCTAAACCCACAGCAAGCTAGCAGGACCAAAAAAATTCGGCAGCATAACCTCACTGCCACTAAACAATATATTACGTATATATAAAACACAAAATGATATACTATTAATCAAATCAAACTAAGTACCACATACCATAATAATGCAACAATTCTACGTACCAATATAATGTACTTGTAAAACCAATAATATAATATTAATATGAAATTAATGCCACAAATACAATATGCCACTAATACCTAAACCACATACACCAATAATATATTAATGAAATCAAATTAAACAATAACACTAATCAAATACACAAATCAAACAAACATAATTACAAATATATACTAATCACACACAGAAATGAAACAAACATAATTACAAATATATACTAATCACACACACAAATCAAACAAATATAATTACAAATATGCACTAATTTCGGCGGCAATTAAATAACGGTCGCTGAAAATATGAAATAAAATACGAAAAAACAACCCATGGATGGCGACGAGCTTGGCGACGATGGCGGAGTGGTGGGAGGAGTAGAGCTTCGCGCCGGCGGCGGTGGACGACGGTGGCGACGGCGAGCGGCGCTGGCGGCGTCGGACGGCTGGGACAGGGCGCGGCGGGCGGGTGGCGCTGCGGCGGCCGCGCGGGTAGGGACAAGGGCAGGGGAGGGCGGCCACGGCCGGCGACGGCGGAGCAGACGCGAGAGCGGCGGCGCGGGAGCGAGACAGAGAGCGGCGGTGTGAGGAGAGAAAGAGAGAAGATAGAAAGAGTCGGGAAGCCATTATTATAGCTTTATTTTCGGTGGCCTGGGCTCTGGCCGCCGAAAATAAGAGCTTATTTTCGGCGGCTGTGTTAGAGACCACCGAAAATAAGATTATTTTCGGCGGCTGTGTCAGTGGCCGCCAAAAATAACCTTATTGTCGGTGGCTCAGCGATGCCGCCAAAAATAGTGACTTGTTTTTGGCGGTCGGGCTCTGGCCGCCGAAAATAAAACTGGCTGCCGAAAATGCCTGTAGCTGTTATTGTGATTTGTCAATTAATACCAGTTGAAGCACCAAATTGATACTCCCCTAAATGAGTGTTCTCCTTTAGAAAGAACTTTCTCCCCCTTTAGGGACGAAGAAAAACTTCCCCCTAACAGACATCTTCTACTTAGGAAAAAACATGTGAGAAATGGAGGTGCAGGACATGATTTAAATAGAGTAACTTCCTTTATGCATAGGTAACAAAATATGAGTCAACAATATATGCATTTATAGCAGCATGGGAAGTATAAGATATGAAATGTAGTCTAACCAAATATCGGAGAAGACATGAAAATGAAGCTAAATGTAGTCTCAGAGTTATCAATTGAAAATCAATGGCGGACCATTTGAAGACAAATGGTAGGCTTGTGAGACATAAGAATTCTTGCAGATTTACAGTGGAAGCTTGTTGTCTTTCTCCGGGGACTTCATTTTCCTTACAATGAGACTACTACATGAAATAGACTCGAAAAATGTATTAGTCTTAAAGTCTTAGATTATAGAGTAACCTCCCCCTGAAAGTGTGCATACACGTTTTGAATACTTGTAGGAGACATGCACTTTGATTTGATATTAAGAGGGGCAAATTATCTATAATCTGAGCTAGGCACATATAAGTTAAATGATACCAATTGTAGGATATAAGTTTCTGAAGCATTAGTGTCATTTACTTAGGGATGTTGAATAAGCTATGTGTCGTGCTTAATTAAATATTTTAGACCATGTAAGTTTGCTCAAGATTATGAATTAAAAACAAGCAATCCTACCATGTGATTTACCTAGTATGCATGCATTGTTAATCTCAAATAAGTACAAAATGAAATACTAGGCATGAAAGGTAAAACTAGATACAAGAAAATAGATACGCATATATAAAAACAAGAAATACAACCATTCTAGTTACCTTAGTCATGGGTGGGGAAATTTCGGTCCAAAATATTCACTAATCCACTTGGCAATAAACTTGATCCAATATGATGTATCCCATGATATACATCCCAAATTTGCCAAGTCTCCAAATTTCCCGTCGTCCTTCGAACTACTCACTTCCCTTTCAGGATCCAAACCTTCTTCGTGCTTTTCATGGTAGAAATTATTTCCTTTGGCACCCAGATGCGTTTGGCCCCCTTTCCTTTGTTGGCTTGCTTGTTGGCATTGATTGCTATCACCTTTTCATTCTTTGTCTTCTTGATCAAATATGGTGTAGCAGTCTTTTTGTCCACCTTGTTGATGTAGGTGTTGAAGATTTTGCTTGTTGGCTTTTGCTTGAGCTTTTGCTTTTGCTTATCCCCGGTCATTGCCTTACATTGGAAAGACTTATGGCCTTCCATGTGGCATAGCCTACAAATCACGATTTCTCCCTCCATAGGCTTGTTCACTCCCGTAGTGGTGTTATCTTGTGGAGGTCGGATTTGTTTGGCTTTGCCTTTCTTGTCACACAAAGCCTTGCCAAGGCGAGCCACTTCTTGCCTTAATTGCTCATTTTCCTTTGCAGCCTCATCCAAACATGTTTCTACAACAATATTCTCAACAAGAACTTGGTTACAGGAGTTAGAATCATCAATTAAATCAAAGCAAGAAGTAGAAGCATCCTTTTTAATAATTTCAGGAATTTCAACTAAAGATGCTCCTAGGGAGCTATCAATGTTTTCTAGCTTAGTAGTTAGCTCATTGTTGTGTATGCTAAGAATTTCCATTTTCTCTAGCAAATTTTCAATAGCTTCTTGAGAGCTAGCTAACTTAGCCTTAAGTTTTTCATTCTTTTTAATAAGGCTATCATCGATAGCTGTGGATGTAGCACTAGACTGTAATTGCTCAATTTTAGTTGATAGCTCACAATTCAAATTTGCAAAAGCTTCAAATTTTTCTAGCAAACCTTTATAGTCATTTTGAGAGCTAATCAACTTATTTTTCAAAGTTTTAAGTTGAGCCTTTTGTTTAGTGCATACATCTTAAAAAAATTTAACGGCTTCTGCAAGCTCATCTACGGAGGGCTTTCCCTCACCTTCATCATCTCTACTACTTTCATCACTAGAGGATGGAATACTCATTTTACTTCTTGCCATAAGGCACTTGCATGATGACCGTGATGACCGTGATGAGGATCGGTGGCTGCGCGTCCTTGGAGGTTCATCTTCGCTTGAAGAATCGTCCCAAGTTTTGACACTTGTTAGTGCCTTGCCTTTGCTCCTCTCCTTTTTGGGTTCGACCATAGTTGGACAGTTGTCCCTAAAGTGGCCCTTCTCCCCACATGCGAAGCATCCTCTCTTTCTTTGCTTTTTCCTGTCAATGTTAAAGAGAAGATCTTCTACCTGCAGGGGCACACCCATTAGATTAATCTTGTAGATCATCCTCATTACCTTTCCGACGCGTCGGATTATTTCTTCGTCCTCGGAGGATGATGTTGATGGTTGATTATCTTCTTCATCATCATTTTCTTCTCCCTCCTCTTCTTCACTTGAGGAGCTTGGAGTGGGAGCCTTCTTTTTACCCTTCCTTTCATCACATGCAAAAGCATATGGCCTAGAGGAAGTTGGCTCCTCTCCCCGACACATCTTTCGTGACATCTCAAAGGCCACGATTTTCCCAATCACGATGGTCGGGGTCATTGTACTCAAGTCCTCCATGTTGTGAAGAATGGTGATGATGCTCCCATATCTTTGTTGTGGTAGCAGGGAGATAATCTTCCTCACAATGTCCGCATCACTCTCAAGATTTTTAGATGGTTTCATCCGGTCACGAGTGACTCTCCAAACACCTAGATCAATGGCCTCTAGGTAACAAGCCATTCTAGCACTGTAATATGGGAAGTTAGTGTCGTCGAAGTGTGGTGGCCTATGGGTATACATCCCTTCCTCTAAAAAGCGTCAGCTCTTTTAGCGGTGAAGCTAAAGTGTTTCAAATGAGCCAAACCAGGCTTTGATACCAATTGAAGGAAATGGGTGACGCCTAAGAGGGGGGGTGAATTAGGACTTCTAAAACTTTCACTAAACTAGGCCACAAATAAATCCCTAGAACAAAACCTATGCAAATAATCAAACTAGAATGTGCAAACTATGTTTTGTCTAAGTGTTGCTATCTCTACCGCAATGGCTAAGTTTCAATCTACACTATATAAGTATAAAGATAGGATTGAAACTTAAATGCTTAATATAAATGCGGAAGCTTAAAGAGCAAGGTAGAGATGCAAACTCTCGTGGATGACAGGTGCACCGGACTGTCCGGTGGTGCACCAGACATGCCACATGTAATAGACGTTGAAGATAGCCGTTGGAGCTTCCAAAGATGGCGCACCGGATATGGCGCACCGGACATGGCACACCGGACATGGCGCACCGGATGGTCCAGTGTGCACCGGACAGCCCATGCTCGCTCGTCGTATTTTGGTCATAACTTTTAGCTCCGAACTCTGATTTCGATGGTCTTGTACTTTTTGGAAAGCTTATGAAACTCTCTACATCCCAGAGTTGAAGCCATATCAGTTTGAGCAAATTTGGCACACCGGACAGTCCAGTGTGCACAGGACATCTCATATGCTGCTGCAGTTTTTCAGCAATTCCGACTTCGTGTTGTGGGCATAACTTTTAGCTCCAAACTCCAATTTTGATGATCTTGGACTTTTTGGAAAGCTTATAAAATTATCTACATCTCAGAATTGAAGCCATGCTAGTTTGAGTAGATTTGATTTTGTGAAACACTTCCAATTCAGTCAGCCCTTCCCCTCAACTTTGTCAACTTCACTTTTGTTTTGTAGCTTTGTATCTCACTTCTACTTCTTGATGTGTTGGACTCTTAGCATGTATAAAGTATCTTCAATATGACTTTGTAATGTCTTTGTTGGTACTCTAGAATAGGGGTACCCCATGCTACAGTATTAAGGCACAGTACCCACGTGTCTATCCCTAGACGTGTGATAAACAGCGTCCGATCCCACCACATGGACGACTCCGGGGCCACCATGTGTCCAGAGAAAGTAACATATACCACGATATCACCAGTGGATCCGGACCCCATGGACAGTGCCGAACCCCAGCATACATAGCTCGGACCCCCGGGTACGGCCCAGGACCTCCACGGTATCCCGTATGGGACCCGGACCCCACTAAGTGAGGTCTGGGCCACCCACGGCAAGGTCCCAGGATGGTGAATACCCTGACCTAGGTCAGGGATGTACATGGGTCCGGCGCTTACGCTTGTCAGGACTTTAACCAGGGTGCTTCCGCTCCCCGCTCAGGCGGAGACCCGATGCTGCCACGTGGCCTAGTGCCCATGACGTAAGCCAGCGGGCGGAGCCTGACGTAAGGCCTCTGGGCCACGCGATCTTTACATTTATTGCGGAAAAGACGCGTCGCCTGCCTGCCCTTCTGACAAGTGATGTGCCGCCTCGGCATTTAATGTGCCCCGTCCACTCCGCTGGCAGGGGACGACCAGGCCACCCTATAGGCAGCGTGCCTGTCCAATTCGACAGCGGGTGTGCGCCCATACCACCACGCGCGCGCCA
The DNA here is from genome assembly GCF_902167145.1 of Zea mays. Taxonomy (NCBI): domain Eukaryota; kingdom Viridiplantae; phylum Streptophyta; class Magnoliopsida; order Poales; family Poaceae; genus Zea; species Zea mays. The sequence continues at coordinate 29,784,747 of NC_050099.1, read as the reverse complement.
TGGCCATCATGACTTGTACGTTGCCAGGGAAGCTTCTGCGGCAAGCCAATACTATGGAGATCGCAGATATCAGGGCACGAGGAGATTGCACTGGATTAATGGCTCCAAGTACTACACCCGTTATGTTCCTGGGCCCAAATGTCAGGGCTCAACGTTCTTGTACGTGCCCCCCTTGAGCTATAAAAGGGTAGGCATGCGGACAGACTCATTCAGACCCAAGTCATTCAAGACACAACTCAAGCTCACGAGCAATACAACACACAGTGGAGTAGGGTATTACGCTGCGGCGGCCCGAACCACTCTAAACTCTTGCGTGTTCTTGTGTTCATCCCCAAATCTCACAACAAGCAAAACATTTAGGCCCCTCCTCATCTTAGGATTTAGGGCTGGTGCACTCCGCCACCCGACCGGAGATTTCCTCTCTGACATTTGGCGCGCCAGGTAGGGGGCCAATATTAGGTTTTTGCTTGTTTTTCTGCTCGGCGTCATGGTTCACATCGTTGAGCACCGCGACGTGGTCGCGGGGGACTTCTTCATGGAGGAGGAGGCTGCATCTTCTGCGCCATTGAGCTCCAGCCGCCCGGCACTTGGAGCAGCTGCTGTGCGCTCCGCACGGCAGCACACGCCTACACAGGCGTCCTGAACTCCATTGAGGGTTGCTCCCGCCGGGGCACTTTCTGCAGCCAGGGAGTTGTTGCGTCACCCACCAAGCCCCGCGACCTCACCAGGGGCTATGAAGCAGTCGCGCGACAACGTAGATCGCCTCCTTGGCATGGTGCACTCTGGCCCGGCTAAGTCCAAGCCTCGACCATCCCGGGGCTAGCACGAGGCATCGACCTCGGTGCGTTCACCCTCGGTGAGGGCTACGCCGACCGGAGATCTACGTGTGGAACTCAACCACAGGCGTGCGGTAGAAGACGCACAAGCCTCTCTGGAAAGGCTAGAGGACCTGTGGAGCAAGCTCAACCGCAGGCGGTCGAGCGAGAATGCCCGTATCTCACTGGAGAGGGCGCGTGAGCGTCGCCAAAACCCCGAGGGTCGCAACCTCGAACAAGACTTTGATGCGGTCACACCGCAGACCCTAAGGGGTGCTCGATCCCATACGGGTGTCCCGTTGCTGGTGTGGGCTGCGCCGCCCTAGCGATCCATCTCCACGCGGCAACATGGCCATCCAAGTTCTGGCCACACCTGCCAGAGAAGTACGACGGTACAACAAACCCGTCGGAATTCCTGCAGGTCTACGTCACCGCCATTACGGCAGTAGGTGGGGACGCCGCCGTGATGGCGACCTACTTCCATGTAGCTTTGTCTAGGCCAGCCCGAACTTCGCTCATGAACCTAGCCCCAGGGTCCATCTGCTCCTGGGAAGAGCTCTGCGCACAGTTCATGGCGAACTTCGCCAGCGCTTACTAGCAGCATGGTGTGGAGGCACACCTCCATGCAGTGAGGCAAGAACCCGGGGAGACCCTCTGAGCGTTCATTTCTCGCTTCACCAAGGTACATGGGACAATCCCTCGTATCTCAGATGCTTCCATCATCACAGCTTTCCGCCAGGGAGTGTGTGATGAAAAGATGTTGGGGAAGTTGGCCACGCACGACGTGGAACTTGTCTCCACTCTCTTCGCTTTGGCCGACAAGTGCGCTAGGGCCGCTGAGGGCCATGCGTGGCACTCGGCACCATAGACCGGGGCCGCCCCGACGGGTGGCTCGGGTGCCGTCGTTCAGGACGGCAAAAAGAAGAAGAAGAAGAAGAACCGCGGCCATGAGAAACTGCAGTTAGCCACCCCGATTGTCGCAGCCGCGACAAGGGGCTGGGGCGAGCGCAATAAGCGCCCCCGGCCACAGGGAGGCAACAGAGGTTCGTGCCCAGTGCACCCCAATGCTCGCCATAGCGCCTCGAAATGCCGTGAGATCATCAAGCTTAAAACGCGTCAGCGAGCGACGTGGGCAGTCGTCTAAGGACAGCTCCCCGCCCCATCACCGGCCTGGTAAGGAGAGGGTCGACTACGACGAAGTGGCTGCGGGAGAGCGAGAACTCGGGTATCAATCGCCCAAGGGGGACCTCAAGGACGTCTTCACTGGAGGTTCTGACTCTGGAGATGACAGCGACCGCTGCAAGACGTTGTACGTCATGTATGGCGGGAGCTGGGAGCTCACCTCCCGCAGGAACGTCAAGTCCCTGTGCCGTGTGGCCCTGTCGGCAACTCCAGGGGTCCCGAAGGCCGCCCCTACATCAACGATGGAGAAGCCCCACCATCTCCTTTGAGGCATCCTGAAGGAAACGGGTGACGCCTAAGAGGGGGGGGGTGAATTAGGACTTCTTAAACTTTTACTAAACTAGGCCACAATTAAATCCCTAGAGCAAAACCTATGCAAGAATCAAAACTAGAATGTGCAAACTAGGTTTTGTCTAAGTGTTGCTATCTCTACCGCAAAGGCTAAGTTTCAATCTACACTAAATAAGTATGACAACAAGATTGAAACTTAAATGCTTAATATAAATGCGGAGTGTAAAGAGCTAAGTAGAGAAGCAAACTCTCGTGGATGACGCCGGTATTTTTACCGAGGTATCCGGAACCGCGCAAGGTCCCGACTAATCCTCGTTGGTGCCCCTACGCACAGGGAAGCCCACGCGAGGGCCAAGCACCTCGGTCGAGTAACTCCGTAGAGAGCCGCGGGCCTTCTCCACGCGCAAGTGGTGCTCCGCTTCCGGCTCCTCTCGGACGCTCCCCGCCGTCTCCACTATCGAGCTTCCGGCCGAAACGCCGCGGGCCTCGTTCCCTCCGGTACACGGTGGCGGCCGTGACACAAACACGGTTGTCACGGTCTCGCAAGACTCTCGCCCCACTCGGTACAATTACAACGGCTCGCGCAAGAGCCGAGGGGTTGTGAGGTTTATCTAAACTCACTCAACTAACTAGGATTCACCTAGAGCAAGCGCTAAAGCGGTCTAACTAACCTAAGCACTTCGCAAAGTACCTATGCTAATCACCGAGTGATTCTATTAAGCACTTGGGTGTTTGAGCACTTGGAAATATGCACTATGTGTATTGGAATGTTGCTTGGGCTCTCACACTAGAGAATGGCCGGTTGGGGTGTTATTTATAGCCTCCACACCCTCAACTAGCCGTTGGACAGAAAGCAGCAGCTTTCTGTCGTCGGGTGCACCGGACAGTCCGGTGCACCACCGGACACTGAACAGTAGATGTCCGGTGCGCCTATGTCAGCCGACCGTTGGCGTCTGTAGCAGTCGACCGTTGGATCCGACCGTTGGATTCGACCGTTGCCGTCTGCCCGTTGGCACACCGGACAGTCCGGTGCACACCGGACAGTCCGGTGCTACAGCCCGAGAGCGCCTACCTGCGGCCTCTCTGCGCAGACCGTCCGGTTGTCCCACCGGACAGTCCGGTGCACACCGGACAGTCCGGTGCACACCGGACAGGTACTGTGCACTGTCCGGTGCGCCACCAGGCGCTGGCTGACAGCCCTCTTCTCAGGTTTCTTTGCTGATTTCTATGGGCTTCTTTTGTTCTTGAGTCTTGGACTTCTATGCATCTTTTTATGTCTTCATTTGAGGTGTTGCATCCTCATTGCCTTGGTCCAATCCTCTTCGCATCCTGTGAACTACAAACACAAACACTAGAAACCTTATTAGTTCACGGATTGTGTTGTTCATCAAACACCAAAACTCAATTAGCCAAAAGGCCCGGGGTCCATTTTCCTTACAATCTCCCCCTTTTTGGTGATTGATGACAACACAACCAAAACAAGCAAATAATACAAGTATTTGAATTAAAAAGTGCAATCCACTTGCTAGAATGCATGATTGTCCCCTCAATGTGACATTATGGACTTAAGCCTCCCCCTAACTCCATAATTCACTTACTTCCTATTTTTGGACCAAATAACCAAAACCACTTGAAAAGTCATTTGTAGATATAAAATTTTAAATTGGTGGTGTTTGGTGTTTGATATAGTTTTCATTGCTTTGGCCCCTAAACTTCTCCCCCTTTGGCATCAACCACCGAAAAGGAAGACATTAAAAGCATGTAGGAAGTAAATAAAAGCTTGCCCTCAACAAATGATATCACTAGAAGTATATTAAATTAAGCCATGAATGATACCACTTGTAGATCATGAAAGATACCATGAGTAGGAGTTCCTCAAAAGATTATTTCTCCTAAATGAGTATTCTCCTTTGGAAAGAGTTTTTCTCCCCCTTTAGAGATGAAGAAATACTCCCCCTGACAGAGATCCTCTACTTAGGAAAAAGCATGTGAAAATTAGAGGTGCAAGACATGATTTGAAAAGACTGACTTCCCTTATGCATAGGTAACAGAATATGAGTTAACTACTTATGCATTTTTAGCAACATGGAAGCATATGATATGAAATATAGTCTAATCAAATATTGGAGAAGACATGTAAATGATACTGAAAGTAGTCTCAAAAGCTACCAATTGAAGATCAATGGCGAGCTTGAGAGACATGAGAGTTCTTGGAGATTTTGCAGTGGAAGATTGTTGCCTTTCTCAGGGGACTCCATTTTCCTTACAATGAGACTATCACATGAAATAGACTTGAAAAGGTGTTAGTCTCAAAGTGTTAGATTATAGAGTAACCTCCCCCTAAAGGTGTGCATACAAGTTTTGAATACTTGTAGGAGACATGCACTCTGATTTGATATCAAGAGGGGCAAATTATCCATAATCCTAACTTTGGCACATATAAGTTAAATGATACACTTGTAGGAATCAAAAATTTTCAAATTATGCATCATTTATTATGGAGTGATATAAAAGCAATGTGCCATTCTTAACTAAACATTTTGAGCCATGTAGGTTTGCTTAAGAGTATGAATTAAGAACAAGCAATCCTACCATATGATTTACCTAGTATGCATGATTTTAGACAAAAGTACATAACAAATGTAATACTAGGCAAGAAAGGTAAACTAGATAAAAGGTAAATAGATACGCATATCTAAAAACGAAGAATACAATAAAACTAGTTACCTTAGTCATGGGTGGGAAATTTGAGTCCAAAATTTTCACTAACCCACTTGGCAATTAACTTGATCCAATATGATGTATCCCATGATATACATCCCAAATTTGCCAAGTCTCCAAATTTCCCGACGACCTTTGGTTCACTCACTTCCCTTTCGGGATCCAAACCTTCTTGGTGCTTTTCATGGATGAAATTATCTCTTTTGGCACCCAGATGCGTTTGGCCCCCTTTCCTTTGTTGGCTTGCTTGTTGGCCTTGATTGCTATCACCTTTCCATTCTTTTTCTTCTTGATCAAATATGGTGTAGCGTCCTTTTTGTTCACCTTTTTGATGTAGGTGCTGGAGATTTTGCTTGATGGCTTTTGCTTGAGCTTTTGCCTTTGTTTATCCCCGGTCATCGCCTTGCATTGGAAAGACTTGTGGCCTTCCTTGTGGCATATCCTACAAATCACAGTTTCTCCCTCCATAGGCTTGTTCACTCCCGCAGTGGTGTTATCCTGTGGAGGTTGGATTTGTTTGGCTTTGCCTTTCTTGTCATACAAAGCCTTGCCAAGGCGAGCCACTTCTTGCTTTAATTGTTCATTTTCCTTTGCAACCTCATCCGTACATGTCTCTATAACAATATTCTCAACAGCGACTTGGTTGCAGGTGTTAGAATCATCAATTAAATCACAGCAGGAAGTAGAAGCATCTTTCTTAATTATTTCAGATATTTCAACTAAAGATGCTGCTGGGGTGCTACCAATGCTTTCTAGCTTAGTAGTTAGCTCATTATTGTGTATGCTAAGAATTTCCATTTTCTCTAGCAAATTTCCAATAGCTTCTTGGGAGCTAGCTAACTTAGCCTTAAGTTTTTCATTCTTTTTAATAAGGCTATCATCGGTAGCAGTGGATGGAGCACTAGATTCTAATAGCTCAATTTTAGTTGATAGCTCACTATTTAAGTTTGCAAAAGTTTCAAATTTTTCTAGCAAACCTTTGTAATCATTTTGAGAGCTAACCAACTTATTTTTCAAATTTTTAAGTTGAGCTTTTTGCTTAGTGCAAACATCCTGAAAAAATTCTACGGCTTCTGCAAGCTCATCTAGAGAGGCCTTTCCCTCACCTTCATCATCACTACTACTTTCATCACTAGAGGATGGAATGCTTTTGTTACCTCTTGCCATAAGGCATTTGTGTGAGGTCCGTGATGATCGTGACGAGGACCGGTGGCTGCGCGTCCTTGGAGATTCATCTTCACTTGAAGAGTCATCCCAAGTTCTAACACTTGTGAGCGCCTTGCCTTTGCTCCTCTCCTTTTTGGGTTTGGCCATATTTGAACAGTTGTCCCTGAAGTGGCCCTTCTCCCCACATGTGAAGCATCCTCTCTTCCTTTGCTTTTTCCTGTCAATGTTAAAGAGAAGATCCTCGACCTGCAGGGGCACACCCATTAGATTAATCTTGCGGATCATCCTCATTACCTTTCCGACGCGTCGGATTGTTTCTTCGTCCTCGGAGGATGATGTGCATGGTTGATTATCTTCATCATCATCACTTTCTTCTTCTTCTTCCTCTTCTTCGCTTGAGGAACTTGGAGTAGGAGCCTTCTTTTTGCCCTTCCTTTCATCACATGCAAAAGCATATGGCCTTGAGGAAGTTGGCTCCTCTCCCCGACTCATTTTTCGCGACATCTCAAAGGCCGCGATTTTCCCAATCACAATGGTCGGGGTCATGTTGCTTAAGTCCTCCATGTTGTGAAGGATGGTGATGATGCTCCCATATCTTTGTTGTGGTAGCAGGGAGATAATCTTCCTCACAATGTCCGCATCACCTAGCTTATTAATGCCAATAGAATTGAGCTCATTGATAATTAGATTCAAGCGAGAATACATGTCTCTAACAAGCTCATCATCTTTCATAGCAAAAGAATTATACTCATTTAAGACTAGGCAATGTTTTTGCTCACGGACATTGGATGTGCCGTCATGGAGCTCATGCAATTTTAGCCAAATCTCATTAGCAGTTTTCAGGGTAAATACTTGATTGAAAATATCCATGCTAAGAGATTCATACAAGCAATTTTTGGCTCTAGCATTTAAATGAATTTCTTTTTCTTCACTCGTGGTGGGTTTCTCGGGATTCTTGAGGGGTTTCATCCCGTCACGAGTGACTCTCCAAACACCTAGATCAACGGCCTCTAGGTAACAAGCCATTCTAGCACTATAATATGGGAAGTTAGTGCCGTCGAAGTGTGGTGGCCTATGGGTATCCATCCCTTCCTCTAAAAAGTGTCGGCTCTTTTTAGCGGTGAAGCTAAAGCGTTTCAAATGAGCCAAACCGGGCTTTGATACCAATTGAAGGAAACGGGTGACGCCTAAGAGGGGGGGGTGAATTAGGACTTCTTAAACTTTTACTAAACTAGGCCACAATTAAATCCCTAGAGCAAAACCTATGCAAGAATCAAAACTAGAATGTGCAAACTAGGTTTTGTCTAAGTGTTGCTATCTCTACCGCAAAGGCTAAGTTTCAATCTACACTAAATAAGTATGACAACAAGATTGAAACTTAAATGCTTAATATAAATGCGGAGTGTAAAGAGCTAAGTAGAGAAGCAAACTCTCGTGGATGACGCCGGTATTTTTACCGAGGTATCCGGAACCGCGCAAGGTCCCGACTAATCCTCGTTGGTGCCCCTACGCACAGGGAAGCCCACGCGAGGGCCAAGCACCTCGGTCGAGTAACTCCGTAGAGAGCCGCGGGCCTTCTCCACGCGCAAGTGGTGCTCCGCTTCCGGCTCCTCTCGGACGCTCCCCGCCGTCTCCACTATCGAGCTTCCGGCCGAAACGCCGCGGGCCTCGTTCCCTCCGGTACACGGTGGCGGCCGTGACACAAACACGGTTGTCACGGTCTCGCAAGACTCTCGCCCCACTCGGTACAATTACAACGGCTCGCGCAAGAGCCGAGGGGTTGTGAGGTTTATCTAAACTCACTCAACTAACTAGGATTCACCTAGAGCAAGCGCTAAAGCGGTCTAACTAACCTAAGCACTTCGCAAAGTACCTATGCTAATCACCGAGTGATTCTATTAAGCACTTGGGTGTTTGAGCACTTGGAAATATGCACTATGTGTATTGGAATGTTGCTTGGGCTCTCACACTAGAGAATGGTCGGTTGGGGTGTTATTTATAGCCTCCACACCCTCAACTAGCCGTTGGACAGAAAGCAGCAGCTTTCTGTCGTCGGGTGCACCGGACAGTCCGGTGCACCACCGGACACTGAACAGTAGATGTCCGGTGCGCCTATGTCAGCCGACCGTTGGCGTCTGTAGCAGTCGACCGTTGGATCCGACCGTTGGATTCGACCGTTGCCGTCTGCCCGTTGGCACACCGGACAGTCCGGTGCACACCGGACAGTCCGGTGCTACAGCCCGAGAGCGCCTACCTGCGGCCTCTCTGCGCAGACCGTCCGGTTGTCCCACCGGACAGTCCGGTGCACACCGGACAGGTACTGTGCACTGTCCGGTGCGCCACCAGGCGCTGGCTGACAGCCCTCTTCTCAGGTTTCTTTGCTGATTTCTATGGGCTTCTTTTGTTCTTGAGTCTTGGACTTCTATGCATCTTTTTATGTCTTCATTTGAGGTGTTGCATCCTCATTGCCTTGGTCCAATCCTCTTCGCATCCTGTGAACTACAAACACAAACACTAGAAACCTTATTAGTTCACGGATTGTGTTGTTCATCAAACACCAAAACTCAATTAGCCAAAAGGCCCGGGGTCCATTTTCCTTACACATCCGACTGCCCCGACAACATGGCAGGGGCCGGCATACTGCCACTCATCACCGCCCCTGTCATCGCCAACATGCGGCTACACCATGTGTTGATTGACGACGGGGCAGGCCTTAACGTCATTAGCCATGCTGCATTCAAGCAGCTGCAAATCTCAGGGTCCCATCTGGGACCCTCACGCCCATTCTCCAGAGTGGGCCTACAACTGGTGTATCCCCTTGGGAGCATCGCACTCCCGGTTACGTTCGGGACTTAGGAGAACTTCCATACGGAAAACGTCGTGTTCGACGTCGTGGAGGTCAACCTCCCCTTTAACGCCATCATTGGCAGGCCGACCCTGTACCGGTTCATGACCATTGCCCTTTATGGGTATTTGGTCCTCAAGATGCCATCCCCGACTAGGATCCTCACCATGCGAGGTGACCGCGCTGCCGTGCTTGTGGCCGTAGAGAAGCTGCACACCCTGACGGCAGAGACTGCTCGCTCGGACGACGGAAGGAGGAACCCCTCAACCTCCGGTACCAAGGCGCTTCCCAAGGCGCCAAAAGTACAACCATCCGGAGCGGATGGTGTCCTTGTCAAAGCCATCCGGCTCACTGCGGATTCCACCTAGACCACTCGCATTGCGGGTGACCTGGACGAGAAATAGGAACTCGCGCTCATCGCCTTCCTCTAGGCAAATATCGATGTGTTCACATGGGAGCCGTCGCAGATGCCTAGGACCCCCAGGAAGTTGATCGAGCACCATCTGAAGATCAACCCCGACGCCAAGCCGGTGAGACAGAAGCCTCGCAGACAGTCTGTAGAACGGCAGGACTTCATCCGGAAGGAGGTCCGGAAACTGCTAGACGTGGGCTTCATCGAGGAGGTTCATCACCCAATATGGCTGGCCAACCTAGTCGTTGTCCCTAAGGCGAATGGGAAGCTTCGGATGTGCATCGACTACACCAGCCTGAATAAGGCCTGTCCCAAGGACCCGTATCCACTGCCACGAATAGACCAAATCGTGGATTCTACCTCCGGGTGCGACCTATTGTCATTCTTAGACGCCTACTCTGGTTTCCATCAAATCCAGATGTCTAGGGAAGATAGGAAACATACCACTTTTGTAACGGTGGGCGGGCTTTACTGCTACGTTGTTATGCCATACGGTCTGAAAAATGCCTTTCCTACATTTGTGCGGGCGATGAGTAAGACTTTCGGGGACCTAGTTAGGGACAAGGTGGAAGTCTACGTCGATGACATCATGGTCAAGACTAAGAAAGGGACGACCCTAGTGGAAGACTTAACCCTGGTATTCGACAAGCTGCGGGCAACCCGCACGAAGTTGAACCCGGACAAATGCATTTTTGGTGTCTCTGCTGGGAAGTTGCTGGGATTCCTGGTTTCATACCGAGGCATCGAAGCAAACCTAGAGAAGATCAAAGCGATCGAGGCAATGAAGCCCCCGGCCTGAGTCAAGGACGTCTAGAATCTTACGGGGTCGTTAGCCGCCCTTAGTCGCTTCATTTCGAGGCTGGCTGAGAGAGCGCTCCCCTTCTTCAAGCTGCTGCGGAAGTCCGGACCCTTCTCTTGGACCGAAGAGGCGGAACAAGCTTTCCAGGAGTTGAAGCAGCACCTAGTGTCCCTACCAATATTGGTAGCTCCGAAACCAGAGGAACCGCTGTATTTATACATCGCGGCGGCCGCGGAAGCGGTGAGCATGGTGCTAGTCGTCGAAAGACCGGCACCAGAAAGCCAGGAACCTGAGGACTCGGGACCGGCTGCAGGGGTCCGAACCATTCAAAGGCCGGTCTACTACGTCAGTGAGGTCCTTCATGAGGCGAAAACCAGGTACCTTGAGACGCACAAACTCCTCTATGCTGTGCTTGTCACATCCACGAAGCTGCGCCATTATTTCCCAGCGCACAGGGTTGTGGTGGTGACCTCCTTCCCATTAAGGGCCATCCTCCACAGCTCTAACGCCATAGGCAACATTGCCAAGTGGGCTGCAGAGCTCGCTGAGTTCTAGCTGGACTTCCGACCTCGCCACGCCATCAAGAGTCAGATCCTGGCTGACTTCATCGTAGAGTGGACGCCTCCCCTAAGCGTCCCGGACCCCACACCCACAGAGCCCAGGGGTCCGGTCTTCTCCGAGCCCCACTAGATGCTCTACTTTGACGGATCTGCCCGCCAACAAGTTGGCGGGGCCGGGGTGATCCTCATCGACCCAAGCGGAGATCAAGTGAAGTACATGGTGCACCTTGAGTTCAAGGCCACCAACAACATGGCAGAGTATGAGGCGCTGATCTTTGGCTTATCGGTGGCCCTATCCCTAGGGATCCGCCAACTCCTGGTGAAGGGAGACTCCTAGCTGATCATCAAGCAAGTCCGCGGAGAGTGTAGCTGTAATGAGCCCAGGCTCGCAACCTACCTTCTTCACGTGAGGAAGCTGGAGAAGGACTTCACAGCCCTAGAACTGCAACATGTTCCTCGGGCCAACAATTTGGCGGCACATGACCTCTCCGTGAAGGCATCAACTTGGGCACCCATGCTCGAGGGCATCTTCGAAAGACGGCTGCTGAGACCCACCGCCTAGCCTACTGAACTGGGCGAAGGGGGCGAGACTAGCACCTCAAAGCTAGCGGTCCTGGTGGCGTCCCAGAACCCACCAAAGGCTGCGTGTGCTACAGGGGGGGCCGGCTAGCCCCCTAGCGCCGCAGCCAATATCTCAGAGTGGTCTCGATGCATGGATCTCTGAGATCCGGGACTACCTGAAGGAGAATATCCTTCCTGAAGACCATGTGTCCGCAAAATGCATAGTGCAGTTGGCTAAATGCTACGCGGTGGCGGAAGGGGATCTCTACCGCCGTGGCGCCAACGGCATTCACATGCGATGCATTACCTAGGAGGAGGGACGTGAGTTGCTCACGGAGATCCATGGAGGGGAGTGTGGAAGTCATTCATCATCCTGCACACTGGTCGGTAAGGCCTTCCAACATGGCTTCTACTGGCTAATCGCTCTCCAGGATCCAGCCGAGATGGTAAAGTCCTGCAAGGCGTGTCAATTCCACGCAAAGCATGTACACACACTAGCTCAGGCTCTGCAGATGATTCCACCCTCCTGGCCATTCGCCGTATGGGGGGTGGATATCCTGGGACCATTTCCCAGGGCTGTTGGCGGGTACCGGTACCTCTTCGTCGCCATCGACAAATTCACCAAGTGGCCAGAGGCCACCCCTGTGGTCAACATCACCCAGGGTGCCGCTGTTGCCTTCCTCAAGTCCATCGTCTGTAGATTTGGGGTCCCAAACCGTATCAATACAGATAACGGAACCCAGTTTACAAGTCGGATCTTTTAGGAGTATTGCGAGGGCATCGACACCCAGCTCTGCTTCGCATCCGTAGCCCACCCCAGTAGTAATGGCCAAGTGGAAAGGGCAAATGCAGAGATCCTCAGGGGACTCAAGACGTGCACCTACGATTGCTTGAAAAAGAATGGTGCGAATTGGGTCACTGAACTCCCATCCGTGCTATGGGGGAACCGGACAACACCCAGCCGAGCCACCGGGGAGACCCCGTTCTTCTTGGTCTACGGGGCCAAAGCCTGTCTTCCCCCAGAAATCATCATGGGCTCCCCACGGGTCCAGGCTTTCGATGAGTCAATGCAGGAATAGCTGCGGCGTGAAGACATGGACTTCATCGACGAACGTAGATGGCAAGCGGCCATCCAAAATGCACGGTACAACCAAGCGCTCAGGCGCTACCAACAACGGTTCGTGCATAGTAGGGAGCTCAGGGTCGGGGACCTAGTCCTAAGGCGAGTATTGAACCAAGAAGGGCTCCATAAACTCTCCCCCAGCTGGGAAGGACCCTACAAGGTGACGGAAGTATGCCGACCCGGGTGTGTCTGCCTCGCCACGGCTAAAGGAGAGCCTCTGCCCAATCCTTGGAACATAGAGCATCTCCGTAAGTTCTTCCCATAAAAGCAAAGCTGGGGAATTCAGTTTTCTTCCTTTGTAACTAGGTAAGCACATATATGTACGCCAGCCCGGCGAGGTCTGCCCTCATAAACCCGGCCTGATGGATTACGCTCATGAGCGTCAAGTTATGAAGAGAAGATTCCCGCCCTAAATTTGCTTTATGGTGGTTTTATTCTGCTTAAGTTTACAACCATTTTTATCTAACCCACCCATACGGTTAATGGGTCCTATGAGTTCACTATTGAAACTCCCTAGCTAAGGCTGTGTGCAGGTCCGGGTTCCAGTTGAGATTACCTCCTGGGGACAGGCCACCAATTCTTTCTTAACTATACTGGCATCCAGCCTCGACAAGTCGAGCCTGCATCGCAGGGGGCAAGTACAAGTACTAGGAAAGGAGTTGACAATGACACACACAACAAAAGGAAAGTAGCATGCAGATAAGTTGTAATGTTGCATGACAAGTAGCACTTAAAAGTATCTTACAAAATCAAAATATAATAATCCACTTTCCAGCGGAACCCTTGCCTTCTCCCTGTAGATCCGACTACTCGTCATCAGCAGGATCCCGCTGGAAGCGCTTGGCCACCGCATCTACAGCGTCTTGTACGCTCCCCCGGGCGGCGTCTTCGGTATCAGCCACCGGACCGGCGATCACCGGCCCCAAGGAAATGGCTAGGTCGTGGCTCCGGAAGCACGTCTAGATGTACTCTATTACTGCCCAGCAAAGCCTGCTGCCCTCAGCCTCCAGGCAGACGCCAAGGATCTAGTCCAGGCATCAGAGGCGGTCGGTAGCGGAATCCAGCACCGGGAGCGCGTCGGAGAAGGACACCGACTGCTTCGACGCTGGGATGGGGCTCACCCCCAGCGGCACCATAGCCAAGCTCGCCTCATCGGGCCATGCAGTGATACGCTGGACCCCGGTGCGATGTTTTGCCCGAAGATCTTCAAGCGTCCTCTTCATCGCCTCCTCCGCCTGGGAGCCCGAAGCCGCCTGCGCTGCCTGCGTCTCCTAGAACCAGTGGACCCGCTCCTCCAGCGCCCGCTCCTTCTCCTCCAGTTTCTTCTCCTTCTCTTCCGCCTTGAGCTCGTGTTCGGCCAGCAACTTTCCCCGCCTTTCCCACATTTCCTCCCTCCAGGTGAGGTCTTTCTCCTGCCAGACGAGATCCGTCGCCCGCTCCTCCAGGGAGGCATCCTTCGCCTTGAGGTTCTCCTCGGCGAGCGAAATGTTACTAGCCCTGTCATCAAGCTCCTGCCGCAGCTTTTGCAGAGCCGCCTCAGTCGCGGTTTGCTCATCCCGCTGCTTCTCCAGCATCACATTATAGGGTTTCCGTGATAACCGCCTCCCTCTGGTCCAAGTGCTCTTTTTTCTGGACCAAACTCTTCTCCTTCCGGGTCACCTCCCGCTCCCGGTCAAATACCTTCTCCAGGTCCTCCTTGAGGTCCTCGCGCTCCTGATCAAGCTCGAACCGCTTCGAGGCAAATTGGTAGGACACGGCCTTGGTATGCTCCTCTAGCTGGGTGCGCCAATCAAGCGCCTCCCACTCCCACATGATCGCCTCCCCGGTCTCCTGAGAGCCTAATGAGCGCGGGACAGCACCCGAGGGAGGGGAGTCGATGTCGCCTCTAGCCCGGCACCGGTCTGGAGCCGCCACCCAAGAATAACCTCCGACTCCTCCAGAATGGGCGGTGGGATGGAGCTGGGCGTGCCCCCCACATCTTCCGCCGTTGCCAACGGGGTATTCGACGACATCGCCACCGCCGTTGGGTCTACAGTAACCGTCAGTGGCGCTGCTGCTTCCGGACCCCTGACTGGAGCCTGGGGCCCCGGCGGCGCTACCTCGACAGTGGCAGCCGGAACTTGGGGGCCCGACGGTGCCGCCTCTGCAGTGGCAGGCGAAACCTGGGGGCTCGATGGCACCGCCTTGGCAGTGGCAGCCGGAACCTGGGGGGCCGACGATGCTACCTCGGCAGTAGCAGTCGGAACCTGGGGGCCCGATGGCGCCACCTCGATTGTGGCAGGTGAAACCTGGGGGCCCGATGGCGCTGCCTCGACAATGGTAGGTGGAAGCAAGATGCCAGCATCAAGACCAGCAGACGCCTACTGCTGGGAGCTAGATTCACCGATGAGGACGACTTTGGAAGCAGAGGAAGAAGAGGCTCTGATAAGCAAAGGATGGGTTAATGCCCATCAACATAGTAACTAGACCAGTGGAAAAATTAAAAAAGGTTACACTTACTTGGGGCCCCGAACCTTCCAGCAACCCTGGAAGCGGGACGTCCGCTGCCCTTGCTGCTGTTGCTGCTGTTGGTGTTGCTGCCCCTGAGGTGGCGGCGAGCCAGATGGTGATGGCGGCGGTGACAGCGGTGGGTCTGATAGTGGTGCTGGTGGAGGACTAACGCGCCCCTGCGAGCCTTAGGCCTGGGAGCCGGCCTCCTCGGCCCCGCCAGCTGTCCTCTTACGCTTCTGGGGGAGGTCCGAATCAAGGGGCGGGTCTGTAATGAAAGACCCGTCGGCGCGATGCAGTCGGTGCCGCCTCCCTCCCTCCAACCTTCCGGAGCCTCCTGGGGCGGAAGAACTGCTCGCAGCCCCCTTACCCTTGTCCGAGGGGCTGAGGGCCATGGGGGGACCCTAGAGCCGGCATCGGCTGGTCGGGAACCCCCGGCCGGTACACTGGGGATCTGAACCCCGCGGTGGGGGTCCCGACCGCACGGTCTGGCGAACCGCTACGCCGCTCTCATTGAGGGTCGGCAGCCAATCCAAGATCGCTGCACTCAACCATTGGTCATCACAGAGCGGAGAAATGCCCTCAGGAGGGATTAGGGTTTTAGGGACGAAAGACTCACCAGTAATCCCCTTCATCAGGAGCTCCAGTCCCTCCTAGGATAGGTCGGTGCCTGGCCCGTGATGGATCCGGCCGGGGTCGTTCGGGCCAGTGAACCAGCAGCTCAGGCGTGCCCTCGCCTGTAGCGGCATGATCCGGCGCTTCAAGAAATCATCAACATCAGACCGCTGGTCGCTAGGGACTTGATCCTATCCAGTACGGGCCCGAACTCCGATGTCAACGGTAGCTTGGCCCTCCATTGCTTCTTGTCGAGACTCGGCCCGTCACTCAGTAGTACGAGGCGGTCGCTGGTCTCGGTATTGGCGATCACCCATTCGACACGCCAATTTCCCACCTCACGCCGCTGAGGGAGGATATATAGGCGCTGGCCGAATCCGCCCTCGTCTGGAAGTAGTACGCTCCGAGATGGTCCTTGGCCTTCTCGTACTTCACCAGCACGAAAAAATGGCGGAAAAGAGAGGTACACGGTGTCACCCCCACAAACATCTCGCATAGGTGAGCGAAGATGGCTGCCTGAAAGATGGAGTGGGGAGTGAGGTGCTGGAGCTGGAGACCAAGATCCTCCAGAAGTAACATGAAGAAGGGCGAGATCGGCAACGCCAACCCGCACGAAAGGTAGGAGACAAAGAGCACAAACTCCTCGGCGGCGAGGTCGCCGAGGGGAGTAGCGCCGGCCTGGATCCTCCAGGCGTGCGCCGGCGCGCTCCATCCGAGCAGGAGGCGCACCGTGCCGAGTGCCCTCTCGGTCTGGTAACGCTTGAGATGAACCAGCGAAGCCATGGTGACTACGACGACGAAAAGCAGAAGAATGTGAGTGCAGCAGAGGCACAGATGACTCGGAGGTGAAAGGACGCAGCAGTTGGAGAAAGTGCGGAAGCGTAACTGCTGGTCGCGGGATGAATCCCCTTTTCAAAGAGGGCTCTCCCGCTCGCACCCTGGGAAATCACATCTGACGCGCACCTAGCGCTCGCAGTGACCCAGACCCTGACATGGGGGCCTGGGTCCACATGTCACGCACCTGGAGTACCGGCCTCCGAGCACGGAGAAGGCGAACCGTCATCCCGGGAGCAAACCGTCGCGCACGACCACACATCGTCTAGGGGCTGCAGAGGAATATTTTTAACTTAGGCGGCAACAGCGAAACGTCTCGCGCGTGGCCTGACAAAACCGCCAGGCGTGGGGGCCACGTACCTGTCAGCTGCGGGGACAGATGTGGCAGGCAGCATGACCGAAGGTGGGTTGGCGGTAAATACGTCAGCAAGTGCCCGAAAATGGCACGCAAATCACCAATCGGGCTTTGGCCTCACCTACAGGCTTGTAACCTCCCCTGAGGTGGGCCCAGGGGCCACTGTCGGTACCCTAGAACAGGGGTACCCCATGCTACAGTATGAAGGCACGGTACCCACATGTCTATCCCTAGACGCGTGATAAACAGCGTCCGATCCCACCACATGGACGACTCCGGGGCCACCATGTGTCCAGAGAAAGTAACATATACCACGATATCACCAGTGGATCCGGACCCCATGGAAAGTGCCAGACCCCAGCATACATAGCCCGGACCCCCGGGTACGGCCAGGACCTCCATGGTATCCCGTATGGGACCCAGACCCCACTAAGTGAGGTCCGGGCCACCCACGGCAAGGTCCCAGGACAGTGAATACCCTGACCTAGGTTAGGGACGTACAGGGGTCTGGCGCTTATGCTTGTCAGGACTTTGACCAGGGCGCTTTCGCTCCCCGCTCAGGCGGAGACCCAATGCAGCCACGTGACCTAGTGCCCGTGACGTAAGCCAGCGGGCGGAGCCTGACGTAAGGCCTCTGGGCCACACGATCTTTACATTTATTGCGGAAAAGACGTGCCGCCTGTCTGCCCTTCTGACAGATGATGTGTCGCCTCGGCATTTAATGTACCCCGTCCACTCCGCTGACTGGGGATGACGAGGCCACCCTACAGGCGGCTATAACACCATAAAAGCCATCAACTACAAATAATAAATTTAGGTTATTATGTTAAATATGGTAATAATTTTTTTAAAGTGTTTAATTGTTTATTTGCATTTTGATCATTTTTCTTTGTATGCGCATGATTGATGATCGGATGTTTTGTAGCAATTCTTTTTAAAAGAAAATCCTAGTAATTAATATGATAATTAAATAATAAAATAATTATTAGTCTAAAAATAAATATTGTATTTATAAATAATTTTGGTGAATTCCTGAGAATTTTTTAGCTCTTTAAAAGTTCATTTCGAAAAAAAAAAGAAAAAAAACTAAACCT
Organism: Zea mays; assembly: GCF_902167145.1. NCBI lineage: Eukaryota > Viridiplantae > Streptophyta > Magnoliopsida > Poales > Poaceae > Zea > Zea mays. Next base: position 29,766,886 of record NC_050099.1, on the reverse strand, counting down.
AACCCTAGTTGGCCCACTAGGGGCCCAACTACCATTAACCCTAACCACGCGCCTGCCTGTTCCCAGCCACCGCCGCCCTTAGCTTTCCTCTCCCTTCCCTCTTATTTCTCTCCCTCCTTCTCTCTTCTCTCCCATGCTCTCTCTGCTCTCCCTCACGCGCGCCTGGAAGCTGCCCCGACGGCGTGAAGCCGCGCACCCTGCATCGGCGCCCCGTGCAAGCGGCCGAGCCACCTCTGCCATGGCGCCGAAGCCACCCAAGACCCCGACCTGCCCCAGCACCGTGCACCGAGCCGCGCCCTTCCCCGAGCACATGCCCAAGCGCCATGGACGCCCGCGGGCACCCGAGCTTCGGCCAGCCCGCGCGACCTGAGCCGCCCTGCACCACGTGCCCAGCTCGAGCCCACCAAGCCGTCACTCCGCGCGTCCGTTCATCCACGACATTAATGGAGTTCAAGGCGTCCGTTTCTTCCTCCCCTCATTCCTCCTCTCCCCATTACGAGCAGGAAACAGCAGCACCATTGAAGTCCTCCATGAAGACCCGCCGGCGCCCCCATGACCTCCCTGGCCAACCCTCCATCTCCCCTCCCTCTCTCTATAAATATGTCGAGCTCTCTCTTCCTTCCTCCCCTACCCGAGCTCGCTTTCATTTCCTCGCACTCTCTCGCTCGCCGTCGTCGCCGGAGTTCACCGGAGCTCGCAGTTCGTCGCCGGAGCCACGCACACGCCATCCGAAGACCGAACCCCTGCTCTTCTCCACCCGGCCGAAACCCCGTCGAGTCCTCCCCGTCACACGTACGAACCCAAGGTTGAAGACAACCCAAATTAATTTGTGTATTTTATAAAATACTTTTGATT